>NW_025814845.1:63815000-64367500 GCF_022079265.1 Lynx rufus
CCCACTGAAATAATTCCATTGCTAGTGCATGTGTGTCTCTATTAAACTTGACTGTAATCTATTTGGAAGCAGAATTCTGTCACTAATCACCTTAGCTTTTTTCCTAAACAGAAGAGGCTAGTGGAATGAGATTAGGCCAGTCTTCTCAGTCCTTGTCAAGGCCTACCACAAAGTAGACAACAATACACATTTGTCGATTGCTTTGGTTGGGCATTAAAAACAAATAAGGGAGTGCAGCAGAATCTTATCTTACCAGACCAACTTTCCCATTAAGGAACAACAATAAAAATATGTGGTGACTAGTGAGAAAATATCTGTGAAGTGCTAGAGATAGTTTGAGAAGGATTTGCCACAAATAGCAACTTCCTGCTCTGGGGAACATTGAAATTATGATTTCCAAATAGTGATTTGATATCCAAAGCTTGCAGTTTGCATGTTAGGAGCTCAGGAAGGGCAGATGACTCTACAGAGGCAACCGAGTATCTTGAAAAACAGGGACTCTCCATGAATTGCAATGATGTTCAGAGGGTCTAGATTTAAAGGTAGTGGAGACTCACAAGGTTTTTTGCTGTCATTTTATCCCTTCCCCTCCCCTGCCTTTATCTAGAGGAATGTGTGTAATTTTTTTTTTTTTAAGCTGTAAAAGCAAGCAAGCCCCTGGTTACATTCTCTAACAACCCTTTTGGTCATAACACTATGATTTACGGTTAGCAAATTTCAGTGAGCTCATCCTTTCCCTGATTACCCAACTTACCCCTAATCAAACATCTTTCCTTTCCTTTCTCCCTGGGGCCTCTGCCATCTCTTATAGGAGTCATCCCTCCTACACAAAGACGACACAGACCGACTACTCATGACAATCCATTTTTTGAAGTGTAACTGTGTACCTTGTAAATGGAAATAATGTTCAGAGTAGCCTAGAATTGTAGGGCTATCAGAACATTTAAAGTTATCTATAACAGACTTTGAGTCTAGTTAAAAACTTTACAAACAGATGAACAATCTTGGTCAGTCTGAAGATTTCCTGAAGATGTGAGGTCCCATCTGTAAATATCCTATTACAACATATCACCTAGAAAATTAGCAGGGATTTAGTTTTTAATAGTCAACACTCACTCTTTGAAATGGCGTGACAAAATGGCCACTTTCATACATAACGGGGGGAGTATGTAAATTTGAAAAACCCTTTTGAAAAAAAAATGGGCAAAATGTATCAAGGCCCTTAAACTGTTCTAATAATCCTTTGATTCAGTAGTTTTGTATTTAGAAATGGCTTAGGGACATAAATTCTGAAATACAGAAAAATGCTTAATGCCTAAAATATTTATTAACTATAATTTTTACAACAGTAAGACGGAAAAACTTAAATGTCCAACACCACAGGATTGAGACTAGAAATTAAGATGTTATACTGCACAAATGGAAATTGCAACCACATCCCTCATCATGGAAGAAGGAGGGAGAAGAGTCAGTTACAAAACAGATTTACCATCATAGCTGATGAAGCACACACCAGAAATCCCAAAGGAAGTTCAACTGCTTTGTTTGTTTCTAAGTCTAATGATATAAAGGTCTGGTGGGATGAGATTTGGCTCATCTCCCTTGTCTTTTTCAAGCCCTACCATAAAGTAGACAACAGATACTAGTCTGCTCATCATTTACGCTGGTCATTGAAAATGAATAAGGAAGGTCAGCAGAATCTCATCTGAGAAACTTCATTGTTGAGGGAAAAAACATTATGATGAGCGATAAAGCATACAGTGGGTGGTAGTGTTTCAAGATGAGCACCCATTATCCATTTCAATTCATCCCAAGCTCGGTTCCCACAGGAATTTAGCTGTAAACTCCATGGCACCACACTGGAAAATATTACATCTATCAAAACATTGAGAAAGATAACATTCCGGTAACGCGTTTAACTCTTACTATATTAAAGGATTGCCCTTCTCTTCCCAGTATTAATTAATATTACAGCAGGTCCCTTCTTTTGGGGTTATTCTAGGGTTCCCAGACTTTAGGAATGGGGACATAAAGATGGGAGGTACTCATCCCACTATAGATTATTATGAACTCATTCTACTAAGATGGGGAAAGGCAAGATAAAATTATAATTGAAAACATACATGACATGATACCACTTTTTTATCTCCACTTTTCGTTTCTTTCCAAATTTCTTAGAAGGTGGGCACTGGGGTGGCTCAGTCAGTTAAACATCTGACTCTTGATTTTGGCTCCAGTCGTGATCTCCCGGCTCTGTGCTGACAGTACGGGGCCTGCTTGGGATTCTCTCTTTCCCTCTCTCTCTGCCTTGCTCTCTCTCTCAAAATAAATAAATAAAATTTAAAAAAGTAAAATAGTGTTTGAATAAATAACAAACTACTACATTCTAAGCACCTTTAAAAAAAATAAAATGAATAAAATTAAAAAAAAATTAAAGATAAGACATTTTACTTACTAGTAATTTAATTCTTAGCCACAAAAGTTAAAACCAGTGTGCCTTTCTTGTTAACTAGTACCTTTTGCCAAGTAGTGTGCTGGATAAAAAGATGAGAAAGTCATGGCCCATGTTCTCAAGGAGGTCAGAGATCTCTGAAGGAGACAGTGCTATGGATTCAAGTACAGGGTGATGTAGAGAGTACAACAGGAACACAAGAGAAGGAGTTATTGGTCCTTCCTGAAGTCGAGTGTGAGCAACAGAGGAGTTGGCAGGAAAAGGAAGTCTCAAGCTGAGTGTAGGAGAGTTTCACTTCACTGTTTGGGGATATATGACGGAAGAAAATTCCAAGCAGAGAGAATAGAACTAAGGCGTCTGATCAGGCTGAGAACTTGGGAAGGTATATAATAAGCAAGAAGGAGATGATGGAGGTGTGATCAAATGGCAGCTACAAAGAGAAGGACACACAAGGAGGACTTAAGCGACCAGACAGAGGTAAAATCACAGGACTTGGCGACAGATGGGCTGTGGGAGGTAGAGAACAAGGATTGAAGAGTGACTCCAAAGTGCTGTAGTTTAGGCAAGACCTAACTAAACCTAATCCTAGATTCAGTTAGGGGGACAGTGAGGCCATTAACTAAATCAAGAAAAGTAAGAGAAGGGACAGATTTGGGGAGAGGGAAAACAGAAGACAGAGACTTGTTCTGGACATTTTGAGGTTGAGCTTTCTCTGCAATGGCATCCAGACAGTAATGCCTGTTACAGCAAAAGGACAGTTATGCTGGCAGCCAGGATAAAGGTCAGGGTTAGAGGCTGACATCTGGGAGTAGAGATTAGTGTCAAAATAATAGATAAAAGTATGAGAACAGAAACAACCTCCTGACCATCCTCCGTAATTCCAGACAAGCCTTCCCTACTCCCATCCTAGTTGACTCTCCATATGGAGCCCCAGCGATCTTTCAAACCAGAAATCCTACTACTAAATGCCTCAGCTTAGAACCCTTCCATATACCCAATCTCACTGGTAGTCAGTGAGGACAATGAGATTCTATTTTTTGCCTGCTGGACTGGAAAAAATTAAAGATTGATAATATCCATTGCTGGTAAGCACACGGGGAAACGAGCACTCATAAATTTCTGGTAGGAGTGCAAATTGCTATGATATTTCGGGACATCTATTACCATTTTAAAATCTCATAACTTAGGGTGACAGATGGTAGCTACACTTGTGGTGAGCCGAGGATAACGTATAGAGAAGTTGAATCACTATGTTGTACACCTGAAACTAATGTGACATTATGTCAACTTTAACCAAATAAAAAAATTTCAAGATAGAATTACAAATCATAAAAGAATAGAAGACGGAGTCTCTGAACTTCTCATCTAGCAATCCCACTTTGAAGAATCTTTCAGAAACTAAAGCAACAGAACAAAGGGTATACGTGCAGTAGTCCTTATTGCTACATTGTTTGTAAGAGTACGAACTTAGAAACAACCTACTTGAAGTGTTATACATGTTCAAACAAATAAATGGCAGTACACATTAAATAGTAGTATGCAGCTGTTAAAAATTGACCATAACATCTACATATGTTTAGGTTTGGATCTAGAAAGACGCTTGCAATAGAACTAAGGTTAATTAAGAAAAAAAAAATGAGTTGCCAAATTCTATGTGATGATTTACGAGAAAACGAAGAAACAAATGACATTTCCTAATAGCTATGCTAATAAGAGTCAATATGAATATTGTGCTTACTTTTCCCCAGATATTATTTGTAAATGTATAATGTGCTACTCATTTAATACTCACTACAACCTCGTAAAGTAAGTAAAAGATTGTTATGACTCCCATTTTACAGATAAGGAAAATGAGGCCAAAACAGATTGATTTGTGCAAGGTCACTAGCAAGGGGCAGGCAGGGTCTACATCAGGCAGTGTGGCTAAGCTTGACCTCTTCTCTATTCTACTATACAAATTATTAGAGAAGGGTTGGAGATTGCTATTTTTTCTACCATTGTACCGTTGGACTTACTAAGAAATGCGTTATTTCTATAAGTTAAAAAAAAAAAAAAGCTCACTAGGAACATAAGGGGGAGAGACCCCAAAGACTCCCAACTCTCCTCACAACAGAAGTTTATACATCTCCCTCCTCACAAGCAGTGGCCGAAGGGCCGATTTTTCTGAAAGACTTCGTAACCACAGGCTGAGGTCTAGCCAGCTGGTGATTAAACTGCGTGCAAAGCTTGGACATTCATTTTATACAAGACAATGACAATCCACGTTCATAACAGTCTTTAAAAGCTTCTGAGGACCCGGCCTTGTAGAGGGAGAAGCGGGGAGACAGGAGCTGGGCTTACCAGTTCACGGTTCGTGTTTCAGAACCTGATGGCGCCTCAGAAAGGAAATCCATTATCAGGGAGCACAAAGGGGGCTGCCTTGTCAGGCCTGACAGGGAGCAGACTGAGTGTAACAAAGCTCTGGTGCCTTATTTATGTGGCAGCTCACAGCTGCCGAGGATGGGCCTCCTGTTCCCCGGGAGCCTGCAAGCCACTCAGGAGGTCATTCTCAGGCCTGCTGGGCTGTGTTCATGTGCAAGGATGGGACCCCAAATCAACACCCAGAATGTTCCTCCTTGGATATCCACAGGACTAGCTGTGTCCCAGCTGCCGAGCTGTCTCAGTCCCACCAGAAGGAGCAGCCCGTTTTACCATCTCTCCCCTCCCACTGCATTATTCTTCCTCATACTGTTGATCTCTACCTGCCCCAGCAGGGGTTAAGTTTCCTTTCCTCACCAACACCACCCCTCCAAGGGCTTCCACGCTGCCTGGTAAATGGCACCCGCTTGAGTCATGGAACAGGGCAGCTGGGCTTCCTCAGGAGAACAGAGGCTCATTCAGGCGGAGACCTGCTTTCTTTGAAGGCACAAAGTAGGTGTTCAGTGCATAACCACTGAACAGAGGAATGTGCTGACTTCCATAATCGCTTCTCTGCTGGATGCTAGAGAAGTCTCTTCCAGTCTTTTCTCTCTTCATTCCAAGACTTCTCAGTTTAAGGTATCAAGATATATATGCACATATGGCATTACAACAATTTTCTTCTTTTTCACTAACAACTACTAACAATTTATAACTGAAATACTAATGGCATGCTTACCCATGTCCATTCCAAAGAGCCTCACTTGAATAGGCAAGGGGCAGAGTTTTCGAATGTTCATTATGTAAGAGTCAGTGGCGGGCATGAGTGCACACACACACACACACACACACACACACACACAATTTAAGAATACAAACATTTACTGAAGTTTTTCTATCAGTAGGGGAAGACAATTTAAAAATTTTAAACACTGGTAGTTTAGAGAGAGATGGAAGAATAATGCTAAAGCCTCTTTCAAGAAAACATCAGTTTCTCTCAGCGGTGACTTGCTTAGCAACAGCTATCCTGGCTGCACACAGAATAGAAGGAATGGCCCTTCAGGCAGTTCCTATTAGAGAGAGAAAATTAGAGGCATGTCCTGGGGCACCTATCATCCTGCTTATTCAGAAATCTGCAGGCCCAGCTTTTCTTCAGAATGACTGTGCACTGCTTAATGTATTGGTTGCCATTTTTCTTTCTCTTTGTAATTTTCTGTCCATTTTCTGCCTCGAAAAGTCCCAGCGAGTGCCAGGTCCTCATGTGGAGTGGCACTGTCCACCACTGCACCCCACAGAAAGACAGACAGAAGATGCTTTGTGGGAATGACTTCTGGCCACAGGAAGCCACCACTAATCTAATGCTGAAGACCTTTGGTTTTAAACCACCCATCACCCAAAATCTCCATGAAACTGATTCTCTGATAGGCATTCATCCAAGGTCCGAAAATAGGGGCATATTCTAATTTGGGGTTGGAGAGGGTGGACGTGTTACCCTTCAAGGACATCTTTTATTAAAAGATTGAAACCCAGTTTCCTGTGGGCAATAGCTCTATGCGGGCAGCCCTCTTTTATTGAACAGGAAACAAAGAACTGCACAGGCATCAGGCTAATTTATCTTCCCCACAATATAGAATGTTCCATCGGTTTTGCAAGTAGATTTATTGAACATATAAGCCCAGAAACATTATTTTTACGGACTCATAAAAACATCAACAGGATCTCCCCTCTTTCTCAGTATTGCTATCAGTCAGCTTCTTTGGTGGGTATGTAGTGTTCATGGGACCAATACGGTGCATCAGATGTCCACATATGTCAATCAGTTCCACGGACACAAACTATACCAATAATGCTGGCAAACGGTGCCACAAATGCTGAGTGGAAGACTACAGATGTATGGTTGCAAATCCATCAAGGCTATAGAAGAAAAAAATTACCACTCAGTGTGGCCCTCTAAGAGAAGAGCCAGAGAAATAAACTTCATGTGTGAAAGCCTATTTTGTATAAATGCTAGGGATTGTGGTAACTAGCAACTCTGAATAATATCAGCTGCTCAAAATCTAGGGTCAAAGTTTCAAGTACTATAAAAAAAAATGGCTTCCTGCTATGTGTATTTCTCTGTTTGTTACTTTGTTTTTGTTTAGATCTATCTCAAATTCTTTTAGGCTCAGATTTCTCTCCTGAATTCCAGAACCGTATACCATCAGCTAACTGAACATCTCCAACTGCAGGTCCCAAAGATGCCTTCGTTTCAAATTGTCCCAAACCATACTCTTTGCTGGCCTCCCGAATCTGCTCTTCCTCTGGTGTTCCCCATCGTAATGATAATATCATGGGGGGTGGGGGTGGTTCTACACTAGATACTTGGGTGCCCACCTTGGGCCCTACATTCAATGTACTTCTCACATCCAAGTATCATATGTGGTACCCCCTTATCCAAGGAGGAACGTGTTCCAAGACCCCCAGTGGATGCCTGAAACTATAAATGGTATGGAACACTGTATACACTATGTTTCCTCCTATATATACATACCTACGATGAAGTTTCATTTACAGATCGGGCACAGCAAAATGTTAACAACAGTAGCTATAACAAAATAGGACAATTATAACAATATACTGTAATAAATATATACTATTAATGTACTAATAAAAATATACTGTTATGTGAATGTGGCCTCCCTCTCTCTCTTGAAAAATCTTGCCGTACTGAACTCCCCTTTCTTCTTATGATGTGAGACAATAAAATGCCTATGTGATGAGATGGAGTGGGGTGAATGATGTAGGAATCGTGATTTAGTGTTAGGCTACTATTGACCTTCTGATGTCAGAAGGAGGATCATCTGCTTTCAGACTGATGTTGACGGAAACGCAGAGAAGGGAGGACTCCTGCACTCTATGCTATTGTGCAGCATAGAGCGGTGGTGAGGTATTCAAAACCCACCTCTACCACATACTAGGTGTGTCCTTGAGCAAGAAACTTAATGATTCCATGCCTCCATCTCTTTATCTGAAAAACACTATAATATTAATAATATCAACCACATGTGGTTACAAATATTCAATGAATGCAGAGTGCTGAGAATTGTCTCTGACAAATGGGGAGCACTAAGTGAATGTTAGCTACTATTAATGACATCTGTTTTTAAATGTTTGTTTATTTTTAAGACAGAGAAAGCACAAGTGGGGAGGGGCAAAGAGAATATCCGAGGCAGGCTCTGTGCTGACAGTAGAGAGCCGGATGCAGGGCTCACACCCACGAACCGGGAGATCGTGACCTGAGCCAAAGTCAGACACTTAGCCGACTGAGCCACCCAGGCACCCCAATGACATCTCTATACATAGCACATCTTTCATATACAGCCTTTCCCTCTCACACTACTCCGAACCGTCTTGTTTTCTTCAGACCTCCACTGCCCCCTCCTTGTCCTTCTCACATTGCCGCCGCCCTGATCTTCCCTGGGGAGGGAAACTGAGCGCTGCCCAGGCCTATGGTTGGGGAACAGATGGGGCAGGGGGTAAGAGTGAGCCATAGAAGCTTCATCTTTCTCCTCTTTTCTGAATATCATTAAAATTCAATTCTGACATCTCCATTTTAAACCATATTCTAAGGGGCCCACAAAATAGGTCAACAGCACAGTCTTCTTCTAAGTGCAAATACCTTGGGAAGCCTCTGACCTGATGGACTTGCCCCCTTCCCACAACCCCCAACTTTCTAGAAGTTGCCATGTACTAAATAATGATTTGAGAGCAGAGTTTATATCATCTATCTTTGTACTTCCCAGTATAGCCTGGCCATAACAAGTTTTTAAAAAATGCTTATTTAATGGCTAGTTGGATGACCACTGTTCTGTAGGTCCAGGCTAATTCACTATTATTTGACCAAAGAGCAAGTTAGGACTACAGGATCAAGGTAAAACCAGAGGCAGTCTTGTTTCTAAACTCTCAATACACTAGCCACTCACATGCGCACCTGTAAAAGGAAGAGAATAATGGTTCCTGCCTACTAACACAATAGGTGACACCATGCACCAGTATCTCAACCCCTCAACCAGGAAGACTAGAGGGTGTGTTGGAGTCTCACAGGGAAATGATTCTGGAAGTTGAAGAGACCACTGAATGCATTTACCCATCCAGCAAATACTTACTGAGCACCTACTATGTACCTGGCACTGCCCTCACAGGGAGCCAGGACTTCTGCATTGTACGGTTCAAGGGGGTGCTGTTTGTGCCGCTAGGGAAGGCACAGGTTAAGGCCCCGTTTAGTACGTACATGGTGTGGAACAGTATTGGAAGACTGATTCCTTTCAATAAGGAAATTAGTTATCGTTGAATGAAATTTTTCATCATTATTTCTTCTGACAGTTTGTCGATCATAACATGTCCCTTTCAGTTCACACAATGCTTCATATCTGAACAGTTTGATTTTCTCTTTTAGTCCCACACAGACACATTCACATCTTCTTGAGCACCACAACTAGGTAATTAAGAAAAATGGAGTGTCAGATGCCACAGAAAAAGGATCCATCTTTTAGGGGAAACCAGCTTGCTTTCTGTCCTGGAAAATTGGGTGTTTGAGTGAATAAAGCTCCAGTTAATGTTCTAGGTCCTAAACTGTCATTGACTCATGTGACCTTTGGTGCAATGAGTATCTCCTCTGGGCGGTGAGTTCCTTCCCTTTAATAGGTAATTGATATCCTCACCCCAGGGCTACTGTAAACAAGGTGCCATCTGCCCCTTTAAGACTGATCACCAGCAGCAGAGAGAAGATTCAGGCATTCCTTTAGAATGCCCCAGAGTTTGAAAGGACCTAAAGATTAGGAGAGAGAAATGGCTTTAGGATATCTTGGTTTGCTGTGAGGGAAGAAGGATTCTCCTCTTCTCTTCTTGCATACATGTTTCCCAGCCTGAATTATAAGTTATTTTATTCAAAATACTCAGAGTGGGGCATCTGGGTGGCTCAGTTGGTTAAGTGTCTGACTCTTGATTTTGGCTCTGGTCATGATCTCATGGTTCGTGAGTTCGAGCCCCACATCAGGCTCTGTGATGACAGCAAGGAACTGCACAGGATTCTCTCCCTCTCTCTGCTCCTCCTCTGCTTGCATGCTTTCTCCCTCTCTCAAAATAAATAAATAAATAAACTTAAAAAAAAAAAAACACTCAGAGCACCATGTCCCCCTTTACATACTCAATTACTACTCATTAATTGCCTAGAGTATTTTGCAATGGGATGGCAGTATCCATGAAACTCTGGTACTCCACTGTCTCATGGCAATACTGAAGTTATCAAGCTTACAGGTGAGTTTCGTATTTCTCTTTTACATAAATACAAATCTTCTGATGTGCTCTGCAATATAAGAGATTGCTACCCCTGTAAGGTATCTAGAAGGTATTTTTTCAAAACAATAAATCCACTAATTCATTTTTTAAAAAATGTAATTCTATTTTCCTTTAAAATCTACCCCTCCATAATGGAGGAGTGTTTTTACAATGAATTTAAAAATTGCTTTTTTTAAAAAAAGAGAATATTTTGAAAACAGATGTCTGGAAATATTCCCATGATTACGTGATCTTGTTGCCTGAAAACACTATGTCTCACTTAAAATATTCTCTTATCTGCTCTTTTTAAAGATTTACATCTATTTTCAGTCTCTCAAATGAAGACATTTTGTGGGGTTTGAACCTGTTTATTAAAAGTTTAGGGATTTGACATCATCTGATTAGTTTCAAGAGTAACTGATTGACAAATTTAAATGTCATGTGGAAATTAGCTGAACGAGATAAAAAAATTATTTTGCATAATTAGTAAATGAGATAGGAAAATAAAAGAATGTCCTGATTTAGTAAGCCTAATCAAGGATGTTTTCTTAAATAAGATCTTTGGCAATATGAATGGAATAATGTCTACTGGCCTGAAAAACCTAGCATTAATTTAAAATATATGTAAATATATGTAATAAGTTCCCCCCAAGTTTTTAAATTCTAGTTAGCCAATATATGGTGTAATATTAGTGTCAGGTGCAGGATTTAGTGATTCAACCCTTACATACAACGCTTGGGGCTCATCACAACAAGTGCAATTTTAGAAGAATCCTAACACATTGGAAAAGCATCTTAAACACCAACACTTAATCAAATCTAAAAGAAATCTAGCTGTTCTGACCACAAAAGTCATAATCCAGAAGCAATTACTCCTTTGGTGACTAACCCTGACTATAGGAGCAGCGCACACAGGAGGAAACACTGTGGCTTCTACACTTCTAGCCTAGAAAGTCCTTGCCTAGAGAGTCACAGCAAATGTCTTTCTTTCATCCACAATGTCCTCCCTTTCCTTGCATGAGAGAACAGAGAACTCAGTACCAGGAAGCGACCTGTCACCGCAGTCAACACAGACCAAAACTGGCGTCACTGACATAGGCAGAGGGGGAATTTGTTGCCAAGGTCTAAGCAGTATCGCAAAGCATCGGGAGTTGTCATGACCCTGACACTGCATAATGATTCCTCCACAGCTCTTCAGGGTGCTGGGAGAGGGGAGAAATCAATGGATGGTTCTTGGAGTCCTCATCTTGGATCAAGCCCTAGTTCCTTCCTCATGTAAAAGTCACTTGGTAATGATTCATCAAGAGTCAAATGCCCTAGTCGGTGTTCCTGAGAATAAAAATCAATACCCTTGTCAATGAGTTTATTCTCTTGCCAGGGCTGACGAACATGGATATTCCCAATTCTTCTCAGAGTTTCATTGCCCCTTGCCTCCCCAACCCCCACACAACCATTTTTCTTTGTCTCCTCACAAATACAAAGAGAAAAAAACTACTTCTTAAATTTCAGCCTCTATTATGTGAACATCTGTGAGCAAATAAACTGTGAGTGTGGCTTCCATCTCTTTCCCTGCTTGGGACCCCACATTTCACTTCCAACCCATTGAGACCCAGTGCACCTGGCAGAGATGAGTTGGTACTCAGTGGGGTGGCTTTAAATCCATAAATGATTCAAAGGCAATAAACAAAATAAGAACTGAGAGAAGAGACAGTATTTAGGAGATTAGCACCTTAGGCCACAATTTAGGAAATTATTTTTCAATCTCAAAAGAGCTGATAATGCAGGGATGAAATTTTTCCTGAATGTTATTAGAATAATCCTTGTCATTTTCTATTCTGAGTCCTCATTAGCTATTATTAATAGTGCTGTAGGAACTTAACCAAAATGTTACACTGGAAATTCTAGTAAGCACTATAAATATAAACATATATAAATTTTTATTTATTTTTTAAAAGTTGATTTAAACTTTTTTTTAAAACATTTTATTTTTGAGAGACAGAGAGAGACAGAGCACAAGTGGGAGAGGAGCAAGAGAAAGAGAGGGAGATACAGAATCCGAAGCAGGCTCCAGGCTCTGAGCTGTCAGCACAGAGACCGACGTGGGGCTCGAACTCACGAACCATGAGATCATGACCTGAGCCGAAGTCAGACACCTAACCGACTGAGCCATTCAGGTGTCCCAACAAATATAAAATTTTAAATAAGATAACATCTTTGTCTCAGAAAATACATTTCAAACGATCTTGATAATATGTTTTGGAGAAGTTATTTTCCACAGTATGCTCCCAGGCCCCTAGTGCATAAATCGAGGAACAATAGAGGTACTGAGCACACCCTAGTCTGTTGGGGTCTGGTCACTTTTCCTTTAAGATAAATTTGGAAATTTTCCGGCAGAGCCAAAAATAAGTCACCCTAAATGTCTATAGAGTCAGTGAGGCTCACTCCTTTGCTTCTCAGCATGCTAGCACCAGATCTGAAAAAGAAACCTAGGGCTTTGGATATGACAGTATAAATAACCAGTTTCTGAAGATGGCCAGCTTCCGGAGGGCGTGATGTTGTCATCAGGGCAGCGGCCACCTTACGAGGGGTTAGATCCTAATTATCCACCTCCATGTCTTTTAAAGCTTCTTGTAAAAGCAGATACTTTATTTAAAGAGCTATGAAGAAAAATCTTTCAAATTCAGGACTGAGAATCTCCCAATTCATTCTCATTTGTACTCAAGAGTGTCCAAAGGCAGTGTGGCCGTCTCAGGCTTGAAAAGATGCAGGGTTCAGCAGAAAGAGGTATCCAGACTATGCGGGAGCAGCAGACAAGCAGAGTAGCACTGGGTCCCTTGTCTCTGCTCTCGTTCTCAGGCAGTGCTCTCTTATAATAATAATAATAATAATAATAATAATAATAATAATAATAAAATATATAATATGAATAAGCCTTTCTCTTGTGGTTGGCATGTGTTCACAAGCATGAGGGGGTCACACCATCCATTTGGGTAAATACAAAAGTCTCAAACCATTGGTAGAATCCCTACACGTAATTCCTATTGGGTAATGACTGTAGGAAAATCTCTGTGATTGTGCATTTGTTCATTCATGCCTGCATTTATTAAGCACATATACATGGAGCACTGATCCATGCAAACCACTATTTTTTGTGCTGGAGATCCATCTGTGAACAAAAGAGGCCCCTGTCCTCTTGATGCCTACACTCTAATAAAAGAAACAGAGAACCCAAAGTGAGTTGATAAAGTAATCGCTGAACGTGATACATACTATAAGGAAATTTAAACAGAGTGGAGAGGTAGAACATAACAGAAATAACTTGCTTCGTGTGGAGTGTTCAGGGAAAGGTCTTTCTGACATTTAAGGTGACATTTAAGCATTTAAGACTTGAGGCTTGAAAAGGAGCCAACTGTACAAAAGCCAGGGGAAGAACATTCCAGACAGAGAGAGGAGCAGGTTCCAAGGCCCTGAGGCAGCAGAGCACTGAGCCAAGGCCAGGAGCTTAGAGCTGGGAGATAAGAGCCAGAACTTGCAGGGAGTGGTGAGCCCCAGTCAGGCATGCACATTGTATTTTAAGGCAATGGGAAAACCTTGAAGGGTTTTAAGCAAGAAAACGACACAATCTGATTTATGTTTTCACAAAAGCTCTCTTTGGCTACTGAGTGGAAAATGGATTGGACAGGGTAAGGGTGGAAGGATGTTCCACTAAGATGCAAAAGAAGTTAAAACACGGTCTGTGCAACTAAGGCATTCACATCTGATGTGAGGCAAAGGCATGTGAGTGAAAGACCGTAGAATGGTACGTGCAGTGGGCTATGTGGACCCAAAACACCATACCAGTACCACGAAGGAAAAATTGGGTTTGATCCTGTCACCTATCAGATTAAACCATGTTAAAATAAAGTCAGGTATGGGGTGCATGGGTGGCTTGGTTGGTTACGCATTGGGCTCTTGGTTTTGGCTCAGGTTGTCATCTCATGATTTGTGGGTTCGAGCCCCAGGTCAGGTTCTGTACTGACAGCTTAGAGCCTACTTGGGATTCTGTTTTTCTTTCTCTCTCTGCCCCTCCCTGCTCGCATGTGCTCTAAAAATAAATAAACACATTTAAAATTTAAAATAAAGTCAGATAGATATATATATTACCTTGTATAAATAAGACTGATATTTATGCAAAAAGTAGTACAACTTGAATACCACTGAGCATTCTATCAGAAGACTCTACATATGGAGAAGCAAGAGATTTTGCTAGTGATCCCAACGTGTAAAAAGAGCCTGTTTTAATAGTTTATTTGGAAATCTTTTGTTTGGGACAGGTTCTCTTCTGACAAACTCTAGCATCAAGCTTTTTTCTGGGTGTAATGAGCCTATAACTCTGCTCCAGTGATGAACGTTGGTGGGGGGGGGGTGGTAAAAAAAGACCTTCCCAACTACACAGAAAGATCTACCTAGATCTCAATTTGTGAGCTCAAATCTCTCAAGCCCAGGAGTTTACCGAAGATTACCAAAGTCATTTGTCATTTTCCATCTTTTTTTTTTTAACGTTTATTTATTTTTGAGACAGAGACAGAGCATGAACGGGGGAGGGTCAGAGAGAGGGAGACACAGAATCTGAAACAGGCTCCAGGCTCTGAGCTGTCAGCACAGAGCCCAATGCGGGGCTCGAACTCACGGACCGCGAGATCATGACCTGAGCCGAAGTCGGCTGCTTAACTGACTGAGCCACCCAGGCGCCCCCGTCATTTTCCATCTTAAGTAGCCACCAGCAGTGAGCTCTCAGCTTCAAACAAGCAGTGAAGATCCACATGGGATGAGAGCAGTTAGGAGGTAAGAGAGGGTGTTGTGGTTGAACTGGGAGAAGGATATAAGAGGGAAATTAGGAAGCAAGGATGTCTACCTCCTTTCCCCCCACACCTTCCCCGCCTATAGCAAGGAGACTGACTAGGATGTGGCAAAAACAGTCTGGCAACAAAGCCGAGGAGGGATGGGGTATGGTGCCAGTCTCGCAAGATGAGGTTCTCCCCTTCCTTCCTTCACCATCTTCACCACCTAGTGCTGGACACATGGTGACAAGCAGGAGTGGAGGCCGTGCGGAAAGCACCACCCTGGACGTCACAGCCTGTGCACAGGTCCAGTCTGGCCACTTACCCGCCGTGTGGTCTTGGGTTAGCAACTTCTTTGATCTTTAGTTTCCTCATCATAAAATGAAGACAGTACTCCTTCTTAGGTGGTTTTAAAGTTCAAAGAGGGGGGTGATTTGACTCTGCATCTACTTTCCCTTCTCTTCCTGAACCCCACTTGAGAATCTGCACTGGTCTCTGGTGCCAGGAAACCGATTCTCAAAATAGGAAAGAATATCGCTGGCCAAAGAGGCTGTGTGCGTGCGACCTGCTGAGTGGACAGTGGTTACATAGAAGAAACAAACAGATTTACGTTAGATACTCCGAACTCAAAGAGCTCTCACGGTGCTCAAAACCACAAAGATATGCCTCCCCATTGTTGTTCTGCCATTATTAGCATCTGTCATTTCTCTGACCTGGTTACCTCACCTCTGATAAAGGATGAACAGATATTCATACCTTTGCAGATTCCCTTTCACTTCGCAATGACGTTTTTTAAGTTCCTCATTATTAATAGTTTTTATGATGGACATCAATATAAATCCCATTTAAAGAATTCTCTTAAGTTCATTTGATTAACCACCAGTCCTTTCGTATTTGTTAAAGCTGGTGCCTACAGCAATTGACAATGAAACACAGCACATGCGTGCAATCCTGTTAGCTGGAGGAAATTTTCTACCGATAGTACAATTAGGCACATATCTTTCAGAGGGTTCCCAGGGACCTCAGAGCATTTCCATGGCTTTTTATCCTCAGTTCTCCCGGGATGCATTATCCTCAATTAACTGTTCAATCTCACTGAAGTCACGTTCCAAACCGAGACTAGCCCAGGCAAAATGCTTAGTCCCTTTTCTCTGTTAGCAATGCAGCCAGTGCAGACTATAGGAATTTGAGCCTTGGTGCCACGATTTACAAATGATCCTGGGCATGGTACTAACTCTGTAAAATGGAGACAATATTAGCATCTACCTCATTTGGGCTCTTACGAAGAGGAAATTAATTAATACCTGTAAAATGTTTAGACTGGTGCCTTGGCACACACGCAGCTCCCAGGGAACGCTAGCTATTATTACTAGACAATAAGGTGAAGAGATTTGCATCCCCTGTCGAGTATGGACAGCTGCATACAGCACAAGAAAACACTGTACGTGGCCCCCTGCCTCCCCTCGACCATAAATCTCAAGTAATAAATGATGTTCATTTTGAATGCTTGATTCAAAACAATCTGTAAATATACACTTTTGTAAGCATCCCAGACAAGCGTCCGGGCAATGCGTGTCTTCCACACTCAGGATGGCCTATCTTGGGGCTCTCACCCTCTGCCCTCAGTACAAGAAATGAGAATGGCAGGCCAAGGTGTGCCGGGAGCGCTCCCTCCCTGAGTGACAGCTGGTGCTGTCAAAAGTTGTTACTGCTGGTGCGCACAGACCTTCTGGCAAAGCCGGGCGGAACAGAAGAACCGCAGTCTCCCTGCCCACCTGTCAGCCTTGTCCAGGAACAGCAGAGAAATTTGCTCTTTTCTTCCTTCAAAGGCTCCAGCAAGCCCCAGTGCCTTCATTAATGCTAGCCTCTTCAATCCTGGCCTGCCTCCTCACCCTCCCTGAATACATACTCTCCAACCTATTCTTCCAAGAAGGGGATTAGCCCAATTAATCTCTGGACAAATGTCAAGGAGTCTGGGGGAGGGGGCGCCTTTCAAGTGCCTTGCTCCAAACAGCGAGGAAGACCAGACATGCGCTGAGGCGCACGGCACACGGGTGAGCCTGAGCAGCTGCCAGCACAATGGCACTGAGGTCCTCTTAATCTCGGGCTTAGCCACCGAGGGGCTCACTGTCTTGCCAGGCTGCCCGGACAGACCACAGGCACAGGCATGGGAGCTCTGCTCTCACCATCTGGGACAGGAGTCATGAAGGATGGAGGCTGGACTGGAATCCATTTTTGAAGCAAGCACTTCCCTCCTCTCTCAAGGATCTGTATCCCACTCTCCTCTTCTTGCCCCTTTTCTCTCAGCCCACCACCTTCCCCACCAAAGCAAATGAAAATTTCCTAGGTTCAAAGCAGGAAATTGAGAAGGCAAAAAAGCTGTCATCAGGGGAGCTGTCAGGAGGGTAGAAGGGGAGGGAATTCTCATTACACACACACACACACACACACACACACACACACACACACACACACACACACACAGTTATTATTCTACCCAAAAACCATAGGTTTCACTGGCCTAGTCCACAGAACTTTGGGGAAAGTCCTAGGAGTATCTTTTCTTTGCCAGAATTCCCAGGAAGACCTCATCTAGTCTATCCAAAGGAGTTAATATTCTTGTAATAATTCTCTGACATAGAGGTTTGCCAATTGTTCCATAAAGTCATTCCAACTTTTTAATTTATAAGACATTCTCTAGTTTATTCTCTCTCCCTTTCTCTGTCTCCCTCTCCTTCCCTCTCCCTCTCCTACTCCTTCTCTCTATCTGTAGCCAGCAAAACCTCTTAACCAGCAGGCTATTAAACAACACTTCCACATGCTGCAGTCCAATGATTCAGTAATTAATTTTCATAATGATGATCTGGAAGGACTTCTAGAGCCCCCTGGAAGATCCTAGAATTATTTCCACCCCACTGGTCGTGCATATGCTTTGGGTGGAACAGTCAGCCTGGGTGTCTCGTCCCTGGTGGTGCCACTTACTGGCCATGTGACCTTGGCAGGTTACTTAACCTCTGCCTGTCATCTGTAACATGGGGATACAAAGTTTATTGAGAAAGGTAATAGCTAACACTCTCGTTATGAAATGTGTCCTATGAACCAGACGCTGTGATAAATGATTTACCTGAATTATCTTATTTCACTCTCACAACAACTGCTGAGTTGATATTAAGTCTATTTCATTATAGTCTCATTTGTTCAACATTAGCAATACATGTACGCCATCTATAGTGACTGTTAACCGGAATCTCTGGTTAATGGAAATACCTTATTGCCTCGCTCTGTTAGATGACAAAGACAGTCTACTTAGAGTTACAATTATCATCCAAAACTCTGGTATTATGCTTTTGAAATCAGAATTTTTTGGGGGAGAGACTGTAGAAAGACAATATGACTAATACAATAAATATAACACACTGATTTGGGGAAGCATCCTGCAACTGAACACATTAAAATTTTTGGTAAAAAAGAGCTTCACATCATCTCGAAACAGGTTTTATTGCCACACCTAGATCAAGATAGGTAAAAATTTTGCCATCAAATGAGTTAGGAAAGAAAAAAATAGACTTGTTGTTTTTGTTTGGGTTTCAGAATTTCAGATAAGGGATTTTGAACTTTACTACACAAAAACACCAGATAAAGAAGCAAAATGCTCGTCTCAGTTCGGACAGTACCTGCTGTGTGATCCTGGGCAAATCACCAAACCTCTCTGGTTTCGGATTCATCTACAAAATGGGTGATTACTACTGCCTCCCAAGTTATGCAGAAGTAGCTATGAAGATCAAGTGAGATAGAATTCATCAAAGGATTTTGAAAAAGTGAAGTGTTTAGGGAATTCAAGCTGCTTATTATCTTTTAAAGATTATTATAGTTTTAATTATGCACTACGGTTTCCTGTTTGTAAGGCAGAGTATTGCCTGCACAGGAAGGGTTCCCACTTAAATCTCTTTCTTGCTTCTTAACATCAATAAAGATCAGCACATGCATGATGACTGCACTACGGCAATCTTTTTCTGGCTTAATCTGTAAGAATCACCTCCAGGAAGTAATGAAAAGCTGCTATGTCAAATCACTGCAGTCACTAAACACCCAAAAGACCTTTCGTGCTTTGAGAAGCAGGCTGTTCAAGGGTCAGGTTGTTCCTAACTTGATTTCACAACTTTTTGTGAAAATCTGCTCTTGTCTCCCTTTCTGTACGGTGTATGGAGAGAGCACCGGCGTGGGAGTCTTACCGCTCACCCTCACCTCTAATATTCCATGTGATCTAGGACACATCACAGCACCTCCTTAGACGAGCACCAAGTCAGCTGTGCCTAGTTAGACCTTGGATGGCAAAAAAAGCAAAACAAAACCAAAACAGGGGCGCCTGGGTGGCGCAGTCGGTTAAGCGTCCGACTTCAGCCAGGTCACGATCTCGCGGTCCGGGAGTTCGAGCCCCGCGTCAGGCTCTGGGCTGATGGCTCAGAGTCTGGAGCCTGTTTCCGATTCTGTGTCTCCCTCTCTCTCTCTGCCCCTCCCCCGTTCATGCTCTGTCTCTCTCTATCCCAAAAATAAATAAATGTTGAAAAAAAAAATTAAAAAACAAAACAAAACAAAACAAAAAACCCAGCTTACTACTGCTATTTGGTAGTTCCCCCTCCCCCCCTCCCCCCCCCACAACAGAAGGTTTTCTTCTCTGGGTATTCAAACCCTGCTTGTCCCTACCACACACTCCTGGCTCGCTGATGCTGTCTTTGCACTGATGTCAATCGCCTGCTGCTGATGTCAGCCCAGCTGTGACAGCTGAGTCCAATGCCACCCACAGTTGACCTGGTGAGTCACATCTGCCTGCTTTCCCCTTGCCAAAGACCCCCTCAGAAGCCCAGGGCAGAGCCCATGACCTGCTTCCCTCTTTGCATCTCTATGCTTTTTGAGCTTGAGGAGTCTCCATGGCTGAGTGATTTGTCCCATTAGCCATGGTTCTATAAAATTAACCGTGAATGTTCTCCAGTGTCCGTGGCAACCCTTCTCCCAGGGAGCAATTATGACTATAAGCTATCCTCTTTTGATGTTAACTTGTGGAAACAGAGCCTTTCTGGCCACTAAAATGCAGTGGGGCTGGTGTCTCCTAAGAAAGAAAATGTCCTAAATGCTCTCTTCCATAGAAAAGGAAGACACACAGAGGAACCCTGACTGTATAATAAAGCTGGTAATTATTCTCAATAACTGAAGGGCATTCTGTGGTGGAAAACCCCAAGGTCTATGACATGTATGAAAGTGGGAGTATAAATGTAACACAGAGAAAACTCAGAAGCTGAACTTTATCCTCAAGGAGGCTGCAATCTAACAGAGGAGACACATCTATAAAATAGATGATTATATTACTTTCTACTCACTATATAAAATAATATGTAGGCGCTATGATAAAGATAGCCACAGGTTGCTATGGGAAATCTAACAGTGCTTAGCCCATCCTGGTCCAGGGAAGGCCTCTTGGAGGAGGTGACTTTTTTCTTTTAAGTTACTTAAACTCTGGATCTCAGTTTTCTCATTTTTAGTGTAATTTAGAATACCTAGATCTACATTTGTGGTGAAAAATCCAGCGTATAGATTTAAGTTACCATAGCATTCTTAGCTCAGTAAATAATAGTTACTCAACCATGACCTTCTGGTCTTTCATATGGATGTAGAAGCTAATGTTCTTAAAGCACAAAACCCTTTTGGGGGCACCTGGTGGCTCAGTCAGTTAAGCATCCAACTCTCGGTTTCGGCTCAGGTCATGATCTCATGGTTTGTGAGTTCAAGCCCTGCATAGGGCTCTCTGCTGCCAGCATGGAGCCTGCTTCAGATCCTCTGTCTCCCTGTATCTCTGCCTCTCTCTCTTTCTCTCTCTCTCTCTCTCTCAAAAATAAACAGGTAAACATTAAAAAAGAAAGAAAGAAAACCCTTTGTACCCAAACGTCCCACCAAGAATTTCTTGGCATATGTCATTTCCTATTGTTGTTTGAAGACATCCCAGAGTCTGAAGATGGACTGATAATTGTTCTGGTCTGAAGACAGACTGATAAATGTTCTGAGCAGCTTTGTTTTTCAGTAACTTCCAGCAAACAAGTTCTTTGAGGTCAGAGAACAAGCTGGGTTTCTAAATACACTTTTTTCTTTCTCCCTCTCTCCTCGCCACCGTGTCTGGAACTCTGTCATGGTTCTCTTTTGACTGGAAGAGATATGTTAGTGCTCAAAACTTGTACTGTGCAGTCGCTGCCCAATGGCTACAGAAGGCAGCAGTAAGGTAACTAAGTAGATTAAGTGGCTGGGAGCTAGAAGACTGAAGCAGTTTTCACACCAAATCAATTATTCAACACGTATTGGCTCTGTACGAGGTAGTGCAGCAGATGATCAAGAATAAGAAATAGTTCTTCTCTTAAGGAGTTTGTGATCTACTTGGAAAGACAAGGCTAATGCAATTGGAGAAATTAAAGCGTAATAAAACCCAGTAAAATGAAGAAGTACAAGATCATGGGAAGTAGGCACACCGTAAGAGTTTAAAGGAAAACAAGTTACTTAGGAGGAATTGGGCAGCAAGTGGCACTCAGTCTGTGAAAGATACATGGGGAGGATTTGAACAGTGCCAGTGTGGGTGCAGGTGAGAGGACCAGCAGAAATGAGGACAATGAGGTAAGAAAAGGCAGGCATGAGATCACGCCTCAGGGCAGCACACAGACCAGCCCTATTGCAGGGCAGGGGTATGCGAGGTATGAGAACCACCCTTCAAGGCTTGCTCCTGACCCCAGGTGACTCTGAGGGGGTTAATTACCTCACCCCTTGCCGGGCCCTGGACAAATTCTTACCCTTTAAGGATATTTTAGAAATCTAAAAATACTGTCGAGCCCTATTGATTTTTTGCTATCCTAAGCATCCTTCAGTGTTTTCAGACCACATACATTCTAGCCTGTGATTTATTCCTATAAACAGTCTAAAAAAATTAAGTCTAAAATTATGGCAAAGTCCAAAGCCTTTGATCTTACATGTGGGACTTACCAATAATTTAAGAGTGTCCATATCATGATTCTGAGTTAAACTCAAGATGAGGAATAAAGTTCTCAAGAGTGGTGGCTCCATGGATCTACTGAGGACTCCCAAAGGAACAAAGCTTTAGTAGTCACATAAGAGGGCTTTTTTTTTTTAATGTGCTGCTTCAAGGCCTAATAATTCCATTTCTGGACACATGCAGGATATTGACCCTCAAAATCATCCCGCAATAAGTCATTAATCCAACTGAACTAAAACAGGGCTGTGGCAAACCCCATTATGATACTGATGATCCAAGAGGGATCACCTCTATAAAAAGGGGTTTACCTTTCCTAGAGAGTTATGAAGGTACCATAACATGACAATAGAAAAGGTACATATGAACTTAGAAGTGCTAGGACTTTGATTTCATTGGTAGATTTATACTATTGAGCTTAATATTGTGATATATATTGGGGCACCTGGGTGGCTCAGTCGGTTGAGCATCCAACTCTTGATTTCAGTTCAGGTTATGATCCCAGATTTGTGGGATCAAGCCCCGCATCGGGTTGTGCACTGAGTGTGGAGCTTGCTTGGGATTTTCTCTCTCTTTCTCTCTGTCTCTCCCTCTGCTCCTCTCCCCCACTTGTGCATACTCTCTCTTAAATAAATAAGTTAATTACTTAATTAAATTTAAAAAGAAAAAAAATTGTGATATATAGCCTATATGGTCCTTTGTTTCCACACACATACACACACGTATATTTATACTGAACCCCATCAGTTAGGGCCTAAACAAGAAAGAAGAAATTAGTTTATTTTTAATGCAGAGAACTGATTTTACAGGTGATGGAATCTGGAAGCCAAACAGCAGGCAATGGGGCAATCCAGAGATGAGTAAGGGGAGGAAGTTCTACATCCCCTGGCTAGAGAGACCAAGGGAAGGGATAATGTTAGTGGAACCTAGAGGCAGAGCCACCAAGTAGAAGCTAGAACCATGGCCGGACAGTCCCATGGGAGCTAGAGCCATAGAGAAGGCACAGCCCAAGGCAGAGAAATGGAAGAAATACCCTGACTTCTCTCCCCACTGCCACCCAACATCTCTACCAGTGCCTCCCAATGCCCAAACCTAAGAAGGAACCACTGGACAGGAAACGCTAGGAATAGCAGCTGCTGGAGTCAGTCTTCTGCAATACAGAACACAACGCAGGAAGGGTGAGATGGGATCCAAGGCCAGTGGGGCCCGAGACCTACCCAGGACTCCACATAATTACCATGAGGATTAAATGAGGCATCATATAAATGCATCCATCACAAGCCTCAGATATAGTGAGCTTTCAATAAAAGTTTGTTTAATAATACAGCATCGTCCGCATGGAGGGCCTGATGACTCACAATGTTACCAAACCTATAGGTACAAAGGCTGCTTATTATTTTTATTTTTCAGAAATAGATTTTTAAAAGAGAAAGGAAACTTCAGCAAAAATGTATCACCACTTTCCAAAGGAGAAGCTGCAGATGGTATTTATGATTTTCACTGAAGCATCTCAGTTAAATTAATTACTTGTCTATTAAATTCTTAAACTGGCAGCTCTTATTTTCTAATGTGATCACTTCATGCAGAAACCAACAGCCAATTAAATCAGAACAAATGACTAGCTGATCTCTAAGGTTGCTTCTGACTCTACCGTCTAAGATTACTCAGTTACATCGATGGCAAAATGATGAAAGGATTTGAGGTAAGTTCTGCCCTGAGTCAGTTCCAAGTGTCATCTGAATCAGTATCAGGAATATATGTTCTTCCAAAAATCTCAAATAAACACTGGGCAAAGTAGAAGGTATTTTAATTCTCTCAGCTTTGAAAGAGCACTTTTCTAAGGTGATTTACTTGAGAAATGCACTTTTCTATACTATAAATGGACACTGAAGAGACCTACAGTTTGTTTTAGGTTTTTTTCTGTTCATCATGCAAACATTTATGTGTTCTGTATATAATTCGGTTTGGGTTTCTTCTTCATGAAGTAACTGGGGAACAACAGTTGGTGACTAGTGATGTTCTCTACAATACAGAGCCATAATAATAGGTCTTATTCACGTGGTGCTTTTAATTCATGCCTGGTATTGTTCTAAACACTTTACATATATAGACTCATTTAATGTTCCTGACAAATTTATGGTGTAGGTACTGTTATAGTTGCCATTTTACAGATAAGGAAACTGATGTAGAGATGTTACACCTTTCTCTGGTCACAAAGCTTATACGTGGGAAAGCAGAGATCCAGCCCTGCCAGTCTAGCTCTAGAAACTATGCTCTTTCTTAATCATGATGCCATACTGAGAAGGAAAAGAAAGGATATGCACATTCTTTTTTTTTTTTAATGTGTATCAATTTTTGAGAGAGAGAGAGAGAATACAAGTGGGGGAGGAGCAGAGAAGGGGGAACAGAGGAACCAAGGCAGGCTCTGCACCAACAACAGAGAGCCCAACGTGGGGCTCGAGCTCACAAACCGCGAGATCATGATCTGAGCCTAAGTCGGATGCTCAACTGACTGAGCCACCCAGGCATCCCAAGAAAAGATTCACACATCCTAACAAGGAAAATAACAGGTCATTCTCCTCTCACTTTTGTAAGGATACCTTTCTGGACTGGCTCCCACCTACCCTGCCCGCCTTACCTTGTCCACCAATCCCTTCTTCCCACTCCAACCACGAAAGGCTTCCATTCATTCTCATTCTCCCCAAGCTCCCACCCGCAAGGCCCTTGCAGTGCCATTCCCTCTGCCTCAAGTGCACATTTGTCCCGTTTCAGCTGGTGAAGCTCTTTTGTGCCCTGGATCTCCAAGCAAGCTCTCCCTGGCTACTTTAAACTCGGATTATAGGCTCCCACAGTACAGAACGCCTCTCTTTCCTAGCCCCTATTAGAGTTACAATTTGACATTTTGTTTGCATGATTTGTGTCTGCTTAGCTTCCTAGAGTATCCCCAGTGTCTGGAACATAATGCAGGTTCAATAAATACTTATTGACTGACTTATTGATTAAAATTTGTCTGCTCCCTAGACTGGGAGCTCCATGAAGGAGGAAACCATGTGTGTTTATGCTTCTGCTGAATCTTCAGCACCCAGTTAAATGCCTGGCACATAGATGATACCTCTGGGGAGATATGTAAACTAGAGAACAGCTTTATTATCTTTATGGCAATTATTGAAATTTCCTATGACCCTTTTTAAAAAAAAATAAACCTTTGATTGTGATGATTTCCAAACCTCAATATGGCCAGAATACAGAGATTTCACCACTCTGCCCATGTGCCCTCAAATCAGTGCCACTGAGTCTACTCCCATGGCCATCCCTCGCCCCTCCAATGTTCACCCTGGACTGCCCATGTATTTCTAACAAGTACAATTCTTGGGGCAGGGCGGGGGAGAGCAATTGCCAAAAAGCAAAAAGACTGACCCAGACAACTTCCCACAACTTAACTTTTCTTTAAGTGAAAAGAATGATAAAGAAGCCTCCCTCCTCTTTCTCTGATGGTCCACAGGATGGTTTTCCATGGCTTTGGGACCTGTCATCATTGTCATAGCCCCTTTTGAAAGCTATAATCACCTGCTGTCATTGCGCTCAATCATTACAACTGAAAGAAATCAAAGCTCTCTACCTCGATTTTAGGATATGGCAACCTGCCTTCCCCATATCAGTAGGAGGCAGAACTTGGTCACTCAGGGTTGGAAACCATCCCTGACCCCTGACCCAAGGGAAGCACAGGTCTTGGAACTCTGGCATTCCAGTTTGGAAAGGTTACTGACCTCTGGCCTGGAAAGCATGCAGCCGCCTCAACCCACTGCCGGAGTCAGTGATTACGGCAGATTCCTGTCACTCCTCTCTTCTCTGAGCTAAGACTGTCTTGGAAATAGCTAGACAGATAGACAGATAAAGGAATTGCTAGCAAAAACTAGAAGGCAATCTTTTTACAAAAAAAAAAGACCCTTTAAATAAGCCAGATACAAAAACCATACTATATGATTCTACTTATATGAGGTACCTAGTCAACTTCATAGACACAGAAAGTAAAGTGGTGGTTGCCAGGAGGTTAAAACGGGAAACAGAGTTATTGGTTAATGAGTACAAAGTTTCAGTTTGGGATGATGAAAAGTTCTAGAGATGGATGGTGGTTACAGCTGCACAACAGTGTGAATATACTTAATGCCATTAAACTGTACATATAAAAAATGGAAATGTTATGTTATATATTTTTTACTCCATTAAAAAAAAAAACAGGAGCTTTATAGGGCTTGGCCTGGACATTTTAATATCTTTCAATCCTTTCCTCTATTTTCTGGCCAGCAATTCCTAAGGTTAAAACAAGCAAACAAGAAATTTGTAAGACCTTCCCTCTTGAGCGATTTCCTTTGTCATATTTCTACTACCTCTCAACATGGAGGCTTTACAAAAATGAATTATTGGGACCTCATGAATATAAAAATCTTCTGCACAGCAAAGGAAACAATCAACAAAACTAAAAGGCAACCAACAGAATGGGAAAAGATATTTGCAAATGACATATCAGACAAAGGCCTACTATCCAAAATCTATAAAGAGCTCACCAAACTCCACACCCAAAAAACAAATAATCCAGTGAAGAAATGGGCAGAAAACATGAATAGACACTTCTCTAAGGAAGACATCCAGATGGCCAACAGGCACATGAAAAGATGTTCAACGTCACTCCTCGTCAGGGAAATACAAATCAAAACCACACTGAGATACCACCTCACACCAGTCAGAGTGGCTAAAATGAACAAATCAGGAGACTATAGATGCTGGCGAGGATGTGGAGAAACGGGAACCCTCTTGCACTGTTGGTGGGAATGCAAACTGGTGCAGCCCCTCTGGAAAACAGTGTGGAGGGTCCTCAAAAAATTAAAAATAGATCTACCCTATGATCCAGCAATAGCACTGCTAGGAATTTACCCAAGGGATACAGGAGTACTGATGCATAGGGGCACTTGTACCCCAATGTTCATAGCAGCACTCTCAGTAATAGCCAAATTATGGAAAGAGCCTAAATGTCCATCAACTGATGAATGGATAAAGAAATTGTGGTTTATATACACAATGGAATACTATGTGGCAATAAGAAAGAATGAAATATGGCCTTTTGTAGCAATGTGGATGGAACTGGAGAGTGTTATGCTAAGTGAAATACGTCATACAGAGAAAGACAGATACCATATGTTTTCACTCTTATGTGGATCCTGAGAAACTTAATAGAAGTCCATGGGGGAGGGGAAGAAAAAAAAAAGAGGTTAGAGAGGGAGAGAGCCAAAGCATAAAAGACTCTTAAAAACTGAGAACCGAGGGTTGATGGGGGGTGGGAGGGAAGGGAGGGTGGGTGATGGGTATTGAGGAGGGCACCTTTTGGGATGAGCCCTGGGTGTTGTATGGAAACCAATTTGACAATAAATTTCGTATTTTAAAAAAAATGGAGGCTTTAACATGATGATTTCCTTATCAATCAGACTATGCTGCCAATCCAAATAACCCCAAAATTCAGTAGCTTCAAATAACAAAGGATTACTTCTTGTTCTCTCTGCATAGCCCAAGCAGAACCATAAGAAGATTTCCTCAGGGACCAGGGCTGATGGAGCAGCACCCACCATGCGAGCAGAAAGGCAAGCCTTGCAACACTCGGCCTTCAGAGCTTCAGCTTCCTGTCCATGTGCACCTGGCTGGCCAAAGCAGTCATAAGACCACGCCTAATTCAAGGGAATTGTGGGGAAGTGCAATTCCAACAAGTGCCTGGAGGGCAAGCAAGCTGTGGAGTGCCCTGTGAACACTACAATGTCCTTCTGACCACTACAGCCTCTTTCTAGGTTTTGCTCATATCTTTGCATTATTTCCAAAATTCATTTTAGTGATAACTTATAGTATAGCGTAATATATGTAGTTATACAGATATCATTATATAAATTATGATATATATTATAACCAGAAGGAAACAAAACCTGGTCTCCCCATCAAAGGACATCTCCAGCATTCAGCCACATGCTTCTTGCCCATGGTTCAAGGAGAGCGGCACATGGCTGCTCTGCCAACCAATGAATGAGACTGAGCATCGCCTCTTCTCCTCACCTTCTCAAGTCTGGTCGAATCTTGAGCCCAGAAATTAGAAGAGCCCAACGGCATAAAAAGACTTTCTGCCACCTGCTTTATTTGAGGAGGTTAAAAAAAAATGATCTTGGCATCAGAGGAATACAAGACTCAAAAGGAAATAAACTGATCTTTCAGATTTATTTATTCTAGGCTTTCTGGCTTCAAAAGACCCTGAGGAGGTTGAAACGGATTTTAGATGTGCTAGAGATTCCATAAATTCACATGGACAGCCTTCACCTGCTGATACTGTGAGTTCAAGTGCAGAGACCCAGGAAAGAGTCCCTGACCATTCTATAATGGCCAGATACACACCACTGTGACAGAAGAGCCATCCCATCTAGGCCCTCAGAAGAACATGGCAAGCTTAGGCAGTAAACCCTTACACTGAAATGACAAGATTTCTCAGATTCTAGGCATCACATTAATGTGCAGGATAGAAGTTAGAAGACATGTACATGGGGACCCTTATATAAACACATCAAATGCAATTTAACAGAACCTTCATTTGTTGTCCTCCTGTCCTCTCTGTTTATTACTTTGTGGTATACAGCCAATGTTAGAAAAACTCAGGTATCCTCATGCCTCATATCTTCATTCGATGAATCCATGAATTGGTAGACAGAGAAACCCTGACTGGCTCTGTTTTACATTACTTACTAATAACTTTGGGAAGATTTTCAAGTATCTCTGGCAGATTGAGCAAAATGCTATCACAACCATTAGCTCAAACAGAAAAGGAACAGTATAAAGTATAAAATCCAGTTTCAATGTTGACAAAATAGCAGCACCAATGGCATGAGTCAGCACATGAGCATATTCAGCAGCTCTTTAATGTTTATTGCTGTTGTTCCCTTCTTGTGATTAATCAGATTGCATACAGAAACATCTCAATCCCCAGTGATAAAGTCAGCTATTGTTTGAGTACACGTATGCATCGGCAAACTCTTAGAGAAAGATTCATTTTTAAATAAATCAACAACAAAAAATTGCTCATCTGTACGATTACTAGGATTCAGATTTAGAAAGGGATAAGCCAAGGGACTGAAAAACAAGGAAAATTGGAATGCTTTATTCTGGAAGTCTATAAACCAAGGGCAGTAACTCAGTAATAAAAGGATGGCTTTTGAAGTCACAGATCTAGATTTAAATCCTTGCTCTATCATTTACTAGACACAAGATAATGACCACGTCATAAGGCCACATTAAGTCTCAGTTTCTTCACCCGTAAAATGAAGAAAACAGCCATCTACTTCCTGTAGAGGATGTGAAAGAAATGAGATAGATAATCCATTTAATGTCCTTAGCAGAATGCCTGGTACACAGCTGTGCTCAGCAAAGGTGTGTTATCCTTGACAGTGTTTGATAGAATTATAAGGAAGGAAATTCCTTGACTGAAATCTAATCATGTCATGGAAAGTTGCCTGAGTGTCTGCGATGCAGAAAGACAATGCAAACCTGACTGCCATTCTCTTTTCCAAACCCCCTGTGGCATAATTTTCTGGTTTCACAGTCTGTTCACCTGGAAATTGGGGGTGACAGATCTAGACAGCTTGGCTTGGGTGTCTATCTTGATGTGCGCTGAAAGCAGTGGTTTTGTTTGTAGAGATTATTCTGTTGCTTGAACTCCAGGGAGAATAAGTGGACATGTTGCTAATAGAGCTGTACCTCTGGACTCCAGGCTTCCTGAGCCTCTCCTAGTATTTAAGAGAAAGGGGCCATAATATACTTTGACATAAATGCATTTGCAAGAATACAACTGGAAGAGATCGAGTGTTTTCTGTGGCTTCCCCTACTACTTCAGAGCTTTTGGTCCTGCTGTTTTGTAAACAGAAAGACCTGCATTTAAATATTTACTTGCAGTATCTTTTCCTCTTTACAACTAATGATATCATCATAACATGTCCTTTCATCTGGCCCCTTAGCCTAAGGAATCCTCTTTAAGGCTCTCATTAGGAAGGAGCTCTACACTTTTGGTGCTGTCTTGTCTGCAAATTAGAATCATCTGGAGAGCTTTTAAAAGTCCTGCTGCACAAACCACACCCAGACCAATTGAAGCAGACTCTCCCACACATTCTGGTAGTTTGAAAGCTCCCCAGGTAATGGCAATATACAGCCAGTGCAGAGAACCACTGTCGGACCAAACCCTGTACATACACCTGTGTCTAACAATACATTAAAAAAAAAAACAACAAAGAAGCAAGTCTACTCTAAAAAGAGGTCTCCAGTCAGTTAATCCTGAAGATTTGCCTGATAAACTGACAAGACAGATGTTCCCAGCAGATTGATGTGCCCATGCATAAACACACACAAACATAGACATGCACAGGCACACACACACAGACAGGCGGACACACACACACACACACACACACACACACACTTCTGCCTGCCCCAGTTGGCTACGGTGTCCAACTGGGTGAGGTACTTTTGACCCTCTCTCTTCTCAGGAAGTTTACTGTCTGCACCCATCTCATACCCTCAACATGACGGTTTGGGAGATTAGCTCCTCACAAAAGAGATAGTAACCCTTGAGATGTAGAAACATAGGCCAGGAGGCAACTGTCTCACCACAGTAGAAGAGGGGCTGCATCCCCAGGAACTAGGCACACCCGAAGTTGCAACCAAAGCAGAGGAAATTAGAAGAAGAGATAACTTCTTCCAAATTTATTACATGAAGACTTCAAATAAACAATATCAGACATCTGATGAAATGAGAGAAATTTTAATCCAAACTTTTGTTTTGAGGAGTGCAATCTGATAAAGTTTGGAGTATTCGTGTTTTATTTTTTTCCTTTTAGACTCACATAGGATACTGAAATCAATGGAGTCCCTACATGCCTACTTCTGAGCCACAAGCACATTGATTTCTGAGCTTCCTCCCTCTGCCCTAGGTCAAGAGCTCAGACTCTCAATTTGCCTTGCACCTCCCTTCAAACCAGTTTGTTTGCATATTTTTGCCTTATTGAAAAACATCTTTGTATTTTTGCTGGCCCAGTTCTTGGCAGTAGCGACTCTTGCTGTGACTGAGGTGGAGAATCGTGAGGCAGAGAGAGGCCTTATATGTGGACACTTTCCATTTATAAGACTCAGGCTAGGGCACCTGCTTTGAAGGCAACAGCAGAAGCTGGGGAGGTGGACAGGGGAGGGCGGGGGTGGAGAAAGACACCTGCTAGGAATGGCCTTGGACCTCTAGTGGTTGGTTAAGCTGATTCGGCTTACATATGCATAAATGAAAAACAGCTTCTCATAGAAGACAGGGTCTCAATTTGAACATATGTGTAACAACAGACTGCTGTGCCAGGGGAGTGGGAGCCCGGTTAATTTCTCTCCGAGGACCCCACAGAAGATGAGAGAGGGTGTGGAAGCCAAAGCCCTTAGGGTTTAAGGACGGTGACAGATGGCCAGCACTATACAGGCAACAGCACAGCTCTTCTGCCTTCTGCACACCCCCGCCTGTGCTCTCTTGCCCTCTCTTGCACTCCCTTCTCCCCAATGCCTTTCCAAGGTTTGTAATTACTGGGCTGACTTGAGCATGACCAGATGGGTTTTATTTCTAAAATTTAGAGATTTTCCTTCAGCTTTCAAGTCCCTTTAGTAAGTAAATATTGGTCTCATTTTATAGACTTTGGGCCTAGTTCTTATCTTTCTTCTTTTAAGACTGGTCTTCTTGCCCCTTAAAAAGGTGGTTTCTCAGGGCGCCTGGGTGGCTTAGCCTGTTAAGCATCTAACTCTTCATCTCAGCTCAGGTCCTGATCTCACGGGTCATGAGTTCAAGCCCCACATTGGGCTCTGTGCTGACAGTGCAGAGCCTGCTTGAGATTCTCTCTCCCTCTCTCTCTCTGCCCCTTCCCCACTGGTGTATGCTCACTCTCTCTCAAAACACACAAACATTGTTTTAAAAAATTTTTTTTTAAAGATTGTTTCTCTAGTTTCTTGCCAATTTCTCTTGTCTGACCTTTTCTTTTATATATATATATGTATATTTTATACATATATATGTATATATATGTATGTGTATATATTTGTGTGTATATATATATATATACTTACTTTATATTTATAATTTTATAAATTTTCAAATGTTATAATTTTTAATTTATTTAAATTGAAGTTAGTTAACATATAGTATTGGTTTCAGTAGAACCCAGTGATTCATCAGTTACATGTAATGCCCAATGCTCGTCCCAACATGTGCTCTCCTTAATGCTCATCACCCATTTAGCCCATCCCCTTGGCCCACCTCCCCTCCAGCAACCCTCTTTGTTCTCTGTATTTAAGAGTCTCTTACGGTTTGCCTCCCTGTTTTTACCTTATATTTCCTTCCCTTCCCCTATATTCATCTGTTTTGTTTCTTAAATTCCACATAGCACTGATATCATATGATATGTATCTTCCTCTGACTGACTTATTTCACTTAGGATAATGCACTCTAGTTCCATCCATGTTGTCACAAATGACCAGATTTCATTCTTTTTGATAGCTGGGTAATACTCCATTGTGTGTGTGCGTGTGTGTGTGTGTGTGTGTATGTGTACACACACATATATACACACACCACCTCTTCTTTATCCATTCATTAGTCGATAGCCCTGCTATAAAAATTGGGGTGCATGTGCCCCTTGGCATCAGAATTTTTGTATCACTTGGAAAAATACCATGCGGTGCAACTGCTGGGTTGTAGGGTAGTTCTATTTTTAATTTTTTGAGGAACCGCCATACTGTTTTCCAGAGTGCCTGGACCAGTTTGCATTCCCACCAAAAGTGTTCCCTTTTCTCCGCATCCTCACCAACATTTGTTTTTTTCCTGAATTAATTTTAGTCATTCTGACGGGTGAGGTGGTATCTCATTGTGATCTTGATTTGTATTTCTCTGATGATGAGTGATGTAGAGCATCTTTTCACATGTCTGTTAGCCATCTGGATGTCTTCTTTGGAAAAGTAACTATCCATGTTTTCTGCCCATTTCTTCACTGGATTATTTGGTTTTTGGGTGTTGAGTTTGATAAGTTCTTTATAGATTTTGGATACTAACCCTTTATCCATTATGCCATTTGCAAAAATCTTCTCCCATTCCTGTCTGCCCTTCTTACCTTTCATCTCCGGCTCTTGGTTACCATAACCAGAAGCTTATTTTAACAATGGTGGGACTATGTTCTCTTACCCTATTGGGTTTAGGTGTCCTTTTTTCCTTTATCAATTACCTCTCTATGACTCAGTTTCCTCATCTATAAAATAGGGATAATAACAGTGTCACCTTAGAGAGCTACTGTGAAAATGAACAAGTTAATTTATGGAAAATACTTATAACAGTGTTTATAAGTAGCAAGTGCCAAACAATGTTAGTTGTTTTCTATGATAACATAGACATAAGTGGGGTCAGAGAAGACTGAAGGGGGTGGAGAATAGGGAGACCACAGCAATAATTTGAATTTCTTCCTTTTAAATATAGTCCATAATTTTACTAAACGACAAGTTCAAAATCCAAGGCATATTTGTTGAATTACTTCCTCATAAGGCCATTAGTTACATTGTATTTGTTGAAATTTAGTAGTTTTCATCCCCTGCGCTCAAGGTGGAGAGACCTGCCTTGTAATTTAGACCACTGGGGTTGGTGGTTGTCATCAGAGCATGCACTGAAGTGAGTTGCTCTCCCTCTTGAATGCTTTGCGTGTCTTCCGATCCACCAACATCTGAAGGTTCAATTGACATCCCTAGCTGGACGGTTGCCTCTGCTGATTAGAGACCTTTTATTAGACCCCAGCACCTTCTAAAATGTGCTCCTTCAATGCTCTTTCATCCACATAATTTATGATCTGTTTATAGCCTCCCTCACACTGGGTGCTTTTCTGTGCCCTCTCTTGGGCTAACTCTTCATTTTTTAGAGGATGTTTTTTCCATTTACTCTGATGACCAGTTGCCCTCTGCCAGCTGGCCCCAGAGGGCTGTTATCCAAACACCTGGCTGTTTTGATCTGCTATACACATTTTTCCAGGACTTGTAATAAGGCATTAAAAAAAATAGCAGTCAGATGTTCCTTTTCATTTTCCCTTCTCAATGGCTAAGCCAATTGCCCCTTTTTGTGTCCTTTAGGAAAATAAGATCCACAAAGCACCACCCTTGACCTCAAAGAAGAGTAGACTACTGATGCGACTTAGGATACAGTCATTCTAGATATTTTTCCATCTTCATTTAAATGAACTTACAATATTCTTTTCCTGCCTATGATCTTCTATTAAATGAACAATCACATTTTCTCAGCAGTGTGCCAGCAATTCTCGGTGCATTATCTGAATGGAGCTTCCTTTATATTCCAGGCATGGTGCTAGGAGCTGGGGATGAGCTAGACATGGCCTCTGCTCACTTATAGCTTATATAACACAATCCTCAGCCCCAAGATGACTATGAGAAGAGATAAACAAGAAACTGTTCTCTATTTTTAATGTGCCTTAGAACAGTCCTTTACAAAGCTCCTTTTTCTTGGGCTAACCTTAAGTTGTGAGGCACAATTACAGTATTTAGATAGAGGCTGCCTTACTAACTTTATGTGTTCTATATGATATTTGCATCCAGCCGTAAAGGCAAATCTGATCAAACTGGGGAGAGGGGGATATAATATTGTATGTAGCAGATGGCTAGTCTGAAGTGATTTGACCTACAACTTCTGGCTCATTATGAATAACCTAAATAATAATTAAGAGCTTGGAGGGCACCTTGGTGGCTCAGTCCATTAAGCATCCAACTTTAGTTCAGGTCATGATCTCACGGTTTGTGAGTTTGAGCCCCGCATCAGGCTCTCTGCTGTCAGTGCTGGTCCTGCTTCAGATCTTCTGTCTCTGTCTGTCTAAGTCCTTCCCCCACACACATTCTCTCTCTTTCTCTCAAAAATAATAAATAAATATTTTAAAAAAGAGGAATTTGGAATTTGGAGCCAAGGAGTGGGTTGCTTTAAATATTAGTTCTACCCCTCACTAACTGTAACCTCATTAATCTCTCTCTGATCCTTTTTCTTCTACTTCTCTGTAAAAGAGGATAAATAGTACCATCTTTCTCACAGGGTTGTTGTAAATAGCTGGCATCAATATATTTCAGATGCAGTGCCTTGGCAATGAGCAATAAATAAATGGTAGGTAATAGCTGTGGTTGTTGTCATTGTTAAAAGTGTGGTAAGGTGTCATTTTACAGGAGTACATCGAGTCCCACATGCTCTGAGAGCACTACACAGGACCAATTCACTTAGCTAGTGAATAAACCTATTTGCCAGCCAAGCGGCTTTGCTGAGTTGCTACTTATTCTTAGTGACTCTTGATGTGGCAGAATCTTTGATTCCTTGTTCAGAAAAAAAAAAGTGCCTGTCACATAAGAAAAATAAATGCATATGTCTTTCAGTGAAAATATAACTTGGGAGAAAGCCAATGAGCAGTGTAAACATTTCTATATTTGTAATTTTAGGGAACATTTGGAGATCTTAAACACATTCCCTGTACATAACAATGTTTTACTTTAAAAATTGAGTTAGTATCTTACAATCCTTGTAACAAAGAGGATGGCTTTTGCTAAGTGGAAGTGAAACATAATTTCCAACTGAATGAAGTGATAAGACCAACGATTAGTTGCCAAATGAAAAAGAAGAAAAAAGTGGCTGGCACTTAACCTTCTTCCTCAGACTCCAACGCAGAGCGGAGGAGCCGAGGACTTCAAAAACACACAGGAACTTCTCCCACATACAACTCCTGAAAACTCAAGAGACGTGAGCCACAGCTTCAAGAAAGAGAAATAGAGTTCTCATCTATCTGCTCAGAAATCTTCAGTGGCTTTGTGAATTGTCAGCTTTGGCAGCAAAATCACAGTTGCTAACAGATCTATAAAGAATCAGCTAAGGCATTTGTAGGGATACTTGCTATGGCTGCCATGGAGGTATGCACTCAGATCTCTATCAAGGGACCCTGTCTTAGAGAGCATAGTTGATCTGTGGCTTCTAGCTTCGAGGCCATGCTTTCCCCAGCCTCATAGCCAGTGACTGAGTATGGTAAGGGGGGCAAGTATGAGAGCCAGCCCATTCCTGCCAATGGAGGAGTCTTCTAAGAGACACCTTGGCTCAAGAAACTCATCATCCTGGCTGAGACTTTCTCCGAACTATGCTACAATATGAGACCCTACTTATCCATTCCTTTGTTCCCTCCATCCTTTTGCAGATGTCAAGCCTGTAGTGTGGACTGAAGGCTCTCCCTGCCTACATCTTCTCCCTTCCTCTTTATCTTCACAGGCATTTCCACCAATAAAGCTCTTGTTGGTCTTATCCCATCCTTGCTCCTTCTCAGAGGTTCCAAACCTATATTCCAGTCTACCAGCTGTGACTCACAAAATAATTGGGTATTTTAGCCTGAGATGTTAAATCAATTAGTAGTGGTTGCTTGGAGCAGTATCTCATGAAGATATTTGAGGCCAACTCTGGGCTCCAAGAAAAGTGCGCTACGACTGATCATCAATGTCTGCAGCATACACAGAGGGGGAATGGGAAGGCACTATGCCATGTATTTGTCCAACATGAGCACAGGGGCTAGTCTAGGCTAGCCTGGACATTTAAACTTCTATAACTAGGTTATTCAATGTTGTAAAATTGGAAAACTGGGAAAGCTGTGAAACTGTAGTTCAACGTTTATTTATTTTTGGGACAGAGAGAGACAGAGCATGAACGGGGGAGGGGCAGAGAGAGAGGGAGACACAGAATCGGAAACAGGCTCCAGGCTCTGAGCCATCAGCCCAGAGCCCGACGCGGGGCTCGAACTCGCGGACCGCGAGATCGTGACCTGGCTGAAGTCGGACGCTTAACCGACTGCGCCACCCAGGCACCCCTGTGAAACTGTAGTTCAGATGCAGAACTCTAAGCTTACTAAATATCAGGCCTTCTGAACTTTACATCTCCTCCTTTGAATAGCAAGCCAAAAGAGAAGAAACCTACCTATTTTTAAGCCTCCATTTCCTCATCTATAAAATATGCCTTAAATATTTCCTGCCTTAAATGTTTCCTTTTATTATTATGACATTTAAGTGGGATTACCTTAGGAAAGCTTATAGCATAATTTATGGCATTATGGAAGATGTTAGTGATTAATATTATGATGCCACTTGGGACCAAAAAAATCATGATTTCAAGGTGCATATATTTATACTTTTATACTGATTAATAGTTTATTCAAAGCAGCACTGCATGGGTTGCTAATACATTTAACTACAGGATATGACAAACTCAACCAAAGTAATAACATGGTTGGATTCTTCCCTCTTCCTCTTGTAATGTGGGAAGCTTACATCGATCACATTGTTATTAAATGTTCAGATCATTTACATAGCATATAAATATCTTGACAGTGAGACAAATAACATTTCTTGAATTATGGAAGGATACCTATTTTTTCCTCAGTGATAGTCTCTTGAGCATCATATCATAAATCAATAATGACCTTATGGCACTCCCTACATACTCAATGGAAAGTTCTCATCAAAATCAATAAACTCTTACAATTCATAAAGAGTATTACCCTTAAAATGATAGGACTTCCTTTTCTGAGAAAAAAAAAATAACGTGTTTCTGGTCAGGGCCCTCTGTCAGGTCTTACAGGGCTACTTAGAACCTTTATGAGCACACCCCAGCCTGTCCAAACCAACCCTAAACACACACACACACACACACACACACACACACACACACACACACACACAGAGTTCATAAACAGGAACTTCTAGTTTGTCCCCTATTCCACTGAGAAAATTAAGCTATCAATCCTCAACTCTCCAAACTCCCTTCCCCACCCCTATAAACTTGTCTGTGTCCACACCCGTCTCCACTCCCTTCCAGGCCCTCTTCCAGCTTAAGATTAATCCTTCTTCGTGAAGCTTGATCCCTTCCTCAAACTGGAATCTGGTTCCCTTATCATTCTTTCTCTTCCTCCTTTACTTTAGATTCCTAATTACACCAGACCTTTATTCAACAGCACATATATGTTAAATCATCTGTCATTTCAAAGAATCTTCCTTTGGCCACATGTCTTCTCCTTCCATCCTTTCTATCCTGGGCCAGTTACTTATAGTCTTGGGTTCCTCTCTTTTACTTACCAGCTGTTCCTCACATACTACAAACATTTCTTTTTTTTTCTTTTTTTTTTTTAGTTTATATATTTATTTTGAATTTTTTTTAACGTTTATCTATTTTTGAGACAGAGAGAGACAGAGCATGAAGAAGGGAGGGTCAGAGAGAGAGGGAGACACAGAATCCAAAACAGGCTCCAGGCTTTGAGCTGTCAGCACAGAGCCCAATGCGGGGCTTGAACTCACGGACCACGAGATCATGACTTGAGCCGAAGTCGGACGCTCAACTGACTGAGCCACCCAGACGCCCTATTTATTTATTTTGAAAGAGAGAGGGAGCATTTATTTTGAAAGTGGGGGAGGGGCAGAAAGAGAAGGATAGAGAGAATTGCAAGCAGGCTCTGTGCTGTCAATGCAGAGCCAGATGTAGGGCTCGAACTCACAAACTGTGAGATCATGACCTGAGCCAAAACCAAGAGTCTGATGTTTAACTGCCTAAGCCACCCAGGCACCCCTGCAGTCTGATTTCTTATGAGAGCTCACTCCATCAGACTATTCTGGAAAAGGGCACCACTGACCTGATTGTTAAATCCCATGGCCATTTCAGTCTTAATGTTACAAGATTGCCTGGAAGTTTTTAAGACTACTGACCCCTCCATTCTAGAAACTTCCATCACTGGTTTCTATGCCATCACTCCCTCCTTACACTCCTACCTCTAACACTTTGCTTTCTTGGCCCTCTGAAAACTCTTCTCTCTCTGATCCTTCTTTCACTATTCATCCAACATTTAGCTATTGAACACCTGCTATGTGTCAGGCATCCTGCCAGGGACGGGTGAAATGTTTAACAGACATAGACGTTAACATCAGGACCTAAGCACAAAAGAAACAAGCAAAGAATCCATTTTACTCATGTAGTAACCCTAAGCAAACATCTAGAAGGGGTACTTTTCCTGGATAGAGGATCATTCTGGAGGTGGGTTTTGAAGGATCAGTAGGCATTTGCTAGATGCAGAGAGCTAAACAAGGAATGAGGCAAGGAATGTTCGTGACAGAGGGAACAGTATGCACAAAAGCCTAAAGGTTAAGATAGCACGTGTGTTCAGTGAACATCAAGTGCTTTAGTTTGACTGGTATGTACCTTGCTAACAGCAAATGGTGTGAGATGAGATCAGAGAGATAAACAGCCTTACAAGAAAAGCCCACTAATACGTCTGCTGTTACCCAATTTCTATACTTTCCAATTTCATTCATTCCTGCTTCTTCAGCCATCCTTTGATATTTGTGAGCCCCAAATCCATTAACACAAAAGTCTTGACACTGGTCAAGACATCATCCCTCAGCACTGGGCCCTTGTGTCTAAAAGCCAATAGTACACTTTTGTCTGGATGTCTTACAGGCATTTCTAATATACTAGAAACAAAACTCATTATAATTTAGCCCTCTCACTGCCAAAAACAAAACAAAACAAGACAAACAAAAACCCCTTATACTCTTCCTATATTCTCTATTTCCATGCATAATATCACATCCTAAATAAAACAAGAGTTTTATTTAGGCGTTATCCCTGAATCATCCCTTTTCCTAATACAATACCCAGGCAATGACTAAGGTTCCATAAAATAAACTTTATTGATATTTCTACTGTTTGTTTCTTCCTCTTTTTTCTCCACACCTGATTAAGTTCAGACCTTGCCATCATTCCATTGAAGACAATGGCTCTTCACTCATTAATCTCTCTGCTTCTAACTGGAGACTGTCCAGTCTATCCTCTATAAAGTACAGAGAGTGATCCATCTAAAACAGTGCTTCTCCAACTTTAATGTTACAAGAGCTTGCCAGAACATAAATTGCTGAGACTGATTCAGTAGCTCTGTGTGGGGCCTGAGAATTGACATTTCTAGTAAAGCTCCCAGGTGATATTAATGCAGCAAGTACACTGACTGCAAATGGACTAGTACTGACCTAAAACAATCCTGATACGGTGACTCCCCTGCTGAAATGCCTCAATGCCTCAATCTCACAGTATAATTTGCAAACACTTCCCTTTGGGATCAAGATCCTCATGAGCTAGCCACTGCCAACCTTGGCCACGCTGTTTCACACCTCTGCCTACAGGTGCCATTCACAGCTATTCTGAGCTCCCTGTAGTTTCCCGAATTTACTCTTCCTCTGTTCATTCTCATAAGTCAGTTTGTAAGCCCTCTCACCAGCAGCCCTGGCCTCGCTGTCCTCTCTCTGGAAAACACCTAATCACCTTTTAATTTCCAGTGTAGCATTTACTAGGGATCCTCATGTAAGCCACCTTTCCACCTTGTCCCGAAAGAACTGACAGTTCTCTCTTCTATGACTCCACTCTATGTTTATATTTATCATTAATTCATAACCTCTTCACTCTACACCTTTATGTAACTGTCATTTGTCTACTCGACTGTGTTCTTCAAAGGCAGGGACTGTGCCTCATTTGTATTTACAACCATATATACAACACAGTACCCATTACCTGGCAGTTGCTCAATAAATATTTGCTAACTAAAGAAAAATTATAATAGTTACTGTTTATTAGGTAGTTATTACATGAAAACCACTGTGCTAGATGCTATACACAGGCACAAACACACCAATTAATTTAATCCCCACAGCAAATCTATGAGACGGATACACTGTAACCCCCACATTACAGACAAAGACACTAAGGCTGATAGAATTTAAGTAACTTTTCCAGGGTCACAGATCTAGAAAGTCACATATCTACTAAGTAATAGAGACATAAACTGAAACTATGTCTCATTCCAAATTCCAACCACTTCACTACTGTGCCTTCCTGAAGTGTAACTATGGCATTAAATCAGAATGTTGCTAAGGACTCCACCTCAACATCACATGATTCTATAGTTAAGAATCTTAAACATTAAGAAGGAATAACCTAAATATGAAAGACCCTGCTAAATATGCCCATAAAATATCATACATGGTTTATAAATGTCTGCATTGCTTATGTTCTTAGTGCACTGTCACTTTAAATTTTAAATAAGAAATTAAGAATACAAGCAAGGAGGGGCACCTTGATGGCTCAGTTGGTTAAGTGTCTGACTTTGGCTCAGGTCATGATCTCATGGTCCTGGGTTCAAGACCTGTGTCGGGCTCTGTGCTGACACCTCAGACCCTGGAGCCTGTTTTGGATTCTGTGTCTCCCTCCTTCTCTGCCCCTCCCCTGCTCACACTCTGTGTCCCTCTCTCTCTCTCTCATTCAAAAATAAATAAACATTAAAAAAAATTTTTGAAAGAGTACTAGCAATGGATAACTAAGACTCTGCCCTATACTTTTTAAGAGAAAACAAAGTCCTTCCTAATAATGATGATGATGATGATGATAATAATAATAATAATGATATTATTCCACTGTAGCATTTCTCAGAGAAGATAAGCTCTTGAAGAGGCTCCAAGAAAAATAAAGGGTGAAGTAAATTTAGAACTCTGCATCACATAAGCTGCCTCCTGAAGATCCATAATGAATGTATGCTAAGAACTTCTAGAAATTCTGCAGTTTAGGCTTTTAAAAAGCTAAATAAGTATATTCCTTGAGGGCCCCAAGCATATTTGAACATAGAATCCTTTAAGAACTAATGCCCTATAGAACACACTCCAAGGAGCACAGAATCTAGCCATTTTTTCTTGACTTAAATGACAATAAATAAATAAATAAATAAATAAATAACACAAAGCTGCACAGCACACATTCTTTCCAAGAGACAAACACTTTGAACTGAGCCAATTCCACTTGTGGGTTCTTTCGTTTTCTTTGAACATCAGCAGCTGTTTTTTACTTTTTTCTATTTTACTTGCAAACACTTGAGACCGTGTACCATAATTTCTTCACATTAGAGAGAATTTCACTTAGTTCCTAACACCTCAATCACAAAAGGATATAAACTGCTTGAAGGAGTCAGTATAAAAAAAGGTACACTGGATGGGAATATAATAAAGCTAAGGATAAAATTAGCATTGTACTTTTTAGAACTATGTCCCCAATTCAGCTCTAACTTTCTAATGGTTAGGACAAAGAGGAAACACATAATGTTACAAGATGAATTGCACCTTTAAGAGGAAAACAAACCAACTACCTGGGAGTAACATGGTTTTTTTCTGGTACTGAGACCTAAAAGCAATGTCCCCTGTGGGATCTCATAAAGGGGACCTTGTGGGATGTGATGAGCAATGCCCTCAAACACATCCCATGGTAAAGGCAATAGTCAATAGCTGTTGCTGATGTCAACCTGCACTGGGAGCCACGAGCAGTTCCAATCCCAAAGTGCAATTCGGTTAAAACACTTTGACAAGACCCCAATAATAAGGATGGAGGTAGACAGTTCTCTGATGACCTTCTTCAACCAAGGGAAAACTTTTTATATCTAGAGCAGTGGGTGGACTTTAACATCTGCAAATCTCCTTTGTAATTGTGATTTCTCACAGCAAAAATTTTGATAGGGACTGCACTGGAAAAAGGTCAGGAACTCAAGGTTTAGACAATCTGTGTTGTTGGTTAAAAGCAGATCCAAATGCTTTCACATTGAACAGTGGCCTGGGGTCGGGTAAGAGTAGTAGCCAGTTTCGGGAAATACTGGTATGTCCGTAAGGAATACGAATGCATTTGAAAAGATTCGTGATCCACTGATACCTAGGGAGACATGCAGGAGGACAGTTTCCTTCTGACTGTGCTGAGCTAACCTGCCCCCTTGGTAGCCCTGAGTCAGCTGAGCGACCTTGATTCCCACCCATTACCCACTTCTGGCTCTGTCAAACAACGTTTCAGTGACTCTTCAGTGTCTCTTCTACCCATACTGTTTGACCAAACCCTTTGATCCAGACCAGAACAATTAACTTTCTGACAGAAGCATCACTGACAGTGTATAACATGAAACCAGACAGAAGAAAACAATAGCAGGCTATTTTCTGGCCCTTGAAAGTGAAGCCTGAGAAATGCATGTTTCACAGTGCCCTGGCCATCTCAATGCCTCACCAGGTGACAGAAGTCATGCTCACGTAAATTTGCTGTGGCTTTTTCTATGCAGCCATTTAAGACACAGCTACGAAGAATAAAACTGCACCATAAATAATTTGGAACACTCTTGATGGATAATTTACAAGGCACAGCCCGACACCTGATATGCTTAACAAATCATCTAAAAGTGAAAGAACTGAGTCATAGAAACCACGCAGCTCAGCCTCATGGGCTTTGCCTAAGCTACATAAACTTTTTAAGTCCTCTTACCTCTTTTCTCCACCTCTATCAACTTTGTTCTCAATGTAAGCAAACAGGGATAATACAAAACATAAAGACTAAATCTGAGCTAGTTAGGTAATAGTATTTCACTAAGAGAACTTTACAGGGAGGTTGCAAATTGTTCCAGTCATCCATCTTGCTTTGAGTGGCTTTGGTGCTTGGAGAACTGGAAGGGAGAGCCTTCCACTCTCTTAGACGCTGAAAAGGAAAACTCTCCAAGTCCATATATAAAACTTAGGAGAGATTCAAATATAAAGCTTTGATAAACAGAAAATGGATCCTGTGTGTGGCATGTGTGAAAAAGTTAGTGAAAAGCCTGTTGTACCAACAAACAGAAGTTTACTATGTTGCTGGGAATGTCTTAAGGTCACATTTTCATTAAGGAAATAATCATGAGTGTATTGTGACTATTTGCAATTTGGTGGCATTGAGGGAAAATTCATTATTTAAAGCAGCAATCACATCTGTGTTGCTTTTTCTCCAGCTCCTAGGGATTTATTTGACTTTGGAAATGGAAAAACCCAGACAGCCCATTCCCTTTATGTAAATAAGCATGCACAAAAATAAATGAGCGAGCAAATGCTCTTTACTAAGGGGAAAATTTCTCATAATCAATCATCATTAAGCATATCTTCTGCTACCCCAGCCCTGGCTGGTCACTACTCACAAAGATTTCACCTCATTTTATTTGTCATGGTAAATAAATCATGATAAAAATAAGCCCATGTCTTATTTTTTTTTTAACTTTCAATGACTTTTAACCATGTTTTACTCAATGCCTTCTCCTAGCCATGATCTTTTTCTTTGCCTGGTACTCTCAAATCTCTAACTCTGAATATCTTTGCTTTTAGATTTCATTCAGATCTCATGTGGCTTGACTTCTCATTTTCAACCCTCTTGGCTTCATTTCCTTCTTCCAGGATTGATTCAACAAATTATTACTTCAACCCCTCATTTACTAGCACATTCACCACTTAACCTTTTTCTTTGCACTTGCCCTTCAACTTCCTTAATTCATGCACCATCTGCCTTCCATGTTCTTCTACCCAGACCAGGGATCACTTTCAAAAGAGATTACACTATCATATCAACTGTACTTATGGTTCCCAAACTCTGTTCGTACCACCCAGCAATTCTTTAGCCTAAGCTAGTGAACTTCCTCTTTGCCTTCATATTTCAAGATTTCATCGCTATCTTAGAGTCCCTGACTCCATTCCCTATTTGCTGCTCTCAGGAAATGAAGCTGTCTCTCATTTTACAGTAAAATAGAGGCAATCAGGCATGAACCTCCTCAACCTCCCCCTCCCTCCTCCTCACCGTCACCAAATATGTCCATAGCCATGCTTATTCTGACCTCATTCCCTCACATGCTTAAGAACTAGACATTTCTTTTTCTGTGCATCAATTTTGTCTTTTTTCATATTCTTTGAGGGCCCCCCATGCCTTTTCCTCCTGTGTTTTTTAACCTTTGTTTTCAGTACTTTCTTCCTTCCAGTCTATAGATTTTCTCACCACTTTCCAGTTAATAAGAACCTTCCTTCAGTTCACCGTCTTCCTTTAGCCAATTCCTTCACTCTCCCCTCTTCTTCTGGCCAACCTTTAGAAAGTATAATCCATTTCTTTACGGCCAATTCACTCCATTCAAAATTCTTCCTGTCTTTCAACCACTTTCCAGAAACTATTATTCAGGTCAACCAAGGACTTCTTTACTGACCAGTCCAGTGGTATTTCTCAGCCCTAATCTCAGTAGCCTTGCTGTACAAAGTGTCATAGTTCATACCTCCTGCCTTCTTAAACTTGGATTCTGTAACAGTATTTTCCCCCTTCTCCTCTACTTTGATGTTCCTTTTGGGTTTCATCTTTCTCTGACTGATCTGTATTCAGCCTTCTTATTTTCTATTGTGCCTGTTCCTTGGTCTTTTCTGCTCATTCTTACAGCTTCCACTATCACCTCTATGCTGTTGATTTCCAGATCTAGCTCCCTAGGATAGAGCTTGTGACAGAGATCCAGACTCATTATCGGGCTGCCTATTACATGCTCAACTTTGATTTTGTCCATAAATGCCTCATGTTCGATAGGTTGAAAACTTAGGATGTCTTTATACTTCCTTTATATCTCCTAAATATTCTGGGTTTCATTAATGACATCACCATCTACCCAATTCCCAAAATTAAGAATCTGAAGGGGTTAACCATGACCCTCTAATAGATACCCCCCTCACCAATCAGTCCATATATTTGTGTAATTCTACCTCACAAATATCTCTGGAATCCTTTTCTCTCTTAATGTAGCTCATCTTTCATCTCCCCCCCCCCACCCCGCAACCATTATTTCTGTTGTTGTTGTTTTCTTTATTTATTTTAGTTAACATACAGTGCAGTATTGGTTTCAGGAGTAGAATTCAGTGATTCACCATTTACATACAACATCCGATGCTCATCACAATCCAGTGCCTCCTTAGTATCCATAACCCATCTAGCCCATGTCCCACCCCTCTTCCTCCCTCCATCAACCCCCAGTTTGTTCCTACCCAACCTTTAAATAACCTCCATATTAATTGATGAGGATTGGCTTCCATTCCTTTAACCTCCTGCCCACATTCTCATTCATGTGTACTTTGGTGACTCAACCCTATGCTGTTCCTCTAAGCAGCATAGATCCAACATAGATCCAGATGCCTACTCCATGTTACCATGTGAACGTCTCAACTCTATCTCAAAGCAAAAATGTGTAAGGGGCAACTAGGTGGCTCAGCCGGTTGAGTGTCCAACTTCGGCTCAGGTCATGATCTCACATTTGTGAGTTCAAGCCCTGAGTCAGGCTCTGTGCTGACAGCTTGGAGCCTGGAGCCTGCTTTGGATTTTGTATCTCTCTCTCTCTCTCTCTCCCCCTCCCCTCTCATGCTCTGCCTCTGTCTCTCAAAAATAAATAAATGTTAAAAAAATTTTTTTTAATTAAAAAAATGTGTAAGACAGCACTTATTATTTGGGTCCCATAATCTTGTCTGCTAAATCAATGAGTAACACCACTTTTTAGCCATTTTGCAAGTCAGAAACCTAAGAGCTATCCTCAATGTTCCTCTTAATCACTTATATCCAACCCATGATCAGATTATTTTCATTATATCTCTTAATTCTTTTTTTAATGAAATTTTTAAATTGTGGTTGAGCATATATAACACAAAACTTGCCAACTTCTTTTTTTTAAGTTCACTGGTAAGACTATCCACATTGTTATGCAACCAATCCCCAGAACACTTTTATCTTGCCAAACGAAAACTCTGTTCCCATTAAACAATAACTCCCCAGTCCTTCCCTCCCCTAGCACTGGCAGCCATTCTTCTACCATCTCTATGAATTTGACTACTCGAGGTACCTCATATAAGCAGAATCATACAATATTTGTCCTTTGGTGACTGGTTTATTTCACTTAGCATAACATCCTCATGGTTCAACTCTATAGTGGCATGTGTCATAATTCCCTTCCTTTTTAAGGCCCAGTAATATTCCATTGTGTGTATATACTACATTTTGTTTATCCATTTATCTGTTGCTGGATGCCTGGGTTGCTTCTCCCTTTTGGCTATTGAGAATAATGATGCTATGACCATGGGTGCACAAATCTCTCTTTGAGCCCCAGCTTTCAACTCTTTGAGGTGTACACCCAGATGTAGAAATGCTAAATCGTACAGTAATTCTATTTTCAATTTTTTGAAGAACAACTGTACTGTTTCCCATAGCAATTGCCCCATTTTACACTCCCACCAACAGTGCACAGGGTTCCAATTTCTTCGTATCCTCTCCAACACTTACAATTTTCTAATTATTTGATAGTAGTCATCCTAATGGGAGTTAGGTGAACCTCTTAATTCTTAAATCCATTTTTTCCATCTCCAGTGCCACAAGCCTGGGCTATAAGAATACCATGGAAGCTGATACTCCTGAACCTACTCTAGGCATCCTTCAATCCATTATCTATATTATAGGTAGAGTGATCCTTTCAAATAAAAATTTGATTACTGTTATCTCCCCAGTTAAGATCCTTGGACAGTTTCTTGTTGCTGTGAGGACTAGAATAAAAATTCTTGTCATAGTCTGTGGTCATCTAGTCCCTGTGCACCTCTCCAACCTCACTGCATGTCAGTTTCCTTTGCTCTTGGCCCTCCAGCCACACAGGCCACCTTCAGTTCTCCAACGAATGTGGAATGATACTTCTCAACAGGACTAAAGATCATGGATGTGGTTGTATATGAGTGAGGGTATGAAGGGGAGAGAGAAGGATAGAAAAGAAAGAGGGAGAGGGAGAAGGCAACTTCCGGAGGACTAGCTAACAGATTATAGATTGCTTGTTCTTCTCTATAGAGAGCAATACTCTCTTTTGGCTACAATTTCTCAACCTGCTTCTTTATTTCACTGTGTGGACTGAGCTGGAAAGAATACATCTTAGACATTTTTTTTTTTACATATCAAATGAAGGAAGACTCTTTCTGATAAGATTTGTAGCCCATTTCACATGACTCCCAATTAAATTGGTCGGTATATTAGTTTGCTGTGGCTGCCTTAACAAAATACCACAGACTGAAGGGCTTAAACAATAGAAATCTATTCTCTCCCAGTTCTGGAGGCCAGGAGTCTGCAACCAACGTGCCTGCAGGGCTGGTCTCTTCTGAGGCCTTTCTCTTGGGCTTGTGGATGGCTGTCTTTTCCCTGTGTCTTCACATGGTCTTTCCTCTGTGCGTCTCTGTGTCCAAATTTCCTCTTCTTTTAAGGGCACCATTCATATTGGCCCACCCTAATAACTTCATTTTAACTTAATTACCTCTTTTAGACCCTGTCTCCAAATACAGGCACATTCTAAGGTACTGAGGGTTAGGACTTCAACCTACAAATTGGGGGGCACGGGGGCGGGGGGAGACACACTTCAACCCACAACAGAGGTCAACATGTAGAGTTTTATGCTAGGATTCAGCATATTCCATCTTTTCCCTTTTCTTGAGAAGCACCCTTATTTGTATTCCTCACAATAATACCTGAAGATCACATTTCAAGTGAGCTAGCTTCCAAACCTGAGGTCTTCATTTAACATTCTACAACATCCTAAAATTTAAAAAAAATACCATGAGGTATTTTACACACTTACTGAAAAATAAAAGATAACTCTGTGGATGTCATTTTCTTAGCAATCCTATTGGTAAATGTATTTTATTCGTGGATGTACTGATGACTGGCCTGTTTTTACAAAAGACTTGCGAGTCTGTGTCATCTATTCATTCCTGCCGATTGAGCTCCAGGGAAGAATTGCCAGAAGGGGTCTACTCAAAAATCACAGCCAGAGCCCCTTTGATTTGTGTGTCAACCCTTTGTAACCACCAGGCCTGTTGCCAACTGGGTGATAGATTCACAGCTCTTCTTCTCGCCTTGCCAAGCAGCAGCCTCTCTGGCAGTAAGCCTCTTTGGTGTCTCAGCAGCGTATTTGAGGCTATCCCTTCCTGCTGGCATCGTAACAACAGTGGGCCGCAAAGCCCCAAAGACCTTTCCCTGCTCCTAGGGTCCACTTGGCACTAGCGCCCAGGACCTGATCCCCATCAGCAGCAGCTTTTGGTGACCTCTGCACACACAAATGCACACACATACCAGACCAGAAAGGATGCTCAGCCAGTGTTTTGCCCTCAAGGAACAGACACTCAATTTCTCTGGAACTTCAAAAGCATCTTCTGGCTGACCCAGCCTGGCTGGCTCGGTCATTTGGACGGCCAACTTCAGCTCAGGTCATGATCTCATGGTTCATGGGCTCGAGCCCCATGTCGGGCTCTGTGCTGACAGCTCAGAGCCTGGAGCCTGCTTCGGATTCTGTGTCTCCCTCTCTCTCTGCCCCTCCCCCACTTCCTCCCTCTCTCTCTCTCTCAAAAATAAACATTAAAACTTTTTTAAAAATTAAAATAAAAAAATAAAAGCATCTTCTCATTTTTGTATGGAGTCAGCTGAGGCCAATAATCACAGTGTTATCAGGAACACAGGCCTACTACATCTTTGACAATGAACAGTTCAGGGATCCTAGACCTAGCAGTAGGAGAGGTACCAGAACAGATCACAATTCCCTTGTTTTACAGCTGAAAAATCTCAGCAGAGTATCAGGGGTCAAAAGAGAGATTGACACACAGAGACCGAAGTATCCAATTCCTGTGCTGAATTCATGCTGTTGACCTGAGATGACTCATTCTAGTGGCCGCCTTCTCGCTCCCCAAAAGGAGATTTATCGACATAATGAGAACTTTCCCAAATGTTAGAATACATTAGCGATATTTTCTCTATACCTTTTTCTCTATAAAATTACTGAAATATAAAAGTATTGACTTAAGGCAACAATGTGAGAAAACAAAATGGCAGAATCAATAGAACCCCATTCATTCTTCCTGCACAATAACTTATTTTACTTTTATAAAACTATTAGGCAAGATAGAAATGCACCAGCTTCTGAAAATATGGAGAGACATTAAAGTGAAATGTCTGAAGGGCTATCCCTCTGAATGTCTGTGAACTCTGTCCTGGACTATACATTTTTATTTCTCATTTTCAATCCGCTTGTCCTTTGTATGAATTGGAAGAAAAGCTATTTTATTTAGGGCAATGCTAGACAATCATACTTGGAACCATAGACATGGATTTTTTTTTAAATGTAAGTTCCCTCCACCACCCATCAAGATCATTTTCCAGGAATGCATTCTTGGGGCCCAGATGGTGGGGCCCCTTAGTCTGACACCAGATTGCTAACACAGCAATGTAAAGGTGGGTGCTCACAGAAAACATAGAGAAAGACAAGCTTTGCCACATATAATTTGCATGAATGGCTCCTCAGGGGATGGCAGGCCCTTGAAAATGTGCAGAAGGAGCAAGCTGAGTTTTTGCCATAAGGAATCAAGGTGCAGCAGCCCAGCTATGTGACAAGGCATCTGGATGGAGGAAGGTCCTTTCTGTCCCAAATCCACCACCTTTCCCAAAGGCATTGCCCCACTCCCCCACCACACATGCAAGGGCGACAGATGGCCCAGCCCCACTCAGTTTTATTAAGGGCAGTGGGATTTGACCAAGCCCTGACAGAGCTCACCTTAGTGAAGATGGCAAAAGACGCAGTGAGAAGAGTGTGTGTAAATGATCAGGTTCAAGAGCTCATGCTCTACAGGAAGATAAGCCTTTGCCGGAAAGGAAAGAGAAACGCTTTCCAGAGTTCTTACTATTTTTAGTGTCACAGAAAAATATTTACTGTGTTCAATCACCAAGTCTATTGAAGGCAATTTATGTGCATTAAAAAATAAGCTCAGCATTTAAAATTATAATGAGAGACACTGCAACTATGTGTGCAGAAGTGATTGCACAGAAGCCTGGCAAATCTGAAATGATCCAAACACTCTCTGCCTTATCCTGGGGAGCTCCCTACCATTTACAGCTGTGTCAAACCTTTATTCAACATCCTTCAGCTTGTCAGACACCAACTGCTGTTCATTTTCAAATGGGAAGCCCGAGTGGACACAGCAGCATTGTTACATGGTTAAGCACTGTGCCATTTGAGTACAAAGTGGGGAGTGGAGAGAGGCAAAATGGTACATTTCATCGCACACCCTACCATTCACTTGATCGCTGTTTTCTCTTTGTTGTGCATTCCAGGTGTGCTAGGTTATGTCCTCATGTGAAGAATGATGAAGTTTCTATCCAGAAAAGTGATATAAACAGGTGAAGTTCAACTTCTGTCACCCCAAGGTGTCTGTCTGTAAATTCTAGACAAAAACACCACATGGAATATTTTTAAAAGCTCCACATAACCAGCAAATCAAGGATTGGTTCTGCTCTTCTCCAGGTATTGTTACCTAAATCACTATAGGCTCTATTCTACAAGGAAACAGGAAGTGAATGCACAGTTTACTGTGTGGAAAACTGTACTGAATGTCTCCAGATGTTCCCAAATATCCCCTGGGGAGCAAAATTGCCCCTGGTTGAACCACTGGCTTAATAGAATCAATGGAGCCTTTTAGGAAACATTTAATTTCTTAACATGGGGGTCCTCTTTTCAGGTTTTACAACATAACAAATAGCTTCACACAAAGAAGCAAAACTCTTGGTTTCCTTTAGGAAACTTAAGTCTTATGCCAACCTGGCCCATTCCATTCACCTCTGTCCTTACATTTACTTAGCATCTTTATAGGCAAAGCACTCTATTTAAGCCCTGAAAACACAAATGTAAAAACACACAGTACTCTACCTGAAGAAGCTCAGAATTCAAGGGAGAGACAGACTTTGAAGGAATGATATAAGAAAGTCCAAATGGCCTGCAAAACTTGCTATATTATCATTCTTTCATATTCCCTTTTCTTTTGGCCCTTACCTCCTCTATATGACTTTTGACTTTGTCTCTCCTGAGCTTTGACCATGCAGCATTACAGCATTCCATCCCTCTATGATTTTATTTCTCAGCATAAGGGACTATGGACTTGTCACTGACATCCATGCAAATTTCACATGTGTAGTCAGGTAATTTTGACATACCTGCCCTCTGCACACCTGTGGTCTACTCAGGCATGCACAAATAAAAAAGAACGTATAGGAATCCAACAAGAAGGAGGATAAAGAGATCAGATTTTAATACTTTCATATTCATTTTGCTTTTTTTCTTCCTAGATGATCTTTGGTCTATATGTAAAGTTCCAAAAAAGGGATATTTTTACCTGCATAATAAGGCCAATTATGGACAACTACTATTCATAATGATTATCAATTTATAATTAGTAAATGGAAAAAAGAACTATAAACTCTTACCATTCCTACTCTTCCTCCAGAAACAATAACTTACCGATACTAGGATTTCATGCATTTGGAGTTAGTAGCCTGCCTCCAGCCCCACCCCAATGGAGAATGAATGCTTTACAGTACAATGGCCTTACCTGTCTCTAATAAAATCCAAAGATCACTTTTCTGCCTCATTGTATTGTCCCTTGAAGCATTTTGCAGTTTCCCACACTTTCTTTTTACTTTTCAATGTCCATTTTATTTTTTAGAGTAAGAGCATGAGTGGGGGAGAAGCACAAATTCATGAACCATGAGATCACGACCTGAGCCAAAGTCAAACATTTAACCAACTGAGCCACTTGGGCGCCCCCCTCCCCCAACAAATACTTTCTTCTATCTACCTGTGACATGACACTCTCTTGGTTTTCTCCTTCCTTCACTGGCCACAGTTCATTCATCTACTTTGCTGTTTCTTCCTCCTCCTCAGGTTAGCTTCTGAATATTAGAATTCCAGTGGATACAAACCTGGATTCTTTTCTATCCTGTATCTTTACCTTTTCCCTACTTGAGTTCCTGGGTTTAAATAATTGACATTGAGGTTGACTTCACAGATTGATTCCACTCCAGGCACTCTGTCCAAGTCAGTAGTAGAAATAGCATGACTTCTGCCAGTGACTGGTTCAGGGATGAGCAAACATAAGCCAGTTTGGACCAATAAGATGTGAGCAAAGGCTTGTTAGGGGTTTCTTGGCCAGGACCTTTTTATATTGAGAGCCACAGTTAGTCAGTGTGTGTGTGTCTGTCTCTCTTTGCCTCTCTCTCCTCCTTTCACATATGAATGAGAAAGCCCACTGCTCTGATATCAAATACACAAAACCAACTTTGGGATGCAGCAGACACTAGAGCAGTACAACAGAAAGAAAGAAACATTTGGATCTTTGAAAAAATCATCAAAGTGCTATATAAACCAAACCAGATCTATACGTGGGTTTCCTCTTATGTATAATTATCATTTAACCTATTTCTATCTGGGTTTCCTGTTATGTGTAACAGGAAATATTCTTTTTGTTATGTTTTGTTTTTTTGAGAAAGAGAGAGTGCAAGCAGGGCAGGGGCAGAGAGAGAGGGAAAGAGGGAGAGAGGGGGAGAGAGGGGGAGAGAGACAGAGAGAGAGAGAGAGAAAGAGAGAGAATTCCAAGAAGGCTTCTTACCGTCAGCAGAGCCCAACATGGGGCTTGAACTCACTAACTGTAAGATGATGACCAGAGCCAAAATCAAGAGTCAGATGCTCAACCAACTGAGCCCCCCCAGGTATCCTGTAACAGGAAATATTCTAACTGATACAATCATCTACATGCTTATAACTCTGAAATTTTTGTCTCAGCCTTCATATCTGCCCTGAAATCCATATCCATAGATATAACTGCCTACTTGACATCTTCACCTGGATATATAATAGACAAAACTAACTTGTCCAAAAATGAGCTCCCAGTTACCCCTTTCTCTGCCAAATCTGCTCTCTCCTGGGCTTCCCCACCTTTGTAAATGCTACCATATGCTCAAGACAAACCACCAGTGTTGTCTTGGATTATCCTTTTCCCCTGAACCCATATCTGATCTATCAGTTATGTCCATCCTACCTAATCATCCCCTTAACTATCCCCTTGCTGCTTTTGGTGGTTTTACCATGTGTGTGTGCCCCTAAAAGAAATAGTTTAATTTGCTTGTTTCTGAACTTTACTTATGCAGAAGAATACTGTATATATGCTTCACATTATTTTTATAGCCATCCATGTGGACACACAGAGCTATATTTTATCCAGTTCTCCTGCCATAGAATATTTAATTTATTTATACATCAATTTTACTTATTAATTCTTCTGCTAGATGGACATTGTATTGTTCCCAATTCTTTTGCTGCTATGAATATTGCCATGTTGCCATGAATATTCTTATACTTCTGTCCTAATATTTAGGTACAGGTTTCTTTGTGAGTATACCTAGGATTGGAATAGCCAAGCGATAGTACATAAGCATCTTCAGTCTTACTTGGAAATGACTCAATGTCTACCAAAATGTTTACAGCAATTTATATCCCTATGACCAGCAGTGTATTAGAGTTCCCATTTCTCAATATCCTTGCCAAAAACTGGTGTCCTTAGACCTGTTAGTTATTGCTGATACCATAAATATAAAATGGTATTTTGTTACTTTTTTCTGGAATACACCAATACTCCCAGACACATGTATGGCCTGCTTCCACACTTCCTTGAGGTCTTTGCTTGTGTCACTTTCTCAGTGAAACTATACCTGACAACCCAATTTCAAACTGCAGCCTCTAGATATTTCCAATCCCTTTTCCCACCTTATTTTTTTTAAGTTTATTTATTTATTTGGGGGGAGGGGGAAGGGGAGACAGCACAAGTAAGGGAGGGGCAGAGACACAGGGAGAGAGAAAGGATCCCAAGCAGGCTCTGCACTGTCAGCACAGAGCCCAGCACAGGGCTCGAACCCATGAACCATGAGATCATGACCCAAGTCGAAATCAAGAATTGGATGCTTAACCAACTGAGCCACCTTACTTTTCCCTATTGCACTTATCACCCTTGTACACTGTTATGTGCTGTGTTATGTCCTCCAAAAATTCATATGCTTAAGTTCCAACCCACTCATACCTCAGAATGTGACTGTATTTGGAAAGAATCTTTAAAGAGATGGTTACCATTAGGTCATTAGGATGGGCCTTGTTGAATCTGAGTGATGTCCTTATAAGAAGAGGAAATTTGGACACAGATGTACAGAGGGACCACCAAGCAGAGACACAGGGAGAAAATGGTTGTCTACAACCCTAGGAAAACTGTCTCAGAAGAAACCAACCCTGCTGACAGCCTGAATCCAGACTTCAGGCCTTAAGAACTGGGAGGCAATCAACTTATGTTGTTTAAGCTATCCATTCTGGGGTGCTATGTTATGGTAGCACAGCAAAATAATATAGACATATTAGAGTTTTATTTATTAGTCAAGAAAATACAAATAGAAACTGTGGGCCATTGATTCATTCCTGCCCCAGTCGAGAATATAGAGCAATGATAGTGGGCATCTTCTTATTCTCGATGGTGAAATGATTACCTTCAATTTTTTATTATTACATATTACATTTGATAGTTGATCATTCCAATGCTGGTAGCTCCTGCATATCTGTTTCTATAATTCTTTGTTACTGCTATTTCTCACTTGTGGTAGTTTATTTCCTCATGTCTATAGGGATTTTTTTTTTTAATTATGAGTGCATTTGACTTGGAACCTCATCTGTGGGATTTTTGGAGGCCCTATTTAAAGCACATACCTTCAGGGAAGTTTGTTTGGCTTCTGCTTGCTACCTGAGCCCACATCAGCCAGGGCCATCTCACATACAGCTTGGAATGTTTGGGTCCCAACAAGACAGTGTGAATTCAAGGCACAATCCAGTGTGAGTGTAAGCTTGTGCTCAGGGGTTATTAGAGGAGGCAGTTTTATTTCCTTGTGCTACCCAGAGACAAAGCTAAAAACAGGTGCATAGGGGCGCCTATGTGGCTCAGTTGGTTAAGTGTTCAACTTTGGCTCAGGTCATGATCTCATTGTTCGTGGGTTTAAGCCCCACGTCAGACTATGTGCTGACAGCTTGGAGCCTGGGGTCTGCTTTGGATTCTCTGTCTCCCTCTCTCTCTCTGTCCCTCCCCCACTCACACTCTCTCTCTCAAAAATAAATGAACATTTTTTTTAATTGTAAAAAAAGGAACCAGGTGCATAGCCACATCATCTTGGGGACAGAAAATTTTCTGGCATACCACTGAGCATACTGCTCTGTGTTTGCATGCAAACTCTGTCCTGACTTCCTAATCTGCTTGCAGCTCTAGGCTTTGCTTCCTCCTTTAGTACACATGTGGTCTATTCAAACCCAGGCTTCAGACAACCTGCGATCTATAGATACCCCAGGTGGGTGCCAGGTTTGGCACTCTGCTTAGTTCTGTGAGGTCAAACTTCCTATCACACCTGAACTCAAAGAATTCCATTATTCTGCCTCCAGCTCAGCTACTTATAAAATGTATGAGTGGTTTGGAATCATTACCTGAGTTGGGTGCCTTTTTATTCACAGTGAATCTTCTAATTTAAGGAGAAAGCTTAGTCATGCCTTTTTTAATACAGAGAAGGTATAATACAGTATAGTCTATACCTTTTTGAAGGCATTAAATGCTTGTATATTTATTATCTCTGGCTCAACATTACCACTTTCAAACCAAAGCTATTGTGCTTATAATTAACTGGTACCTTGAGAGATTCTCTTTGTATCTTCTTATACATCATAAAGTAGTTACATGAAAAACAAAATGTGGTTATATGAGTAATGTGTATGGGTGGCCTGGGGTTTTTTAGAGCCTACTGAGATCATTTAATTTAATCTTGTACATTGGAGTTACCAAAATTGCAATATAAATTTCAGGTTTCTGTTGCTCCCTGACTTGTTCAAGAGCCTTCAAAATTTACTAAAAATCCAAAAGAGTAAACTCCTTCTCCTTAGCGATGGCTGTGATTAGTTTCTTTGATTAGATAACTTAGCTTATGTTCACCAATCAGATAGCAGGGATGTTAACAGGCCATGTGCTTTTTCTAAGTATCACTAATTGGGATTCTTTTAGTTATTCCTTGGGATTTTATGCAGACTTTTTGTAAGTTAGCAAATGTGACAGTGATTTACCAGTTTATTGCTAATTTGTTCCTCCCCTTCCAAGTAGATATTTTCTTAATATGCAATTTTTCATTTATTTTTTCAACAGGCATTTATTGTCTCTCTGCTATGTGCCAGATCCTGTGCCAGGCAATATCAGACCTGTTATTCCTGACATAGCTTTTCATGACCATTAAATGTTGAATATTTAAAATACTATATATAGTTCCTGAAGTGGAAAAGAGAAAGTACTCTGGGACATATTATATTTTTTTAAGTTTATTTATTCATTTGAGAGAGAGGGAGGGAGGGTGGGAGGGTGGGAGAACAATTCAGGGAGGGGCAGAGAGAGAGAGAGAGAGAGAGAGAGAATCCCAAGCAGGCTCCAAGTTGCTAGCACAGAGCCCGATGCAGGGCTCAATCTCATGAACCATGAGATCATGACCTGAGCTGAAATCAAGAGATGGATGGCCAACTGACTGCACCACCCAGGCACCCCTAGGACATATTTTAGATCTATGAGAAACTCATCCTTATACTCTGCTGAAGCACTAATGTGCAATGTGCCCTTGGAGAGCTTTGCAGGGGCCCATGGGCATTACAACCAGTCTTAACACAGGAAAAATAATCGGACTGTCTACTGGAGTATTGGGAAGATAAAAGTGAAACTCCATTCTTTTTCTTTTTAAAGTTTATTTATTTTGAAAGAGAGAGAGAGCGAGCAAGCAAGCACAAGTGGGGGAGGGGGAGAGAGAGAGAGAGAGAGAGAGAGAGAGAGAGAGAGAGAGAGAATCCCAAGCAGGCTCTGCACTATCAGTGCAGAGCCCAATGCAGGAATGGAACTCACAAACCGTGAGATCATGACCTGAGCCAAAACCAAGAGTCAGCGGCTTAACCAACTGAGCCACTGAGGCACCCAAAACCAAAGTCCATTCTAAAGCCCCATGATGACACTACTTTGGCCGAGAGAACCAAATAAAGTCCCTCTCAGATCATAAGAAAACTATTTCCATGTGTTGAGAGAAACAGAAAAGAGACTGAAGTGATTTGAGGTAGCACTCCTTTTGCCCTGGCTCAAGAGGGATTGTAAGATTATAGAACAGTCTTGGATTTAAAACTATGCACAGGTTTTCTCCACTAGCAAGAGGCCTACTTAAAGATTCACAGACATAGTCAAGTGGGAACACTTTAAACTGAAATGATACCACTCACATTAACCACTGGAAAAACCCCACTAGCTATTTCACCAAGCATCCGCAAGGGCTGCTTCAGTGCAGTACTCCTTGTTAGAGTGTCGGCCACTCTCCTGTGTTGCTGTAGAAAAACAGTCACAGTTGATCCACTTGCAAACATCTTGACATGGGCTAATATTATGTATATAAATTAGATTATTCCGCTTCATTTCTCTTATTCTTCATATTTAAAAATATCCACCTCTAACACCCACCCACCCCCACTCTAACATGCAGATTAAGAGTTTCCCCTTTTCGGAGGTTTCTCCCCCTCCCCAGAGTTGTTCAAGATCCTTGGAAGTTTACTAAAAGTCCTTACCGCAGATCCTTCACATTGACAAAATTGGTAAGTCTCTTCAGCCCACTTGCCATTTTCATTTCTCAGTTGTTCTTGTGACTGTCACACGAAATCACTACAAAAAATTCACACAGCCCGAAAGGATTCTGTCCATTGTTTCATGGCTCCTGGGCTGGCTTGGATCCTTATGCAGGCCAAGCTGATCTACCAAGGAAACGAAATTCTGTTTCCACAAGGTTAACCCCCTTGACTTCCAATGTCTTCGTTCTTTAGCTACAGTAACATAGCTGTAGCCTGTGTTCCTAAAGCAAGGCCACCACAGACTTAAATGTCCTGATGTTGAAGCAGCAACGAGAAGGTGAGACTTCTCTTTTCTTCATGATGAGTTTCTTTGAACTAGGAAAGGAGACTGACATCCTAGAGTTATCAAAACCACCAGAGAGCTGCTGATAACAGTGAGCCTCAAAAAAACATAGAATCATGGCTTAAAGTCTCCTTGGCCTTTGCCAAGCCTTACAAAAAAAGGTCACATTATTACTTTCCTCCAGGATAATTATCCTCAGGACAAAGCTATTTCAAGGTGGCTTTTCTCCATCTAGTCAGAGAAGTGATTTGAATATTTGAATGGCATTCCTTCTAGAGAAGAAATTTCAAATCTTCACCTAACTAGGCATTGTACTACATTTTTATTTGAGTGCTAACTGCAAACTCATGTGCTTTTACAAACAGCTTCACCCCCTTTTGCTTCCAAGTGGTAAAGCAAGGACACTATCAGTACTAGGAAATTGCTGTCCTCCATTGGCAAATGCTCTGATTATTTTTCTTCCTTGCTTAGAAGTAGTGGCATTGTTTTGTTTTGTTTTGTTTTGTTTTAAATATGGGCAATGCTCAATGGTGCAGTTCCTGACAGAATGAAAATAACTTATTCACATTTAGCCTGAAAGAAACTCTGTATATTATCAGAAATGTCTGCTAATTGAGGTAAAAAAAAAAAAATTTAGCAGATGTAAATTCCGTCTATCAAATTGTGCAGCCTAATTATTCTCTGCACTTTGAAGAAGTGCAAAGGTCAAAAGGCTAATATGTAGCTTAATCAGGAAATTATGTAAATTAGCCCAAATCAAGAACATCACATAACCCCTATAATCAGTAAAATATGTAGTTCACTAGCAAATCAAATGAAACTTCCAGCTATTTGATCAGTAAAAATAGAAAGAGGAGGAAAACTCAGAACATTGGTAGATGTTATATCTCAGGCAAATTTGATTTTAACGTGCCAATAAGAGAATAAAATACAGTATTGGAAAAGGGACATATGTGTGAGAAATACATGAAGACAATTTGGGGGAAATCGCTACAATGTGAACACCACGGAAGAAAGGTATTCTTATCACTTCGGACAATGCCTGGTACACAATAGGTTCTCAATAAACATTAGTGAATGAATATTAAATTCATTATTGGGTCAAAAATTTCATAGGAAAGCATGACAATGCAACTTTGAAATGAGAAAACAAAGCCACATATTACAATTTCACATATTTCTTCCTAAACTTACTTTATATCCAGTATATTAGCAATCTTCCACTCTCTGCCAAAAAAAAAAAAAAGCCCTATAAGAAACAGCACTGAAATAAAAGTGGCTTTATTAAATATATCAACAATAATGAATTATTCGTGCTTATAAAAATACCTATAGTAAGAGTAATTCTGCTTTCTTTTAACTCTGGTAATAATAAATACTTCTAAATATTTGGAAACATATGGTATGTTATTATCTACTTTTCAGAGATGAGAATGAGGCACAAAAAGATGGAGAGATTTTCAAAAGTCACCATGAAAAAAAAAACTCAAATACAATCGAATTTCAGAGAAAGCATCTATTTCAAAGTCATATTTTATTATCATCAAATATTTTCCTTATCATTCCTTGCATTCACACCATTTTTAAATGACTTCTTTGGGAGCTCCTGGGTGGCTTAGTCAGTTAAGCATCCAACTCTTGATTTCAGCTCAGGTCATGATCTCACACTCATGGGAGTGTGGGCTTTGTGCTGGGCATTGAGCCTGCTTAAGATTCTCTCTCTCTCTTTCTCTCTCTCTCTCTCTCTCTCTCTCTCTCTCTCTCTCTCTCCACCCCATTCCTCCCCAGCTCGTTCACATGTTCTCTCTCTCAAAAAAAATAGAAAATAAAATAAACGACTTCTTTGTATCTCACATGGTAAAAAAACTCTGTCATTGTCCTTTACCCCTCAAATCTTGCCACCCTTTAAAAATGTTTTCCTTATATGCTCCCAGGTGAAAACATAGTGCATATACAACATAGAAAACATATGCAAGAAATAATTTTTGTTATACAGTTATTATTATATACCATATTCCAGAGAAATTTAAAGCATATTGCACATGCCACCACAAAAATAGATTGCTATTAAAAAAATACGTGGGTGAGGAAATGAAGGTAGAAAGAAAATGAGGTGTGGAAGATGAAAGCAAAAATGAAGTTACTATACATATGCAAACAATGAGGTTTGTGCATTTAGTCATTTGCTACTTGTTTCAAAGCTTTCTAGCAACCAAGACAACCAGGAAAACACAACCATACCATTCTATATCCTAGAGATAAAGCAGTTAAACTGGCCAGGAAAAGCTTTCTTGGTACTAAGAACAAAAAGAAGTATCTTTCGTTGATCCCTATAATAAAGATAGTGTATAATGTTATAAACAATAAGCTTCAACATCTTTCCAGTAAATACAGATACTTCTTCAAAGAAGACATCCAAGTAGCAACAGACACATGAAAAGATCTCAACATCACATATCATCAGGGAAATGCAAATCAAAACCACAATGAAATATCACCTCATACCTGTCAGAATGACTAGAATCAAAATCACAAGAAACAAGTGTTGGCAAGGATGTGTAGAAAAAGGAATCCTCATGCACTGTTGGTGGGAATGCAAACTGGTGCAGCCACTGTGGAAGATAGTATGGAGGTTCCTCAAAACATTAAAAATACAACTACCCTATGATCCAGGAATTGTACTACTGGGTATTTACCCAAAAAATACAAAAACACTAATCCAAATGGATACACTCACCCCTATGTTTATGGAAGCACGAGTTACAATAGCCAAATTACGGAAGCAGTCCAAGTGTCCATCAATAGATGAATGGATAAAGAAGATATGATATGTGTGTATGTATGTATGTATCTATGTGTGCATGTGTGTATTGGAATATTAGCCATAAAAAAAGAATGAAATCTTGCCATTTGCAACAATATGGATGAAACTAGAGAATATAATGCTAAGCAAAATGAGTCAGTCAGAAAAAGACAAATACCATATGATCTCACTCATATGTGAAATTTAAGAAATAAATGAGCAAAGGGGACCAAGAAACAGACTCTTAACTATAGAGAACAAACTGATGGTTACCAGAGGAGAGGTGGGTAGGGGGTGGGAGAAATAAGGCATAGGGATTCATGAGTACATTTGTCATGATGAAAAAAATGAAACAGAAAATATAGTAGGGAAAAAATGAAAAAAATGAAAAAAAATTACTAAGAATTTCAAGATGGCTATAGCAGATTAAATCAAGCACAAGGCCCTTCTGAAGGTGGGGTCCTGTGTGATTGTATAGCCCACGTACCTGTCAAGCCAGCTCTGTCCATATGCTTTAGCAGCCAGTCAGATTACTCTTAAGAAATGCCTTTAGGTGGGCTGGAAAGAAAACCTTCCTTCCAAAGAAGCTTCCCTCTTACCATGGGAAAATCCAAGATTCTCCCAATCTAACTCACACACGAATCAACAATCATAATATGCAGAGTTCAGTGACACAAACATGGCAAATTTTAAGCCTGAACAATTACAAAAATAAATATTATTCAAATGCCTAGCTTTGTCATTTTAAAAATATTTATGTATAGGTATAAGCACCTGTAAAATATTTGCCCTTGAACAATGAAACTTCCTGTACATACTCCAAAATGAACTGCTTACACAATATATTCTGGGTAACCAAACAAAATACTTTCCTGAATAAGTTAATTGGTCCAATTAATATTAGAAGATGTCTACCTTACCATGATGGCTCTATTTTTTAGTTATCTTTCATTCCTCCCTTCCAGAAACTAATAGCAGAGCTCATCACTTATTGAAGTCCTTCTCAAAATGTGACTAGCACCACTGCATTGGTAAGTAAGAGGACACAGCATCTTTTATTTTCTTTAAGGAGAAAGGGAGTATATATCCAGCACACTCATGACAGGAATCAAGTCATTTGGACAAGGATTTAGAAGAGAAATGGGGCACCTGGATGGCTCAGTTGGTTAAATGTCCAATCCTTGGTTTCAGCTCAGGTCATGATCTCATGGTTTGTGAGATGGAGCTCTGTGCCGACAGCATGGAGCCTGCTTGGGATTTCTCTCTCCCTTTCTTTCTCTCTGCCCCTCCCCAGCGCTCTCTCTCTCTCTCTCTCTCTCTCTCAAAAATTAAATGAGCATTAAAAAATTTAATAATAAAAGAAGAGAAGATGCAGTGTATCTCTGGTTTACCCATATAGAAGTAGTACCCCTCATTTTCTTTCCTCTCATGCTTTCTTAAAAAACATATCCCACCCAGCACCTGGGTGGTTAAGCGTCTGACTTCAGCTCAAGTCATGATCTTACGGCTCGTGGGTGTTGGGCTCTGTGCTGACAGCTCGGAGCCTGGAGCCTGCTTCAGATTCTTTGTCTCCCCACCCCCCCCCACCCCATCCCCACCTTGCACACTCCCTCTCTCTCCCTCTCTCTCTCTCAAAAATAAATACATGTTAAAAAAATTTTTTTTTAAAAGAACATATCCCACCCATAGGAGAAGCCCTACCAACTCTTACCAGCTGACCCAGTTGGTGTTTGTTAGGACATATGATGATGAGGAGAAGGAGGGGGATGCATTATTATTCCACTAGCATATATTATACATCCTAGATACATTATATAGTTGTCAAATGCCTTAAACAAAGAATTTCTTAACTCTCAAATTACAGCAAGTCCAGAGTTAGGGCCCACTCTGGGTTGGTTCACTGACTCAAAGATGTCATCAAAGACTTAGGATTTTTCTCTTTTTTCTGCCCTTCTTGTGTGATTCTTATCATCAGGCCACCAGCAAGATGGCTGCCACCATTCCAGGCAACAAAAGTAGACAGAGCAGTACGCAGGGGACTTGTGTCTCATTCTGAGGATTTATGAACCATTTCCAGAAGCCCTCTAAAAGATTCCCCTTAGGTATCATTGACCAGAATTGGATAACATATCCATTCCTAATCAAACCACAGCCAAGGGGAATGAAATTACAATGATCAGCTGGGATGGGATGGATGCTAGACAGTCAATTGCAATGATCTCTATCTGGGCCCTGAGTCATTGCTAAATAGACCAGGTCTGGATACAAGAACTAAGGGGAAGCAATCTAATCCTTAGACACTGTTGAGCCATTGAGATTCTTGTTCTCAAATATTTGAACTATGGGGCATAGAGCCTAAGGGAGTATGTTAATGGCAGAATACCAGATTAAAACTCCTTGAACTTAAGCTGCTGAGATCCTCAGAGCCACCCAATGTCACTTCTCCTGGAGCCCGGTTGCTCAATTTTTCTTTGATTTTCATAATACTCCTTATAATAAGGCATGTTTACTTAAGCTAATAAGTAGGTGTAATTTCCTTGAAAATAGAATTTTGTGTTTAAGATAGCCTTACTAGAAATTAAGATCCTAGAGTCCAAACCACTTTGTGGCCAAATTATGGTATAGTTCCCATCTGAGCTTCAAATTTAGGGTGACCAACTAGCCTAGTTTGCCTGAGACTGAGGGGTTTCTGGGACCTAGGACTTTCAGTGCTAAAAATGAGACAACTGGTCACCCCAATTTCAATAACAGAGTCTATGCCAAATTTATAAAACCCTTCCCATATCCAGTGTTTGATCTTAGAATCAAAATTTGAAAGACGACCAACAAAAATCACCTTCAAACTACCTTATATTCTTACTTCAGCCTTCACTACAGTTTTAAGGTACCAAGTGTTGGTTATATTCAGTCCAGACCCCAACATGGCATAAAACTCACAATGGTAGTTCAATAGGCATTGAAAAAATAAGTCCAAAATGAGTACCAAAAGGGGAACAGCTTTCCTATATAAAATCCACTATTACGTTAAAGTCAAAAAACATTCTATGAGATGAAAAGAAACATCCCTGAAGAGGTCCATGACCTGAAAGCATTCTTTCACACAGGAGGAGTTATCGTTGGTATGATCCTGGCTCTGCTGAGGCAGTGTTGACTTATGAATAAAGTAATCATGATTAATAATACATTGCATTTCCTCATGAAACAGGATAAAAGGCCTCTTGTCGTCTTAAACAACCACAAGGAGGAAAATATGACAACATTAAGCAAGGATAGTTAAGTTGTCCTGAGAAATATCTTACAAGTGTACTACAAAATGACAAGAAAATGGGATTCAACAACCAGGGGCTCTTAAGCCATATTTTCTCCCTGTCTCTAAGAGCAGAGTCAGGGATGTGACAAAACAAAACTCATTCTCTTACCCTGCAGATATGAAAAGACATCTTATGTGTAGCTAGGGTGAAAAAAAAAACAAGTACCAAGATAAAGAACAGCAATTTCACCTGAGGCTATGGGCAAACTAGTGCAATCCCATTAAATTCAGTAATAATATCTGAAAACAGCCCACCCTTACCCTAGCTTTTTTTACATCAGAATTAGCATAGGGGCACCTGAATGGCTCAGTGGGTTAAGCGTGTGACTTTGACTCAGGTCATGATCTCACAGTTCATGAGTTCGAGCTCTGCGTTGGGCTCTGGGCTGACAGTTTAGAGCCTGGAGCCTGCTTCGGATCCTGTGTCTGTCTATCTGTCTCTCTCTCTCAAAAATATATACATATTAAAATTTTTTTAAAAAAGAATTAGCTTAATATTCAAGGCTCAAATTTCAACTTTTTTATGCAAAGGAACTCTGACCTCATTATGCCCAGTCTTCTTCTCAAGAGTTCAAACCCCCTAGTAGGACATACTCATTGATGACCATTTTATTCATTTTCATTGAGTCTTCCCCACTTAGAAATGTAGCATCTTGGGCACCAAGAAAATGGGTTAGTAAAACATGTGAAAGAAGTGAACACAGGGAAAGAAAGCAGTAGTTGGATTAAAGAAGTTGCTAATATCAAAATTTAAACTTGGGTGTCAAACTTTCAGATAAAAATTCATATGGAAGTATTTCTGTACGAAGATATGTGTATACATATGTAGGTCTGCATATACATATATACACATATAAATACATACATTTCTGCCTCTCCTCTTTCCTGAAAGGATATGAGACACTGGATAAAAGGAAGACAAACAAATAAGCAAATATTTTTAACGGTAAAGAGGAGAAGAAAAATACTCAAAATATAACAATAAGTCAAGTGGTTGCAATTGAGTGAAAAAGAACAACTATAATCTTCCTGACAAACAAGACTAAGAGGAAAACATGATAAGTCACATAAATCATCTCAATCTGAGAAGAGGAAACACACTACTTTCCCAAGGGAGATAAAGCTGTTCCTAGAACCACTCGAGGGGAAAATTCCCATGCAAGGAGGGAGCCGGGATCACTCAGTGACATAATGGATAATATCGTCTTTTCAATTTTAGGGTAAATGCAGAAACATCTGAAAAGATAGCACCTGATGAGGTTTAAGCAACAGTTAAAACAGTCACTTTACTTACCAAGAAAAAATTTAGGTTCACATAGCTTGGTCCATAAATAAATAGAATCAGAAATCAATAAAGGAGATACACAATCCTGCATAGAATGTGACAGATTTTTTTGTGTTAATAGTAAAAATGTATAATAATAGTTAAAAGTAACAACATTTAAAGACACATTTATACACATTTGCTGTATACCTGATTCTGGAATATGTCCTCTATCAATATTATCTCATCAGCATTGGCAACAACACTAATTAGTAAGTACTTCTGATGTTCAGTAAGAAGAAAACCAAGACTCAGAAAAGTAAAGAAACTTGGTCATGCAGCAAAATCATAATTAAATCTCAAGAATTCCTTGACCCCAAACTATTCTAATCATAGGCTCTGTGCCTTCCTGCTTCCTTTAGTAACACAGTTATGCCTGAAACCCATTTGTTTCTTCCTGTAAAATACTGGACCAACAGATTCAAATATGCATTTTTTAAGAGGGAAGATGGAATAACATTTTGAAAGTATATTTAGAAAAGTGATGATTCTATAGCTTTAATATTGTATAATTTCCTATCTAAACTAAACATTGAGTCTATTTAGAGAACATCATACCTGAAAAATCACTTGAAGGAAATTGTCATATATCAGAGCTTCTTAGCTAGAATGAGCTTTGAACCAATTTTGGAAAAGAAAAAAATTCACCTAGAGTCCTAGGCAGCTTATTAGTTGAACTGCAAAGGGCTGAGCTGATTATAAAGTTCCATTCAGAAAAGCACCCAGTGTCCATAAGATTTTCATCATTTATCCGATAAGAAATAGACATTACAGATGTCCTCCAGTCTCTAACCAATACCATGCTTTAAAGTAATGTTAGTCCCCTGATTACGTCAGTATTGGTCTTAAAAGTCAAATCTCCTACTGGGATAAACTATACTATAGTTTGGGATTTCTTCTCTTCCCCAAAGTAATGAGTATGCATAGTAAGATATAACCTCTATATGCATGATTAACAACTTTTTTTCCAACTTTATTAAGATATAATTGACATTTAATACTGTGTAGGTTTAAGGTGTACAATGTGTTGATTTGATACACTTATCTGTTGTGAAATGGGTACTATAGTAGGGTTAGCTAACAAAACCATCACCTCAACAGTGCCTGGGTGGCTCAGTCAGTTAAGCGTCCAGCTTCGGCTCAGGTCATGATTCATGGCTCATGAGTTCGAACTCCACATCTGACTCTGTGCTGACAGCCCAGAACCTGGAGCCCACTTCGAATTCTGTGTGTGTCTCTCTCAGCCCCTCCCCTATTCACACTTTGTCTCTGTCCCTCTCTCTCTCTCTCTCTCTCAAAAATAAATAAACATTAAAAAAACTTATCATTTCAAATGAATACTATTTCGTTTTAGTGGCGAGCACATTTAAGATCTACTCTATTAGTAACTTGCAGGTACATAACACAGTATTATTAATTATAATTACCATGCTACACATTAGATATCCAGAACTTATCTATCATATAACTGGAAATTTGTACTCTTTGACCAATATCTCCCACCCTCCAGACTCCAGTAATCACCATTTTACTCTGTTTCTGTGTGTTTGGCTTTTTCAAATTCCACAATAAGTGATACCATACAGCATTGTCTTTCTCTGTCTATAAAAATGTATAATGCCCTCAAGATCCATCCATGTTGTTGCAATGGCAGGATTTCCTTCTTTCCCATGGGTAAATAATATTCCATTTGCTATATATGCCACATTTTCTTTATCCATTTATCCATCAATGGATTCTTAGGTTGTTTCCATATTTTGGATGTGGTGAATAACGTGCTGCAATGAACATGGGGGTGCAGATATGTCTTCAACAGTCTGATTTCATTTTCTTTAGATAAATACCCAGAAGTATGACTGCTAGATCACATGACAGTTCTATTTTTAATTTTTGAGAAACCTCCATACTGTTTACTATAGTGACTGTACTAATTTATATTCCCATCAACAACGCGCAAAGGTTTCCTTTTCTCCACATCCTTGCCAACACTTATCTTTCACTTCTTTTGATGATAGCCATTATAACAGGTGTGAGGTGATAGATATCTCATTGTGATTTTGATTTGCATTTCCCTGATGATTAGAGATGTTGTCATGTACCTGTTGGCCATCTGTGTCTGTGCATGCTCACTAGCCATCTGCATAAGCTCACTCTCACCACGATCAGGAGCATGCACAGAAAGCTGGCCACAGGGTGAGGGTATGTATGAATGGGGCGCATGGAGTGCTGGGGTGCCTCACGGCCAATTAGGGGGAGCTGTGGGCGAGATATGGCCAGCAGCTTGTGGGAGGGCTTCTTGATGGAGTCCATGATGCAATTAGTAGGATCCACATCCCTTTAATGCCCTCTGAGAATCCTATCTGCCACTCTCCCAGCCTTTTCCCATTCCCATCCCCCACCCCCAGTCATTCAGCACATGACCTAGTATTCTGGATGAGGCAAGAGAGAAAATGAGCCTCTTTGGCAGCATCCCGCACAGCTGGAGAAGCCAGGCACTCACGGACACCCTCTCACTTTCCCCCAGCAGAAGAAATCATGGCAAAGAAGATCTCTCTTGGCAGAAATACAAATCAAAACCACAATGAGATGCCACCTCACACCTGCCAGAATGGCTAATATTAACAACTCAGGCAATGACAGATGCTGGCGAGGATGCGGAGAAAGAGTTCCCTTCTGCACTGCTGGTGGGAATGCAAACTGGTACAGCGACTGTGGAAAACAGTATGAAGGTTCCTCAAAAAATTAAAAATAGAATTACCCTATGATCCAGCAATTGCACTACTAGGTATTTATCCAAAGGATACAGGTGTGCTGTTTCAAAGGGGTACATGCATTCCACTGTTTATAGCAGCACTATTGAAAATAGCCACAGTATGGAAAGAGCCCAAATGTCTATCGACAGATGAATGGGCATGCATACATACACACACACACACACACACACACACACACACACACACACACACACTGGAGTATTACTCGGCAATCAAAAAGAATGAAATCTTGCCATTTGCAATAATGTGGTGGACTATATGCTAACTAACTTGGATGTAAATATAAAAAATTAAAAAAAGAAGGCCTCTCTTGGTACTGAAATATGCTGCCTTGGGGGAAGTGGGGGATGATGGGAAATTTATCTCTGCATCTCTTACTCCCTCCAATGCATCCTCATATTTTTTTCCCTTCAACAATAATCCCTCCTTTTATCTGATGTGAGTGGATTTAAGTTCATTCTCTCTGACAATATTGGTTCCATGGATGAACCAAAAGAGAGCTAACTCCAAAGCAATCTAAATCACAAACCCCTAAGTTAGAGGTACTACTGATATTTCCCCAATTTGTCTCACAACATAATTTCAAATAAATGTTGATATACTGATGAAAGCTGTACTTATATACTTACTGAAGACATACTGTCTACATCAAATTTAGAAATCAGATACTACAGGTGATAACACAGATATATGGCTCCCACTGGATTTTCCTTGATCTCTTCACTTCTTTGGTTTCTTCCGTGTGAGAAAGGTGACAGTTCAGAAAGCTGGGCTCTCTTGATTACGGAATTTGAAGTCACTAGAAAATTTAAACCCTGAACTGTAAGCCCCCGTGTTTTCCATTATCAAACTACTGGCTGTTAGATCTGGTCAACTTTGTGCATTGTCAGGATGTGAAATTATAATTGCAACTGTGGTGGTTAAATACATGTGTCACATACAGCTGCAAAGAGCGTCCTCTGCCGAGTTTCCTCTCTGCAGGAAGCAGCATGGATAACAGAAATGATAACAAGCTAGGGATGGCTCTAGGTACCACCTGACTTCATTATTAACTGTAGCACAGAAAGCAATGAAAAATTTAAAATTTTAAAATTCCCTTACTATTCTGGATAGGTAAAAAGTCTGTCAACTGTCATTCTAGCTAACAAATGCTGTTTTTGTTTTTTGTTTTTTTTTTTTCATTTATTTTTGGGACAGAGAGAGACAGAGCATGAACGGGGGAGGGGCAGAGAGAGAGGGAGACACAGAATCGGAAACAGGCTCCAGGCTCCGAGCCATCAGCCCAGAGCCCGACGCGGGGCTCGAACTCACGGACCGCGAGATCGTGACCTGGCTGAAGTCGGACGCTTAACCGACTGCGCCACCCAGGCGCCCCAACAAATGCTGTTTTTAATAACGTAGATATTTTCAAATGCTGAAAAGCATATGGAACAAAACAAACCTCCTACTACCCTTTGGATAAACCTTGACACTTTGAGATGAGAAAATTATTACATAAACATAGTAAAACCTGTATCCAGTTCAGAAAGACATGAACATATATACACATACATATAAATTTATACATACATATATATAAAATCATTCATACTGCTTAGCATTTTTCTTTTTACTTGATTTTATATCTTGGAGAACATAGCAACACCTCGAGATTTATTTCATTCCTTTTAAAAGCTGCTTTATAGAACCATGGTTTATTTAGTCTGTTCCCTATTGATACACATTGGAGTTTCTTGTTTCTGGGGTTTTCTGCTATTGCAAATAATGCTGTAGCATGTATGTGAATGTATAGACATACGATAGATACACGCATTTGTATACACACATATGTATATATCGTAACACACACATGCGTGAGCACACACACACACACACATACACACACACACACACACACACACACACACACATCACAGATATAACTTTCCAGGTAAAATCTTTTCCCCCTGTGGTAAAATCTACTCTGCAACTTAATTTATAGGGCAAAGTACAATTAACACAGTCACCATGGGCTAATGGTCTTTGGAATGAAGGCAGTCCATTCTGCAAATGCAGAGAATCTCCATTAATTCTCATCTTTAAGATTTGATGGTTTCTTTTTCTTTGAGAACTGTCACCAAGTCTTGTTTTAGGGAGATAAGTACAATGAGCATTTTCCCCCATGCCCTAACTTTTTCATGTTTTTGTCTATATTCTTAGACTTACTCATCAGTTTGTCAAGTTTTTCTATTTTGCAGGTGAAAATATTAACAGTAAAAATAGAAACAATACTCATCCTATTTCCATGTTGAAACAACACTTTGTGGTGTGCTTGTGTATTTAAGTGGGAAAAAAAAACAGGTCTCTTAGAATTTTTCATCAGGGTGTCTAGTCCTTCCAAACAAGGAGCACTCTACTGATACCTAGGGGCATGGTTACCTATAAATCATATTTGTGCACACATTCTTATTTTAACCAATAAATACACAGCATACACAGTCTATTTTTTTCATGAGTCTGGCTCTTGACTCTTTCTTGAAACAAAAGTCACTTTGTAATCACCAAAATCACACCTCTAGGTGTGAAAAAAAAACAACACGCTTTTCATAAGCCCTCGTTCGGCTTTTGCGAATGCCCTTAGAAGCCCCCAGACTTTCTACGACAGTTATAGAGTTTTGAAAGTGAACTCCAGAAGTTGTTAACTAGGTTCCAACCACTAGTAACGTATCCCACAGCACCTTCATTAGGACATTCCACAGGGCACTATTTGCGAATTATGAAAATTGGGAAAAGAAAAATTGCTTCCATGAGGTTTTCTTGCCAAAAAAGTATTAAGTACACTTCAAGTTAGTTTGCCCCTCTCACACAGCGCCTAGTTGCCATGAGTTACCACTTTCTCTGATGCATTCCTCACTGGAGGAAGAATGTAAGAAGGAACTACTACTACTACCAATGATAGAAGAATAATAAATGCAAATAGATTCCACTGTAAAGTCATTTTTAAACCACAGCTAGGACACTAAACTTGTATTTTATTTATTTTACTTTTTTTCTTTTTGAGGGCAAAATTTTGCTATTGCAGCTTTAGTTGTTCTACAAGAGACAGGATTTTGTTTTTGTTTTTGTTTTCCTGAATCTTTACAAAAATGTATTTAGCCACTATAATTCTTTTCCACCAATGAAAAGAAATTGTTGGTTGAACACAAAGACTCTTTTTTTTTAATCCCTCTTTTTGTGTCTTCCATCTTTCCCTCTCTACTTTTTTTTTAATTTTTATTTATTTTTGGGACAGAGAGAGACAGAGCATGAACAGGGGAAGGGTCAGTGAGAGAGGGAGACACAGAATCAGAAGCAGGCTCCAGGTTCTGAGCTGTCAGCACAGAGCCCGATGCAGGGCTTGAACTCACAGACCGCGAGATCACGACCTGAGCGGAAGTCGGACGCTTAACCGACTGAGCCACCCAGGCGCCCTGAACACAAAGACTTTCCACATGAAATTAGAAAAAGAGACGTTGAAATAACAATATTTTTGTTGTAATACTTAATTGTCCTTTTGGGTATGTGTGTTTGTGTGAATGTGCATGTGTATCAATTACAAGAGAAGCAGAAACATTGGATTAAAAAGTACTAGAGGGACTTGGAGCCCAGGATCTGTTCAACTTACAGGAAATCTGAAATGTTTCTAAACTTGCAAAATAAAATGCAAGATGCTTCTATACATATCAAAGGTCTTCACTCCATAGCTCCATAAGCAACAACCACTAAAATGACATTGAAGCAGGGGCTTTTTTCCCCCACAACATCATGTACATTGGTATGTTTATATTTTTATTTGGTTCTTATGAAGATTCCCAAGTGACAGCAAGGAATTTTAATTTTTTTTTAACACTTATTCCTTTTTTGACAGACAGAACGAGTGGGAGAAGGACAGGGAGAGAGAGACACACAGAATCCAAAGCAGGCTACAGATTCTGAGATGATGGCACAGAGCCCCACGCGGGGCTTGAACTCACGAACCGTGAGATCATGACCTGAGCCAAAGTTAGCCACTCAACCCACTAAGGCACCCAGGTGCCCCAACAGCAGGGAATTTTAAAATCAGAAGAGCCTTTGTTCGCTTTTAAAATCATTTGAAGTACCATATCTCAACAGTAAGCACTGTTAATATTCATAGTATTTGTATTCAGTGACTAAAATTGGATGAGAATTTTTCAAACTCTTGATACATATTTCCAAATCGCTCTTCCAAAAGGTTATCCCAATTTACTTTCTCACCACCAATATATCAAAATGTCCATTTTAATGAACCACTGGGGATATTAAAGGATATGTTCATACTACAATGTTAAAATTTCTTTTATTATGCCAAACCCTTTGATCTAATTCAGGTGTCACCAAATATGTTCTGTAAAGGGCCAGACAGTGAATATTGTAGCTTCTTGGGCTGCTCTAGTGCAAGAAACCAAGTCTGCTGCTGCAGCATAGGAGCCATAGCCAATTTGTAAACAAATGGACAGACTGTGTTCCAATAAAACTTTATTTACAAAAACAGGCAGCTGGCCAGATTTCATCTGTGGGCCATAGTTTGCCAGCCTGTCTCAAAACTCTGCGTAGCCATTTTTAAAGCTAATCTTTTGGTAATTCTTAGAAGAAATACACAGAGAATTGCGTGATGTGCGTGTGTGTGTGTGCGCGTGTGTGTGTGTCTGTGTTCTTACTGTGATACCTACAAACAAGCTCATTAATCTAAAGAGAACAAGAAAATAAAAGGGCAACTTGAAATTGACAGTGTAGAAACTGACTTCCCAAAATCATATCCCATTGTCATCATCATCATCATCATCATCATCACCACCACAGCTAAAGCTCTTACAGCACTTTATAGCTTACAAAGCATCTCTTATTCATGGGCACCTGAGTGGCTCAGTAGGTTAAGCATCTGACATTGGCTCAGATCACGATCTCACGGTTTGTGGGTTCAAATCCCCACGTCGGGCTCTGCACTGACAGCTTGGAGCCTGGAGCCTGCTTCGGATTCTGTGTCTCCCTCTCTGTCTGCCCCTCCCCCACTTGGGCTCTGTCTCTGACTCTGTCTCTCTCTAAAATAAACAAGCAAAAAATTTTTTAAAAAAACAAACAAAGAATTTCTTATTCATCATCTCATTTGATCTTCAAACACTACAGAGTAGCCCTGATTGTCCCAATTTTACAGTGGGGAAAGTGAGGCTCAATTCACTAGCTGTGAGACTCAAGGCCAGAGGCAGCTTTGTTACGTTGGCTGCTGTTTAAGTTGTACCAACCAGAAAGTCAGCACTGGAAATTCCTCTGACAGAGGTAATTCCTCTGCCAGCCAAGTGAAATTACATACATATCTTACCTCAGCTTTTCAGGTAACTTGTTTGTTTTCCTTTTAAGACCTGAAGATTTTGTCAGCAGGAACGGGTACTAATTAGTAAGATAAGAGATTGATCTTGTATTCTAGTCTGCTAATGTATGTTTCATGCCAGAATTGCCCCTGTGGCACTAAGCCAGAAAGCATGAAGCAACTATAAATATCTAGGCAAAAGACTGAAAAATAAATTCACAGGAAAGAAAATCTATAATTAGGGAAATTGTGAACTAAATTTGAAGATATATTCACAAACTCCGTGAGTTTATGCAGTAGTGGAGACAGTCTACTATTCAGATAACCCAAATAGCAAAAGAGAACTGCAATTTTTTTCCTTCAAAGAATAAAAGATACCAGCAAGGGTGCGAAAACATATTGAAAGAGATGGGTAATTTTGCCTTAACTAGAGAGTCGGTGTTATTCTGTGACCACAAAGAACATTCTGCTGACTTTGACAATTTTTCTCTTCTAATGCAAGTGTCTGGGTCCAATGCACAGTCCTTAGTTAGACACAAATCAGAGTTAGGAACAGCCCTTGTCCTCCAGGGCATGTTGTCTGAGACTAATCATCCCTCTGCACCTTCACTGGTAAAGGACTCCTCAGTTCACAGTAGTTAACAGCCAGGCTGGTCTATGGTCACATAATTCCCACTTATTCCCTGTTGTTCTCTGGCACTTGAGGCAGAGCCTCGAAAAATCCCTCACAAATTTTTCCTCTCACATTTTCCACTGTTTCTGAATTCAGCTTACTATACAGCAGCTACATGGGTATCCTGATGTCGTCTTTTTTGGAATGCACTCCACAAGGAGGTTGTATTTTAACCAGCCAGCTGTTCTGATGCCACATTTTCAGCTCTACTGCATGCAGATGGCTACGCTTTCAAAGTGCACACGCTTTACAGAAAGTTTGCTAAGACAGCACTGCATTTTGGAACAAGAGCAAGCTCAGACACAGCCGAGACCATTCACCAGAATGCAGTAGAGAGCTGCTAAGATTTTCCTTGGAAATGGCCTTGAAAATGTTCACAGAATCCTGCTGCATAAGCAGCTTGAGGTCCAGTGTTGAGCTAATCCACAAAATGGGAAGAACTGAATCAGAAGAAGAGCAAGTTGCAGGAAAGCTGGAAATCAATCTCTAAGTGGCAAAGCACCGGTGTCTGGAGTAATTTACAGTTCTGGCCCCTTCCATTAAGTTATGTAACCTCAGCAAGTGAGTTTGGCTCTCTAGGCTGCATCTTGTCCATTATAAATATGGGAAAGACAATGCATTCCATGATGTTTGTGTGAATATGAAAGGAGAATGAGCTTTCTAAACTGGTAAGGTATTTTACAGCTATGGATCTTGCCCTGCTAGGGATCACTGGAAATATCATAAGTTATTCTTGCACAGATTTGTCAACACCATTTAAGAGATACATTGAATATCAGCTAGCACTTCAATAGCAACAGCATGAATACCTGGCACATAGCCAGTTCACTTGCATGGAATGGTAGTGACTGAGGCAAGAAGCTATACATTGGTGGGGGGAGAGACTGTATCTGTGATCTCAGGGGTGTTGCAGTATACTCACAAAAGAGCTGAAATCTCAAGAGTTGATGAAAAATACTTAAAAGAACCTATCATCCTGCCCAAGTTTCTGTATTCTTCACATACAGTATTTGATTACCTCCAACTTATACTTACCTTGCTGGCCCTAAAAATAAATAAATAAATGACTGATTCTAAATGAAGGAAACTATGTATATGAAGAAAGAACCTGGAAGTATTCTTTTCTGGCCATTATCATATAAAAATATGTGATATACTTTTATTAGATTGAACCATATACAATTACTTCTTTTAATAAGTCAGACACACTCCAATATTGGCAACTTCATAAGGTTCAATACAATAGATCAGAGATTGAACTCAATATGATGCAAACGACCCTGTCTTCCATGAGTTCACACTCTAATACTTGTTAAAATGTGTCCCACATAATGTACTTATTACAGCTTTTGTTCCAACTCATTAAGTGCTTGCTTAAATAAAGCACCTTTTAAATGATTAATAAACTTATACATTCAAGAGGGAGTGTTTTGAAGGAATTAATAGAGTCTGCACCATTTAAATAAATTCTTGGGGCACCTGCGTGGCTCAGTCGGTTAAGCATCCAACTTTGACTCAGGTCATGATCTCATAGTCTGTGAGTTCGAGCCCCGAATCGGGCTCTGTGCTGACAGCTCAGAGCCTGGAGCCTGCTTTGGATTCTGTGTCTCCCTCTCACTCTGCCCCTCTCCTGCCACACTTTGTCTGTCTCTCTCTCTCTCTCTCTCAAAAGTAAATAAACATTAAAAAAATTTAAATAATGTCTTAAAGGGAGCTACTCTTAAAGGGAGCTGCCCTTTTCTTTTTCATTTTATTTTTTTCTTTAAATAATGGAACTCAACCTCTGTATTCAATAGGAAGGGTGTGTGCATGTATGCGTGCATGTGTACGCACATGCACACACTTGAGACAGACAGAGATTTATTTTAAGGATTTGGTACATACAATAATGGAGACTGACAAGTCCAAAATCTGCAGGTGGTACCTACAGGCTAGAGACCCGAGGAATAGCCACATTGCAATTCAAGTCCAAAGGCCATTTGCTGTCAGAAATCCCTGTTGCTAGGGTCAGGTTAGTCTTTTTCTCTAGTCAGGCCTTGAAATGATTGGATCAGGTCCACCCACATTGTGGAGGGCAATCTGCTTTACTCACAGTCCCCCAATTTAAATTAATCTCATCCAAAATCACCCTCACAGAGACATCCAGAACGTTTGACCATATATCTGGGCACCAGGGCCCAACCAAGTTGACACATAAAATTAACCATTATAACCTTGAAATAATATCCTATGTACTACTACACTAAGTATAATTATAGACAAGAGGGGAAATATTATATTTCCTATTTATATTTGTTACAATAAAATTGTGACTGCTTTCCTGAGTCCTTACTCACACCTTAGGAAGCAACCACAATCAGAGGCACTTCCCTTTGTGGTATAATTTCTGAGCGAGATTCCATTGCACCTCCCTAAAAGTATGATGTGACAGGTTTGTTTTTAAAATTCAAATTTAGCTTTAAGAATTTTAGGGACACCTTGGTGGCTCAGTCAGTTAAGCATCTGAGTCTTGATCTCGCTTCAGGCCATGATCTCACGGTTCATGGGATTGCACCCCACATTGGGCTCTGCATTGATGGTGCAGAGCCTGCTTGGGATTCTCTCTCTCCCTCTGCCCTTCCTGTGCTCAAAAGAGAGAGAGAGAGAGAGAGAGAGAGAGAGAGAGAGAGAGAGAGAGAGAGAGAAAGAAAGAAAGAAAGAAAGAAAGAAAGAAAGAAAGAAAGAAAAAAAGAAAAAGAAAAAAGAGAGAGGAAGGAAGGAAGGCAGGAAGGAAGGAAGGGAGGGAGGGAGGGAGGGAGGAAGGGAGGGGTAATTTCTGGTACTTTTGAGATCATTTATTTTTATAAAACCAAGCTTCTAGGGGCGCCTGGGTGGCGCAGTCGGTTAAGCGTCCGACTTCAGCCAGGTCACGATCTCGCGGTCCGTGAGTTCGAGCCCCGCATCAGGCTCTGGGCTGATGGCTCAGAGCCTGGAGCCTGTTTCCGATTCTGTGTCTCCCTCTCTCTCTGCCCCTCCCCCGTTCATGCTCTGTCTCTCTCTGTCCCAAAAATAAATAAAAACATTGAAGAAAAAAAAAAATTAAAAAAAAAAAAAACCAAGCTTCTGAAACTACTGATACACTGAGAAATTACATAACCCCTTTCTGCCAAAAACAAATATTTTACTCTGTTGAACTATTTATTAAAGAAGGAGAAAATTATCCAGGGCTAGGAGATACTAAATTATTTTTAAACCTATTGATAGTCTTTCCTCACAAATCTCTAAATTCTTTCACTTAAATTTCATCTGCTTAACTGCTCTTTATAGGGTTCATTGAGAGATAGGTAATAACAGTAACTAGGAAAAACTCACTTTGAAGTTCACCACCATTCACCCAGGAGCCAACAGGTGCTTCAGAGGCTCTGGGGTACAAGTTCCAAGAGCAGCTGCAAAGCCCTCTAGGAATAGGGAATGGAGCAGTGATAAAGGCAAAATTAACCTAGCAATTTCCCGCTTTGAGGACTTAAGTCAGCGCTTAATCTCATTGGGATGTGGTTTTTCCTGTTGGCTTTCTAAAATGAAGTTTGTCAAATACAATTCACCTAATCTTATATGTAGTATTCTTATTAGGGTATTAACCATGTAAAATATATTATCATTATAATACTATTACTAGGACTAAAGCTCAGAAAAATAGAGTAATTACCATCACTTATATATCTAGAGAGAGGCAGTATGGCATAATGGAGAGAGAAGTCTAATAAATTTGATTTCAAAAACCACTAGTCAAGTTCAGAAATATTTCAATATTCATATTCACCTTCTCCCCATCCAGGCATTTCTTGGGGCTTCTAACCTCAGTAGCCTTTCTCTTCTCTCCCTGAGGAAGGAGACAGGGTACAAGGGGCAGGGGATGCTTTTCCCCACTCTAAACCTAGAAGACTGGCCTGGCAGGTAACATGAGTCACAGGGAAGACAGTGTCCCAAGTATTTTATTCCTCTAGTTCTTTGTGATATTATATATATCATAGTATGTGTTCTATTGGAACACACTGATATAATGCAGCTTTATTCTCAATCTTCTCTTTTATTGTTCCAATAGATAAGTCCTTTTTCTTCCTTCCTTCCTTCCTTCCTTCCTTCCTTCCTTCCTTCCTTCCTTCCTTCCTCTCTCTTTCTCTTTCTTTCTTTCTTTCTTTCTTTCTTTCTTTCTTTCTTTCTTGCAAGATCCATGTCTTCTGCTCCCTCTGTATCTCTGATACTGATCTCCACAAAACTAAGCACATAAGAGGAGCTAGGTGAAAACAGAATGATCTACTGAATTTTTGTTTCTTAATTCCTGGCATAGGTAGATTGAAGTGAAGAAAAGGAAGGGTAGCTGTTTAATTCACTGAGTTATTACAGTCTTACTAAAATGGAAACACAAATGAAGCACACTGGCTGTTGGTTTCCTCAAGATTTCACTATGGATCTTGGACATCATAATTTTCTAGGGCTAAGAAAATAAGGCCCACCCATAGGTCAGGATGAAAAAGAATAAAGAGAGGAATCAAGTTCACAGGTGAGACTAAAGGTCCACAATGTCCTTCACTTTTCCTTTCTCTTTCCCTGTGGTTCCCTGGAGAGGTTTAACTAGTGCACGATCCATCCCTCCTACAACAGACCTCATGGCCTCTCTAGGCAAAGCCCTGGGCTATACCTGATTAAATAGGGCAGATACCTGATCCAAACTAAGCCAATCCAATTTGGAACTGGGAAAATCTCTATGTATGGTTGCATCTATAATTGTTAAGTCTGGAGCAAATATTCCACGATGTGGCAGATATTTCACCCCGTGGATGAGACCAAAGACCACTGCTCCCCAGAGAGAATGAAATTAATAAGGAGAAAAGAGAGGAGAGACAGGGTGAAGATCCCAGGCTCAGCCCCTTTCTGAAATCTGGCTACCTGCCCACCCCTTGGTTCTATGATCTATTCCTGCATTCTCACAAATAATCAATTTTTGTTCATCCTGTTTGAATTGATTTCTGTTACTTGCAACCAACAGTCCAAATTAATACAGGGGGGATCTATTTTGCAAGGGCAGAAGGGAAAAGGAGGAAACATAAACTGGTGTCTTTTGGGATAGATATGTTCTCCTTAAAAATCATTTCTTTCCAGTGGAGTCTTTTGAGCCAATGCAGACATCTGGCATTTCAGTTACCCATACACTCAACCATCACTCTTATCTTAAGGTTTCTTAAAGATGAAATTCCGTAACCCTGAGGTGAGAAAAAATTCTATACAGTGTGTTTTTTTCCCTCTAGTCTAGCAGATGCACAGCTGCCCTCTGAGATTGTGCTACTTTTCCACAGGCCATAAAAGGAGCTTCATTACCGCTGGTGGGATCACACATACTCTTTCGGGGTGCCACCCATCATGAATATGTAAGAGGAAAATTAGCATAAGAAGTGTTACCCTCCCATGCTTGTAAATTTTCTATTCCCTTTATTTTATTCCCATTTTCTTTATTCATCCTCTCCTCATATATATCTAGAATTCTCACTGGTCTATCACCATTTTACACATTCAGTGCAAGTCCATTTTGATTTGTCTACTATCATCATTGCTCTGCCTTGCTGTAACCACCGCATATATACACTGCTATAATATTGTATTCTAAAACATACACCTTGAAAATGTCTTTCTACATATGTATCTCTCTCACCAGCCTGGGACATACTTACTGGAAGAAGCTGTGTCATATTGTTATAATCTCAGTATCTCTACATTAACTAGAAACAAATGTTTGATGAATGAGCATGTACATGGGTCGGTGAATGATGAAGTGAGTGAATTAATGACTTACACCATCCAGATTTCTCAATTCCACTCTTATATTTTAAATGCAATCTCCCTTTCTCTTATTGTCAGAATAAGTGACCAGGATATTCCCTGGCTGAGTTCCTATAATTTTATCCTTTTTCATTTAACACCCCACTCTTACCAAATTTTCTTAAGAAAATTTGATATTTTGATAGTCTCCTGATGGGCCAAGTTGGCCAAGCTAAAATTCCAATCATTCAACCAAACACAAATCTAGCTATTACCATGGAGGTATTTTGTAGATGTGATTAAAATCCATAATCAGTTGACTTTAAAGGAGACCATCCTAGATAATCTGGGTGGACCTGAATCATTCAGAACTGCCTTAAGAGCAGGACTAAAGTCTTCTCAGAAAAAGAAAATCTACCCATGGACAGCAGCTTCAGCCCCAGGCCCTGCCTGGGAGTTCTAGCTTTTCTTTCCTGGGAGCTTGCTCTAGGAATTTTGGACTTTCCTAGCTAGCCCCACAACCATATACCAATTTCTTGAAATACATCTCTTATTTTTTATTTATTTATTTATTTATTTATTTATTTATTTATTTATTTAATTTATTTTTGGGACAGAGAGAGACAGAGCATGAATGGGGGAGGGGCAGAGAGAGAGGGAGACACAGAATCGGAAACAGGCTCCAGGCTCCGAGCCATCAGCCCAGAGCCCGACGCGGGGCTCGAACTCACGGACCGCGAGATCGTGACCTGGCTGAAGTCGGACGCTTAACCGACTGCGCCACCCAGGCGCCCCGAAATACATCTCCTGATATAGGTTCTACTTGTTCTGCTTCTCTGGGTGAACCTTACTAATAGATTATCAACAGACTATGCACAAAGTCAGGTATTGGCTAACATTTTACCTAGTGCTTTCATTTTCTATCCTTTCTAATCAATGATTTTAGAAATGGTCACATATACTGGCCACATGGCCTAGGAATAATTTAAAGATCTTTCAACACATCTCATTAGCACTGTATATTTTTGCATAGTCTTAAAAATAATCATGGTATGTTGGAACAAACAAAATCCTATCACTAATTCAAATATAACATACCTTCTCTTCACCTTTTCCTTTGGAATGTTCTGTGATTTTCCTTCATGTTTTCCCCACCACATATACTCTATTACAACACACTGTGATGTGCCCTTTGTGGACCTAGCTGACCACTGCAGGTAGTCCTACAGCTAAAATCTACCATAATATACTTTCAGAAATGGTGGTGGCCTCCAATTTCTAATATCTTTCTTAGCCTTTGACATTCTTTTCTTCCCTCCTTCATCCTATTTGCCAAAGATTTTCCTCCCATACAGTCTTCAAAAAGTTTTACGTAGCACAACAGCAAATCTGTCAGCCCTAGACGTTCACTCACACTCTTCAACACTTGACTGCGCTCTTCACTTCCTGAGCTACCATGTTTGCTGTTAAATGTTTTGTTTCTTCATTTTTGACACCTTAGCTCTGTTTGCACTTTTCCCATTTTTAATCACTTTTTGTGCCTATGAGAGAGCTCCACAATGAAACTTTCTAGCTTCACAGTTTTTCCTCAGTGTCACCTGACTTGTCCACTTTCATTTTATAAGCAAATTTCCTCTTCTCTTCACTGTTCTAATAGGAATTTGAATATCTTCAAATTGTTACCTGCCAACTCTCCCTAGCCTTTTGGGAAAAAAATAAGTCAGTTGTTATTGTGGCTACATTTTCAAAAGGTATTCACTTTACCTTTAACATCTATCGTTATTTGCTGCAGCATATTACTAGTATTGATTGCATTAATCAGCTTCCCCATTTTATGTCCAAATTATAAACTCCATTGGAATGTTGTGCTTCAATCCCATATTCTGGCCAATTTATAAGTAGTCAGCTTCATATATCAGACATTGGCTGCTTTGAGCCCCACCATTTTTTCTCAAGATGTAGCTTAAATTCTTCCTCCAAATTATTGTTACAATGCAGAAAGATGTAGGCCCTTAAATAATTTTTCTATTTTATATATATTTTAAGAAACATATACATGAAGATGGCTGTCTATGAACCAGGAAGCAGCCTCCACCAGATACCAATCTGCCAGTGCCTCGATTTTGAATTTTCCAGCCTCCAGAACTGTGAGAAACAAATATTTGTTTTTGAAGCCACCTAGTCTATGATCTTTTCATTACACCAGCCTGGATGGACTAAGACAAGTGGGGTGGGGATAAGCTGAGCAAGAAGACTTAGAGGACAGTAGAAGTCCAAAATACTGGTGGGAGAGGTAGAAAGCATGACCAATATGGAAAGAGGTGCAGGTGGTTGTTGAAATCTGAATTTTTAGAAAAAGAGTGAGGGCAAGCAGTCAGAATCAAAGGGGAGACTGCCAGTAGTAATGAACACTACCAGCTAGTCTTTGCAGCTTTTGCTCATAGCTGACTCCATTTTTAAAGGCTAGGTGAAAGGTACATGCCATTCTCCCCTGGCCTGTCCCTAGGCAATAGGTCTTCAGGCCATCCTGGATTTGCCACATCACACACACTGGTATGACTGAGGAACTGCTGAGATGAATGGTGGGCTGAGGCCCATACCCATATACCCATATACCCTGGAATTGGGTATTGTAAGGCATTCTTGCTCTCTGTCGTAGAAAGTCCACACCCATATATTCTGCTTCCCTACCTTAGTCTCTAGGAGCTACACTAAGAAGGGGGGTCCAGGAGGAAGCAGTTTCTGAGGGGCAAATGTGACAGGAAACACTGAAAGCCAGGCTAGGTCCACAGGCACAGGATAGTGAAATTCCATTATTTCTGTTGACTTTAAATAATTCCAGAAAGTAGTCCTCCATATTTTGTCTGGGACAGACTCTGTATTTGTACTGGGAATGTAAGGTTTCTTTCATCCAGATTGTTTTTCTGATTCCCAGAGCCTACAAGAATTAGCAATTAATTACTTCTTGACATAGAAAATGATGTCTTACAGATCTCAAGTAACTGGTAACTTTTCTAGGTAACTGCCAAAAGTTGTAGTAACAATTGAGGTGAAGCAAAAAAAAAAAAATAGCGAGGGAAGCTGTAGGGTTTTTTGTATGGAGGAAAGCTGTAAATCATTATACAAAAATTCAGCAATGTTGAGATACATGGAATGTCAGTTTCTATGTAGAAGGAGCCATAATACATTCCACTGGACCATTAGTATAAGGAAAGGAGGACAGATGGTTCTGGACAAGCAGGATTTTGAACTGTGTCTTCTAGATTCATGACATAAATTGATACGTGGAATTAGAGGTCAAGCTTTATATTAACTGTAGGGGCAGGAATTCTCCTAAAGAACAGAGTACAGCTAACTGTTAGGTGCTCTGTGTTCTGCCATATTGGTAAGGGTAACAACCTTCATTGTGGCCATGGGAGGGGAGCAGGTCCATTGTGAAATCCTTCATAATAGCAGTCTATCAGTCCTTGTAAATTAAAAGCATATCTATTCTCCCCTTGGAAGAAGGGATGGAACAGATTTGGTAGGCAGCTAGCCTAGCAGTTTCCATCACAAATGGCTGCACTTTTCAGGCTGAGAGTTCAAATATATAATGATGTTCTCCAGGTAATCTTCAAATCATTGGTTCCAACTTACTCACCTTTAGCAGAGGATCAGTCAGGGTCTGAACTATTAGACTTATCTGGGAAGTCTTTCCTAACCATGTATGCACAAATGCTATCATGGATCTACTCACAGACCAAATATTCTTCCTGGGAGAGCTGGTTAGGATGGGTATGTGTATCTAGACAAATTCCCCCAGGGTGACTGACATGTGTCTCTGTTGAGAAGCACTACATTAAAACACACACACACACACACACACACACACACACAAAGAACATGGCAGCACCTACTCGGGAAAATACCTGTGCAAGTATTTAGACAGAGGACTTACAGTTGTCAATTTCTGAAACCCATATGAGGATGGTCTTCAAGAGACAGCTTATGACTTGAGCTTAGAACATATGGAAGCCATCCACATTTAGCTTAAGCTCTAGTTCTAGATCAAGTAAAAGCACTGAGGCCACATTAGGAGTGGTATAAAATAAAGATCAATGAGGGAAGTGCCACTGCTTTTCAGACCCCCATTAGTAGACACATGGGAACAATGTCCACAGCATGGGGGAGATCAGGTTAAATAGCGAGCTCAGTCCACTTAACCAGGGCCAGTTAATAAGAAAAAGGACTTCGAATGGAAAACTACTCACACTCTTAGCTCAATGGTTCTCAACTATGACTGCACAGTAGAATCCTCCAGAGAGCTTCAAAGTTTGTCAGTTCCAAGGCCTCCTGCCAGAACAACTGAATCAGAATCTCAGGGAAGGGAGATGCACTCAGGAATCTCTAGTTTTGCTCATTCCCCTCGGGTGTTTCTAAGGTATAGTGAGCAGGTATAACCTCTGCCTAAGCTCCTAACCTCAAAAGCAGAAACAGACACCACTCTGCCTCCTTAATTTACCTCTTTGGGCTCTTGTCCATCAGCCCAGTCATCTGCTGCCCCTCATGGCCATGTCTATGTCTTCTCACCCAGGCCTATTTCTCAGGTGCAGGAGGCAAAAGGTAGCAGCAGCGACTCTATCCAGATGGATGATGGAAAGCCCAGACTCCCAGGAGGATTGTGGCAACAGCTGAGGAACCAGGTAGGGGTGGCTCCCTGTGGTACTAGGACCTAAAGAGGAGTGAATTCACCTGGAAGAGACCAGGGGTGGGTGAGAAAGCTAAACCAGCAGCAGTATACAAAGGAGGGCCAGGAAGAGTTAAGAACCTGAGGAGCACTCTAGAGGTAGATCTCTATCTCAGATAGAGTCAGGAATTTAGAATCTGGAAAAATGAGAGTGAGCAGTAAAGCAAACATGTCTGGATCAAACATGGAAGCAAATGGGATGGAACTGGCAGGGTTCCATGCAGTTTTCCTTAATGCCATCTGTCGTGTGTGGTTTACATTACAGGCGAGTCAGTTTAATTCCAAGAACTGGACATGGGGTAGTTACACACTGAACTACTGGCAATGCTAGAAATGTACCCACAGGTTCCTCTAGCCTATCCCTCTTTGCCTAAGCTTTCTGAAATGGTCTGAATACACCCCACTCTCCACCAAGTTGCCTTCCATGGGACATCTTCCTTAGCCTTTTTCTTATTAGTCTACTGTAAATGTTATTTCCTTCACTGGACTGTGAACCCCTGACAAACAATTTCATCTTGTTCATTCCAGTGCTTGGCACACTGTAGGTGCTCAATAAACATATATGAATGAATGCTATAAAAACAAAACAAATGTCCAGTGTGCTAGGAATGAAGAACAGAAACAGCCTGGAGAGTCACGGAAGGCTCTGACACAGAGGTAACAGGTGATTAAGGTCCTAATGAAGTGCTTTCCTGGTAGAGTCAGAGGGAAAGTAGAAGGAATAGCAGCATATCTAAGGATACAGAAGTGTTAAGAAAGCTCAGCTAATTCAAGTGGCTTGGCATTACCAGTGTTACTGTTCCTCTTTCTCTCTTATTCTAAAGACCCTAAAGCTAGCAAGACTTTTGGTATTTGTCTCTACCCTATGTTGGCAAACTCTTGTCAATTTGTATTAAAAAGAAAAAGAAAACCAAAGTGGGAGGCATCACAATCCCAGACTTTAGCCTCTACTACAAAGCTGTAATCATCAAGGCAGTATGGTATTGTCACAAAAACAGACACATAGACCAATGGAATAGAATAGAGAACCCAGAATTGGATCCACAAATGTATGGCCAACTAATCTTTGACAAAGCAGGAAAGACTTTCCAATGGAAAAAAGACAGTCTCTTTAGCAAATGGTGCTGGGAGAACTGGACAGCAACATGCAGAAGATTGAAACTAGACCACTTTCTTACACCACACACAAAAATAAGCTCAAAATGGATGAAAGACCTAAGTATGAGACAGGAATCCATCAAAACCCTAGGAAACAACTTCTTTGACCTCAGCCGCAGCAATTTCTTACTTGACACATCTCCAAACGCAAGGGAATTAAAAGCAAAAATGAACTATTGGGACCTCATCAAGGAAAGAAAAAAAAAGCTTCTGCACTGTAAAGGAAACCATCAACAAAAGTAAAAGGCAACCAATAGAATGGGAAAAGATATTTGCAAATGACATATCAGATAAAGGTTAGTATCCAAAACCTATAAAGAACCTACCAAACTCCACACCCAAAAAACAAATAATCCAGTGAAGAAATGGGCAGAAGACACGAATAGACACTTCTCCAAAGAAGACATCCAGATGGCCAACAGACACATAAAAAGATACTCAATGTTACTCATCATCAAGGAAATACAAATCAAACCCACACTGAGGTATTACCTCACATCAGTCAGAGTGGCTAAAATGAACAACTCAGGAAACAACAGATGTTGGTGAGGATGTGGAGAAACAGGAACCCTCTGGCACTGTTGGTGGGAATGCAAACTGGTGCAGCCACTCCTGAAAACAGTGTGGAGTTTCCTCAAAAAATTCAACATAGAACTACCCTACGACCCAACAATAGCACTACTGGGAATTTATCCAAAGGATACAGGAGTGCTGATGCATAGGGGCACATGTACCCCAATGCTTACAGCAATGCTTTCAATAATAGACAAATTATGGAAAGAGACTAAATGTCTCTGATAAATGGATAAAGAAGGTGGTTTATAAATACAATGGAATACTACTTGGCAATGAGAAAGAATGAAATCTGGCCATTTGTGACAACATGGATGGAACTGGAGAGTGTTATGCTAAGTGAAATAAGTCAGTCAGAGAAAGACAGATATCATAAGTTTTCACTCATATGCGGAACTTGAGAAACTTAACAGAAGACTATGGGGGAAAGGAAGAGGGTAAAAATAGGGAGGACAACAAAGAGGGAGGGAGGCAAACCATAAAAGACTCTTAAATACAGAGAACAAACTGAGGATGGATGGATGGCAGTGAGGGAGAGGAGAAAATGCGTGATGGGCATTGAGGAGGGCCTGGCCACTTGTTGGGATGAGCACTGGGTGTTGTATATAAGTGATGAACCATGGGAATCTACCCCCAAAACCAAGAGCACACTGTAAGTTAGCCAATTTGACAATGAATTATATTTAAAAAAAAAATCCTTCCCCAGAGGTTATCCAAGAAATTAAAAACATTCTCATTCTTTATCCCTAAAGTACATCTCATAACTGTATATTCTTATTGATATTATTTCCTGAGTCATATCTATACCCTGCTTATCTTTGGTTCTTCCCTATGCCAGCTAAAATTCTTCTTTGTTTTTAAATGAAAAATACTTTTCCTCCACTATCCAAAAGTAGAACGTTACTATAAAACCTATCCTAAACCCGAAATGTTATAAAGAGAAGCAATTACCATTTTGTAAAAATAAAAATCCTCTTCTAATTTCCTTTGGTTAGCAAAAAAAAAAAAAAAAATTAAAAATTAAAAAAAAAATAAAAAGACACTAATGTAGGTCTTCCATAAAAGCAAAGTGGCATAACACGAACTTTAGAGTGTCAGAAAAAAACTTGTCCAGGCCTGCAGATAACTGCATTCTTCCATTTCTTCTGTGCCAAGTCCTAAACATTCCTGTGAATGGGGCTGTTATATATCACAATCTCCCATCTACTCAATCTGCTCTTTGTCCTATACTCTCTAGGAGTTAGTGTTTCAGCAAGCTTAACAGAAGAATAGAAGGTTCAAGAAATTCTTTTTTTTTTTTAATGTTTTTTTTTTTTTTTTTTTTTTTTTTTTGAGAGACAGAGACAGAGCGTGAGCAGGTAAGGGGCAGAGGAAGGGAGAAACAGAATCCAAAGCAAGCTCCAGACTCTGAGCTATCAGCACAGAGCCCAACACGGGGCTTGAACTCACAAACTGTGAGATCATGACCTGAGCGAAGCCAGGCGCTTAACCAACTGAGCCACCCAGGTGCCCCACAGGTTCAAGAAATTCTTATCCAATTTCCCCTGATTCACTCATTTATGCATCCAATGTAAACAGAGCATCAGCAGTGAACAAACACAGCCCTGGTGGGTTTACAGTTCCTTAAAGTCTAAATGTTTGGCAAATGCTTCCAGGTCAGACTTAAATACCTTATTAACACAGCTCTGATTTTACAGGGGCCACTGCTCTTTCCCAATACATAATTGGAAAACACTGTCTGCATCACTGTGGCAATAGGGGTTTTAAAAATTGTTCTAGTTTTTGGAAGATAAATCTTCATACTGAAAGTACAAAAGAGGCTCCTTTATTATTTGGAAGTCCCCAAACTACATCTACATGGTCATTTCCTTTATCATATGAATAAATTCCTAAACATCCTTAGTAGCAGCAGCAGCAGCAGCAGCAGCAGTGTACCTGCTGTTTCCCTGGGGTTTTACACTTTAACTGTTTTGTGCCCACCTGTTTTATACTTTAATTGTACAATCGAGTATGAGTTGTGTGGCCGCGTACTCATTCATGCAAAAAGCATTTATCTGAAGATTGTTTTGTACCCTCATATGGTTAATTTATACCTTGGATCCATTCATTCATTTATTCATCATTCAACAGGCATTTATTAAAAACGAGCTCTGTTTCATTGCTCAGTCTGAATGTGCTGGGAGAAACAATAGCATTATTGTTCCTGCCTTTGAAGAGCCAATAGTACATAGGGTTCATCACAGTTTGATTCGTGAAGAGGGGCACCCTCCCTCCAGCTTCTCTCATTAGTAAAGCATGAAACAGCACAATAAATTTCCCCCAAGTGGACCTTTCCTCTCTCTTCTTCCCTTCATAAAAACTGCACATTAAAAAAAAAAATCCTCCCCTCCTATCCTCCCCTGGACTTTACAAAACATCGTCTTCTTTCTTCACCTCTCCCTCTTTTCCTCTTCTCCACACTCACACCAGGGAACCACGTTCATGCCACTGCAGCAGGTGAACAGTTAATCCCCAAAAACACTTCTTATATTGGGCCTAAATGCTATTATAACCATTTGGTGAATGAGGAAATAGATGCTGAAATTAAGATACTGCCCCCAAACCACACAAATCCATAATGAAATCAAATCTAAGATCTAGGTCTTATCATAACATCGTGCTAACTCCAATAATCTCCCTTGAATCAATCAATATTATTTCCAAGAGTATATATCGCTAATTTTTGTAGAATCAATCTTATTTCAGTTTCCTTTATTCCTGGGCTTATGACTATTCTTTCATCTAACATTTTTTGGGGGTGCCTGGGTGGCTCAGTTGGTTAAAGATCTGACTCTTGATTTCAGCTCAGGCCACGATCTCTCAGTTCATGGGATCAAGCCCCAGGTTGGGCACCACATACTGACAGCATGGAGCCTACTTGGGATTCTCTCTTCTTTTTGCCCCTCCCCCCACTTGTGAGTGAGCGCTCTCTCCCTCTCAAAATAAATATTTTTAAAAAATAGTAAAATATTTTTTTCTTTTTTTGTGTGGGGAAGATGGCAGAGTAGGAAGATCCTAAACTCACCTCCTGATACAATTAGGTAACATCCACATTAGTGTAAATAACCCAGAAAATGACCCAAAGACTGGCAGAACAGATTCTCCATCGCTAAGTGTAGAGAAGAGGCCATGTCGAAGAGGGTAGGAAGAGTGGAGGCAAAGTTGAGTGCTAAATGGACCCTCCAGAGTGTCCACAGGAGGGAGGAATCTGGTGGGCACGGTGAGGGCAGAGGAACAGACCCCCACACCAAGTACCCCAGGCACCCAGCATGCAAAAGACAAATCCCCATAACATTTAGCTTTGAAATCCAGAGTTTGAAAACTTCACAAGTTCTTATAATCAGCAGGGATTAATACCTGGAACTTTAAAAATCAATGGGCTCAGCTCCCGGAGAGCCAGGAGGGCGATAGGAAACTGAATCCTGCCTTTAAAGAGACAGCACAACAAACAGCCTCTCAGAGATATAGCATAGATGAAGCAGTTTAAAAAACACCTGGTATATACAGGAAGGAGATTTATTTACTAACCACAGTGCAAGGGCGGGGATCTTTGGGAGATTTCTCAATGAACAAAAGAGCAGTCCCCCAGCCTAGATACATGGACACCTGCAGGAACCAATGCCAACACTCTCCACCTAGCTTGTTTACAGCCTGCCCTGCCCCCATGCATCTCCCAGGATCTTACTTCTCCAACACAGCTGGCCTCCGCACGAATTTTCCCAGGTAGCTGAAGGTTCACTCCCACAGCAGACCATCATGGACCTTGCTGGCAAGGCTTGCCATATGTGAAAAACCCACAGCTAATATCATCCTCAATGGTGAAAAACTGAGCTTTTCCTCTAAGACCAGGAACAAGAGAAAGATGTCCACTCTCACCAATTTTATTCAACATAGTACCAGAAGTCCTAGCCACAGCAAAAAGACAAGAAAAAGAAATAAAAAGCATCCAGATTGGTAAGGAAGAAATAAAACTGCCACTATTTGCAAATGACATGATACTATATTAGAAAACCCTAAAGGCTATACCAAAAAACTACTAAAACTGATAAATGAATTCAGTAAGGTCACAGGATAAAAAAAAAAAATCAATATACCAAACTTGTTGCATTTTTATACACTAAATATGAAATAGCAGAAAGAGAAATTAAGAAAACAATCCCATTCATAATTGCACCAAAAATAATAAAATACTTAGAAATAAACTTGCCAAGAGGTACAAGACCATACTCTGAAAAACTATAAAACATGATGAAAGAAAGTGATGACACAAACAAATGGAAATATATTCCATGCTCATGGATTAGAAGAACAAATATTATTAGAATGTCTATACTTCCATACTATCCAAAGAAATCTACAGATTTAATGCAATCCCTATCAAAATACCAAAAGCATTTCTCACTGAACTAAAAAAAAAATCCTAAAATCTGTATGGAACCACAAAAGACTCTGAATAGCCAAAGCAATCCTGAAAGAGAAGAACAAGTTGGAGGTATCACAATCCCAGATTTCAAGATATACTACAAAGGTATAGTAATCAAGACAGTATAGTACAGGTACAGAACTAGACATATAAATCATTAGAACAGATTAGAGAACCCAGAAATAAATCCATGATTAAATGGTCAATTAATCTTCAATAAAGGAGGCAAAACCACTCAATGGGAAAAAGACAATCTCTTCAACAAACAGTGCTGGGAAACTTAACGGCTACATGCAAAACAATTAAACTGGACCACTTTCTTACAACATACACAAAAATAAATTCAAAATGGACTAAGGACCTAAATATGAGACCTGAAACCATAAAAAATCCTAAAAGAGAGCATAGGCAGTAATTTCTCTGACATCAGCCACAGCAACATTCTCTATATATGTCTCCTGAGGCAAGGGAAACAAAAGCAAAAATAAACTATTGGCTTCCTCAAAATAAAAAGCTTCTATACAACAAAGGAAACGATCAACAAAACTTCTCCCTATGGAATGGGGGAAGATATTTGCAAATGACATATTCAATAAAGGATTAGTATAAAAATACACAAAGAACTGATACAACTCAACACCACAAAAAAACACAAATAATCCAATTCAAATGAGAAGACATGAACAGACATCTCTCCAAACTAGACATACAGATAGCAAAGAGACTAGGTTTTCTAGGCTCTAGAAAACCCTAAAGGCTATACCTTTTCATCAGACACATGAAAAGATGCTCAACTTCACTCATCATCAGGGAAATGCAAATCAAAGCCACAATGAAATACCACTTCATACCTGTCAGTATGGCTAAAATAAAAAACACAAAAAAAACAAATGTTGATGAGGATATAGAAAAAATGGAACCTTCCTACACTGCTGGTGTGAATGCAAACTGGTGCAGCCACTGTAGAAAACAATATGGATGCTCCTCAAAAATTAAAAATAGAACGGGGCGCCTGGGTGGCGCAGTCGGTTAAGCGTCCGACTTCAGCCAGGTCACGATCTCGCGGTCCGTGAGTTCGAGCCCCGCGTCGGGCTCTGGGCTGATGGCTCAGAGCCTGGAGCCTGTTTCCGATTCTGTCTCCCTCTCTCTCTGCCCCTCCCCCGTTCATGCTCTGTCTCTCTCTGTCCCAAAAATAAATAAACGTTGGAAAAAAAAATTTTTTTAAATTAAAAATAGAACTAGCCTATGATCCAGGAATCACACTACTGGGTGTTTACCAAAAAAAATACAAAAACACTAACTGGAAAAGATATATGCATCCCTGTTTATTTCAGCATTATTATGATAGCCAAATTATGGAAGCAGCCCAAGTGTCTATCAATAGATGAATGGATAAAGATGTATGTTGGGGGGGGGGGGCATGGAATATTACTCAGCTATAAAAAAAGAATGAAATCTTGCCATTTGCAACAACATGAATGGGATCTAGAGGATATAATGTCAAGTGACATGAGTCAGAGAAAGACAAATACCATATGATTTCACTCATATGCAGAATTTAAAAAAATAAACAAAGAAAAAAGAGACAAACCAAAAAACAGACTTTTTTTTTTTGAGAGAAAGAGTGTGCAAGCACTGGAGAGAGAAAGAGAGAGAGGAAGAATCCCAAGCAGTCTCCATGCTCAGTGCAGAGTCCAAGGCGGGGTTCGATCCCATGATCCTGGAATCATGACCAGAGCTCAATTCAAGAGTTGGACACTTAACAAACTGAGCCACCCAGGAACCCCTAGACTCTTAACTTTAAAAGACAAACTTATGGTTACTAGAGGGGAGGTGGATAGGGGGATGATGGATAAATAGGTGAAGGAGATTAAGAGTACACTCATCATGAAGAGCACTAATGTATAAAATTGCTGAATCACTATATTGCACACCTGAAACTAATATAACATTGTATGTTAACCATACTGGAATTGGAAGGAAAGAAGGAGGGAAGGAAGGAAGGGAGGGAGGAGACTGACTTAAAAATAATATAAAATCTTTTTTTAAAAAACTTTACAAATGGCAATAAAATGGCATTAAGTTAAAGCTAAACTGGCAGGTTTTCCTAACTAGGTTATGACCTTACCTGGTACTCTCTGATTCCGCTAGAAATAGCTTGCCTGCATACAAAAGCCAACTTTTATTTATTTATTTATTTATTTATTTATTTATTTATTTATTATTTGTTTGTTTTGAGTATACTAAACACACGAAGTTACATTAGTTTCAGGTGTACAACATAGTGATTTAACTTTTAAAATGTTGAGGTAGCAAGCTTGGTTCTAAGGATGTTGAATGGGTGGTTCAGTAAACGATCTAGCTTCCTTTGTTTATGAATGGAGGTCAAGATAAGAATCTACAGACACTCTGACTCTCTCAATCCTTTAAATCCAGACAGTGCTGAAATGCACATTACAGAGATAGAGAGCATTAGAAACATAAACACAGATTTCCTCTAGCAATGACTGGTGTCTGAAGGAACAAAAAGACCAACATTTTGGTTGATTAACCTTCATGCTTTTCTAGAACTAGGAGTCTTGTGAGCAAAGACTTTGAGCTACTCACAGCTTGAAGAAGTAGATTATCAGAGCATCCTACCTGTCCAGATTGGGATTCTAAGATTCCCTATTTATTATGAAACTGAGCTGGCGACCATCTGAGCACATACGTTAATGGACTGAGACACAGGAGCTGTGCTTGGATAAAAGAAAAGAGAAGGCAGAAAATTCAGTACAAGGGTGTTCAGGAGAAAGGAAAGATATGGATGAGGAGCATAGTGGAGAGGATGCTGTGGCATACACCTTTCCTCCTAGATTCAGGAATGGGTCCTGAGCCTCAGTGGGAAGGTGGTAAGACCCTAAGTTGAAGACACTGTGTTCATGCAAGACTTTGTGGAACTCTGAGAACAGCAGTGCTGAGCTGAATTGTTCGCAGAGCTGGGGGGGGAGAGGGGTTCTCCAGTTTTATCACTGAGGAATAGCAGCCCCCTGCCAGGGGCTAAAGCAGAGCTACACAGCAGTGGTGCCTGCCCGCCCACCTGGCTGACAGGTAAGCAGTGTTTTCATGGAAAGCTAGCAGTCAAAGCAATGACCAACTTCCATCATCTAACCAGTTAGCAGACTTCCACAAGGAAGGCTGAGAAATCCATGTGAAAAACTCTTAGGAACTTCCAAAAACACATGATGAACATAAAAGGAGGGAAGCAAAAATAATATAAAAACAGGGAAGGGGAAAAACGTAAGAGACTCTTAGACACAGAGAACAAACTGAGAGTTGCTGGAGGGGCTGTGGGTGGGGGAATGGGCTAAATGGGTGAGGGGCATTAAGGAAGACACAATTTGACATTAATTTCATATTAATAAATGAATTAAATTAAATTAAATTTAATTTAATTTAATTAAAAAAAATAAAATAAAAGAAGACACTTGTTGGGATGAGCACTGGGTATTATACATAGGGGATGAATCACTGAAATCTACTCCTGAAATCATTATTGCACTATATGCCAACTAACTTGGATGTAAATTAAAAATTAATTAATTAAAAAAAAAGAATGAAGTTGTCTACGTCAGCAGGTGGGTGCTAGAAGTGGGCAAGGTATAGTATTCAGTGTTGATGTCTGTGCTCACAGCTTGGTGAGGGCATATTCTGTAATGCCACCTTCATTTGTGGCCAAAGAGGGTAACAGTAAAAAAAAAAAAACCCTCTCAGAGGCAGAGCCAGGGGCCTCTGTCTCCCCTAGAGACAGAAGCGAAGGCTACCCAAAGTAACGCACAGATGTCCAGCTTACACACCCAGCGGCTGCCCTGAGTCTGCCTCCCCTTTCTGGTGATAGGAAGTAATGTGCTTATCTCACTTGTGTCTTACCACTGTCTGTTGCCTGTGGAGGGAGGGAGATAATTTGCCATGGAGGGGGTAGATAGATCTGTCTCTAGATCAAGAGAAGCCAGTTCCAGAAATGAAATAGACTCTGATGAGATTTGAGTTTGATGTCATCACCGAGCAGTAACTCCTTGAGGTAGGTACCTTTATTATCCCCACCCAGATCCATTCATCCTGAAATGCTCTCTGTGCAGGTGAGGTGTTTCTCCTTCTAGTCAAGGTTAATTTCTATACTTGTGCTCTGGCTCCCATGGCCAGCATCCTTTCCTCTCCATCTCCAAAACATTGCTGTGCCAATTGATTCATCTTTTCTCAATATCTTCAAACTCTCAGACCCTCTCTCCTGGATCATTAGCTTTGTCTCCTTTTGTGTCTGTTGTTTAGTTTCATCCCCAAAAAGTAGTGTTCCCTAAACTTCTTTCACCTGGTTTCTCACCTTGCTCTTTTCAGTCTGGCTAAGGCCATTTAGTCTCCAGACTTTGATCACCATATCCTTAGTTGGTCATTCCCACATTCTTAAGTAATACTATACTTTGCTAACTTAGGCACTCCATAACACAATATCTTAATTTTACATTTATGTTTTTATATTTTCTCGATTGAAAACAAGGGAGGGAGAGGAGAAGAAGGAAAGGAGGAAGGGAAGGAGGAGAGGAGGAAGAGGAGGAGGAAGTGGAGGAGGAAGAGGAGGAAGAGGAAGAGAAGAAGAAAAAGGAGGAGGAGGAAGAAGAAGAAAGAAGAAAGAAGAAGAAGAAATAATAATAATAAACAATAATAATAATGGTGGCACAGAGAGGCTTAGTAACTTGCTGAGCATCACAGAGCTAATGAATGCTGGAGGCAGCATTTTATTCAGACAGTTTGGCTCCAGAGTCGTTTAGTACTTACATACAACTACAGATTATATCACTTGATGCTATAAATATTCTACATATTACATGGCTTATGTTTACCAACAAATGAAATAACTCCACTTGATGAGTAAAAGTACATTACCACATTCTTTTAGAGCCCTACAAGACTTTTGGAAAACTTTAGAGAGCTACGAGGAGCACTGAGGAAATGGTCACACAGAGCATTTCCCCTGTCATGATTAAGACTGAAACCAAAGGAAGAAAGCCAGATGCCCTGGTTGGAGCAGGACTGGAAGCTGCACCGTCAGTGGTCCTCATTGCAATCATGTGATTTGCACCTCAGCATATCTCTGCAAGGAAGGGTGAGCATAGCTCTGTCCTCCAGCCTATCTCTGTCCTTTAGAAGTAAACTGAAGACAGTCTTCCAGAGGGCATCCCTATAGCAACCCTGAGCAGAAGGTGCTGCATGGAGGCACAACAAGGGCACACAAAACATTTGCAAAGCTGCAGGATGCTTCCTCTGAGACACCTGGTAGCATTGCTTTTGACACCTGAGTCTCAAAGTCCCTTAAGAGGTAACAGGGGGATGGTTCTCAAAATGCCAGATTACCTTGATGACTCTAGACCAGCCGCAAGACCTCTTCCTGCTTGAATAACCTTAGGATTTCCAGCTTTCCATAATGCAAGATCACAAGCTCGGATTCACCAGAGTGCAACCTTTCATTAAACACCTTCTGCTTACTCCAGATGCCGGCCTTTGTGGCTCTCCAAACAGAAACTGAAAACAACACTTTCCTTTTTGTCATCCACCTCTAGGACTTCAGGAGAGGAAAAGACTTTGCCAGAAACCTCTCTATAAAGAAAATCAAGTGGAAACAGATCCCTCATCAGGAGTCTTTCCCATGGAGACAGGTGGACACTTGAGGCAGGCTTCTGGGGGAGCAGCGAGTCCCTGGAAGGAGCCTTCTGCAGTTCTCTTCACAGGCAACCAAGTTCAGGTGCTTTTGTGGCAAGCTGCCAGCTCAAGGCTCTAATTAATTAAACTGCTCTTCTTGCCAGGGATATTGGCCATTTGACATCTCAGTTGGAGACTGGAGCTCACGAAGGTTCTGCTTTGGAAGAGCAGCTCTGCTGTTATCACATTTGATCTCCCCGGTGGGAAAACCCAAGTGCCCAGAGTTGCAATAATCATGTTAAGTGCCAGTTTCCTTTGCCAAAAAACAGTACACTCTTTTCTTTATCCTTCCCTTGGGGAAAACTCCCACTGAGTCATTTACCGGGTTCTCTGCTTATCTTGCAATTCCATACCAGCAGCATCATTTTTTTTCAACATATGTAGGCAGTCCACAAGCCCACACAGTCTGTGGTTTTAAAGATCATTAAATTTAGGCTCAACCCCAGAAGCAGGACAGAGCACATGATCTCCTATAACAATATTTAAAATGCTAGCAACAGTGGAGTTATCCCACTAATTCCAATGGGGCAGGCAAGTCTTTGAGAAGGCCACCCTCCAGCCTCTGACTCAAAACATAAATAGTCCTGGCCACCAAGCAGAGAGAACCCAGAAGGGCATTTAGATGTTGTCCTGGTAAGAGAAGAACAGGAGGGGGAGACTGACCAAATTAGTGGCTCTCCCAGGGAAAGTTATCACAACCTCTTCTCTGCTATCAAAGTATTTTGTTTATACAGTCATTATGGAACTTACCCTGTTGTGATTTATCCAAGTATAGTATTGCCCACCCCCCTAAACTATGAGTTCATTCATGACAGGGACTCATTTGTCTTTTTTTTTTTTAATTTTTAACATTTATTTATTATTGAGAAAGAGACAGACAGAGCATGAGCATGGGAGGGGCAGAGTGAGGGGGAGACACAGAATCCAAAGCAGGCTCCAGGCTCTGAGCTGTCAGCACAGAGCCCAATGTGGGGCTCGAACTCACAAACCACAAGATCATGACCTGAACCAAAATCGGATGCTTGATCGACTGAGCCACCCAGACGCTCTCATTTGTCTTTTATCCTCCAAATAATCATGAAAGACTTTCAATATGTACTAATTAATAAATTGGGGAATTTATTAGGTGAATCCAAACTACGCTCTCAGTCAGGGCCTAAAGAAGATTTGAATAAACTTGATGTGTCCATCGGGAGTAGGATGGGGAGATGGACACAGCTTATAACCTATACCTTGTTACCTGATATATTAGGTCAAGGGAAGAAAAAAGGAAGTAAGGAGGGAGGGAGTAGAGAAAGCTAAATAGAGAAATGAAGAAGATGAAAAAGAATAATAAATAAAAAAGAAAAAGAAATTTGTGAAAGTTATTGAGATGCATAGGCTAGAAATTATGGTTGCAAAAATGCCTGGTGTATGTTATACCTACAAAAAGGAGACAAATATAGGCTAATGGGCAAAAGGAACTCATATCTCAACATTTAAAAAAGGCAATGGATATATATTTATTTGAGGGACAGGGATATTTTATATTTTATTCTGTACCTCCAAGCAAGTGATAAGGTATTTTTACCTACCTGTGAATATTCTACGTGCTGGCATAAGAGGACATACAAAGAGTGGGTTCTCCCCATTCCTTCCTTTTCCACCTTGAGCCTTGTTGGAAGCTTTTGGTGGAATGATACTATGCCAAGTTTATGAATTTACAAACATTATTAAATGTCTACTATGGACTCAAAGTTGTGAAAGATGCTAGAGATACAGAAAAATGTACTCACTGTACTATTAGAAAGGCTTTATGTTTCATTTATTAAGAAATGCTTTGCTCCTACAGAGTTGAAACCCATAATAATATTGAACTTGAGTGCATTCTCATTATTAAGAATTAGAATTACTAAGAATTAGAGACCCATACAAGGGTATTTCTCCAGTGCAACTAGTTTACATTTTGCAAATGTGCATTTTAGCTCAAGTCTATTGATGTATTTTCTTTGATGCTGCTACTCTTTTAGAGCAAAAAGACAAAGAGACTCAAAATACCAAGGCTCAAATTATTCTCTGCAAGCACAGGGGTGGAATAATGAACATCTCATACTGAGACACTGTTCTAAGAATTTTACATGGATCTACCTATTCAATCCTTACAACAGTTCTATATGTTTATACCATGATTTGTCTCATTTTATACATGAGACAAGTGAGGTACAGAGAGGCTGAGTAACTGTGGGCAAAGTTATAGAGCTGATGGATGATAGAGCTGGGACTCCAGTTACAGAAATTGGTCTCCAGATCCTGTGTTCTTAACCCCTGCACCATGTTGCATCTCGGGAGAGTGGGATTGGAAAAATGAAACAATAAAAACCAGAATCAGATAATAAGAGATGAAAGAAGAGTGCATGGAATCCAGAATCACCTATCATATCCCAAATATTGCAAATGAATGCTAAGAACTCTTTCTTTGCTAGGAGAGTAAGGCTGGGGAGAGGCAAGGAGGCAAGAAAGGAGGAAGGGGTAAAGTGCTTCCCTCTGTTCAAGGAGATACACCTGTCCTTTCCATAAATTTGTGGCCTGTGTTGGCACATTAAAAAAGGGATAGAACTTTGCAAATATACATATATCATCCCTTACCCAACAGAGAGCACCACATCAAGTCAGCAAAAACAGACTCTTCCAAAAATGAACCTTCCTAGCTTCCCAAAAAAATCTATTTAAAAAGTAAACAGGGGTGCCTGGGTGGCTCACTTAGTTAAGTGTCCAACTTTAATTCAGGTCATGATCTCACGGTTCATGGATTCATACCCCGTGTCAGGCTCTGTGCTGACAGCTCAGAGCCTGGAGCCTGCTTCGGTGTCTCCCTCTCTGGCCCACCCTCTCTTTCTGCCCACCCCCCCAACTCGCACTCTGTCTGTCTGTCTCTCTCTCTCTCTCTCAAAACTAAACATTAAAAAAAAAAAATTTTTTAAGTAAACAGCATTTAAATTTATTTGAAATGATACCCTTCATTGTGACTGCTCCAGAACATGGGATTCTGTCTTTCAGGGGGTGGAGAGGGGAGGACAGAGGAATTTCCTTGATGCTGACAGCGTTGATTTGGTCTTATGCCCTTTCTCAGGGGCATGGGGAAAAGCCACCATGACCTTCCAGCCCAGAAATTCTGCCAAAAAGCTGAGACTTTGGCAGCCAGCTTTGTAGAAGTCAATGAACACTGTCTAGATATTAAGTCTTAGTCTTTGAAAGAGGAAGCCAGATACAGTATAGTTTCACAAGGCTGAGGAACCAACTGCGAGTAAATATCTTAACTACTGATATTACTGCCTCGGGCAGTGTTTACCCAGAGACTGATTCATCAACACTGATGAAAAACTCAAATTTTCCAACATACATTCTATATTCTTAATTATCTCTTCCTGAAGTAAAATTACCTTGCCTATGTGAGAGAAGCATCACTTATGTCTATTAAAAATAAAAATATCTGGGGCGCCTGGGTGGCGCAGTCGGTTAAGCGTCCGACTTCAGCCAGGTCACGATCTTGCGGTCCGTGAGTTCGAGCCCCGCGTCAGGCTCTGGGCTGATGGCTCAGAGCCTGGAGCCTGTTTCCGATTCTGTGTCTCCCTCTCTCTCTGCCCCTCCCCGTTCATGCTCTGTCTCTCTCTGTCCCAAAAATAAATAAACGTTGAAAAAAAAAATTTTTAAAAAAATAAATAAATAAAAATAAAAATATCACACAGTGGGCTAAGAGACAATATGGGTACATGCTCTGCATATTCACATATCATTAGTAATAGTGGATGGGCCCAAGTCAAAGCCAAGGGCGCATAGTTAGCACAGTCAACACAACCACATATAATCCCACAAATTGCTGCCACCAACAGATAGGTTTCCTTCAGGTTCCCACATATTCTAAAAACAATATTTTCTATATGATAAGGATACATTTCCTAAACATACTATTTTTTAAAAGTTGTCATTGATATGGGTTAAGATATCAGAAGTCCAGGGAGAGAGAACAGAGGGACATACAGAGAGAGAAATGGAGCTTTACCCCACCCATGGTACAACAAACTATCAAAATGGTAGCTGAATTTTTAAAATACACTCTCTAACCAGAGGAACCTATTGTATGAATACAGACAAGGATTGTGGCTGGGATTCTAGGTTACCATATATAGACAAACATTACAACAGGATAAAGCAGGTCATTGTGACACCAAACCGGAAAACCCCTATTTTTCATTTCCAAGTAATTTGTGAATGGAAATCTCTAATATTTTAACTCATCCCTGGGATTCATTTTATCCCTTCCTCGCCCCATCCATCACCCTCACCCGTCCATCACCCCTAACCTATCTCTGACCTGTACACCAGGGGTGGGAGTCAGGGTCAGAGCAAAAAGCCTCCGAGAAGGGGTGACGATAATATGTTTTTTCCATTATTTCAAATTAAAGTATTGGAAGTTCAATAGTCCAGTGACAGAATGTCCCTATACAAAAATAGCTGAGTTGATATATCTGGGTCCAAATATCTTGCACTGAGAGATTTAAAAGTATCAAGACACAAAGATATAAATATCAATGAACATAAAACAGGTAGCAGGAGACATGGAACATGCTTGAGGATCATTCTCTGCTGCTTGTTCCACAGTACACATCCCCCCATGTGTCTACTTTAGTTAAATAGTGTGGGGTAGAGAGGTTATAGAAGAAAGAAATCAGAAGATATAAATTATGCCTATGAGTCTACTTTGATTTAATACATGCCCTAGAGTTATGTCTCTTCATATCTTGGCATATTCATTTTTCCTCTATAACATGTTTAACAATAACAACAGCCTTGCAACAGGAGGAACTCAGTAAATAATCATGAATGAATGAATGGATTCATATATATTCCCTAAATGTTTTTAGGTTTTCCAAATTAAAGAGTGGTAGTGGTTAGGAAGTAGGGTATTTGCTATCTTTCACGAAACACTTCAATCACATCCTGCTGCCCAGCTATCCATTAATACCTTATTTTAGTACAGAAATTGCCTTCAAAAATAAACTCTGAGTGTAAATATTCTTTTCTCAACTCCTAGGAAAAGGGGGAAAAAACTTTTGTGTTTTTTTTTTTAACAAAATAGTCCCAGAATATTACACTAATGGACAATCATGTATCCAGCAAATCCATTCACTCAATAAAACTTTATTAGCAATTACTACCAGCGGGATATTATTCATCCTAACAGAATCAGTCATTGTTCTTCCCCTCTAAGAGAAGATAGTTCAGAGGAAAGCTGAACCCATAGATAAGTATTTAGAATCCAATGACAGAAGGAAGTAGCAAAACACTAAATCAATGGTCCTGGCATCAAACTGCCTGGATTCACATCCTGGCTCCAACACCCACTACTGGAATATTCTTACACAAGGTCTTTAATGTCATTAGGCTTCAATTTCTTTATCTGTAAACAGTAGTAATAATTTTACCTACCTCAGAGGACTGTTACAAAAATCAAATGATAGAATCCACGTAAAGCACTTCTCACAGGGCCGAGAATATGGTAAACATTTGACAAGCTTTGTGGTTGTTGTTAGGTGTTATACTTTGGTGTAAGTACAAAATGTTATAAACTCAGGAGATAAAACCACTCATCTTTCCTGGAGAAACCAAGAAAGTCTTTGAAAAGGAAATGATACTGTGAGGGGTCTCTCTGTAGAAGACTAAGTTTTTAAGCAAACAAGAAAGGGAAGACAGCATTCAAGAAGAGGAAACAATTTGTACATAGACACAAGGTTATCAAAAAGTTTTGTATTCAGAAGCAGTCTGCTCAAGGCCTCTAGATCCCAGCACCTAGTAGAATACCAGGAGATGGGGCTGAAGATAATGGGAATGATTTGTCAAGTTATACAGAGGAGTATGGGGTCTATTTTGAATAAAATTTGAAGCCCTTAGATGTTTTTAAATAAGGTTTGACATGAATAATTGTGTTTATTGTTTGTTTTCTAGAAAGTAAGTCTGGCAGTGTTTTGGAAAATGGAATGAGAAGAGAAGACTTGGTGTAAGAAAAGAGCAAAGAAGGAGTTATTACAACCTTCCAAAGGAGGATTAAGAAGGAAAGAGATGATAGATTATAGGGGCATCTAAAAATGGAATTTACAGAATTTGATAACTAGTTGGATGTGGAAAATAAAGGAACAGGAGAAATCAAGGATGACACTGAGGTTTCTAGCTTGGAACGGTAAAGCCATTAACTGGAGTGGTGACTAGAAGAGAGAAAAGTTCAGCATGAGAGAGAATATGTGTAAAAAATTTGTTTACATTAAAGCATGGTCTGTGGGACACCATGGTGAAAAAGACCTCTAGTTAATCAACAACACAGACCTAGGGTTCAGAAGAGATTTCATTACTTGAGACACAGATTTGAGAGTAATTTTATTAAAACAGACCCCAACTGAACAGGCAAGACAGCCAGAGATTGCTGATCATGTGCAAGGTACTATGTAAAATATTGTAGAGGAATATCTGTAGGCTAAATAAATACTGTTGAAGCAGTATAGTTGTGTAGACTCAAAGTTGGTTGATAATAATACCACCTTCTCACCAAAAAATTCAACAAAAAAGTAGATGAATCGACCAGAGTTGTCTAATGACATGGCCTGATTCTGTCTCCCTGCTTTCATAACTCCTATCCATATGAGTTCTATCCTTTCTTCCTTCCCTGCTACTTTACAGCAAGAGGCATCCCTTCATGTATCTAAGGTTAATGCTGTGCTTTAGTATCTCTTTGCCTTTCTATTGTCTTCTTCCTAGCACTTAACCATGCTTGCTCAAATCTATCCCATCTGAAGAGACGCTTCCTCAACCCAGTAACTCCCCACTAACTACTCACCTCTTTCCTTCCTTTTCCAACACTTTCCTTTAAAGAAGACCATTCTACCATTTCTATCTCCTTCCTAAACTCACTGTAACCTGGCTTCTACACCCATCACTTGGATCTCACTAAAACCAACAATGACCTAGGATATCGATAAACCTAGGGGATGTTTTTCAGTCCTTATTTTACTTAACCTCCCAGCAACAGTTTTTATACTAGTGACTACCTCATTTTTAACGACTTTCTATTTTTATTGATTTGATTTCTGTGACATCACATTCTTCTGATTTCTTCCAGCTTCTCTGGCCCTATCTTCTCACTTTACTTCACAGGAAATAGTCCTCTCCCAGCCCTTATATACCAATGCTCCTGGATTCTTATAAACATTCTTCAATTCTTCTTCACACATTCCCTAGGCAATCTTGTCCTTTCCTCCTCTCTCAATCGTTCTATATATGCATATTCCTCCCATATTCACATCTCTATCTTAGAATGTTTTCCTGAATTATAAATCAACATACCCAAATGCCTGCTGGTCATCTTTGCTTGGAGATCTTACAAACACTACAAACCTGACATATACCAATCTGAACTCATCAACTTCCTCCCGGGCTCTGTTACCTGAATCAGTATATCAATAAATCAATAAATCCAAGATTTAATAAATCAATAAATCCAAACTCTGGGTTTACAAGGCCCTCCATTATCAGGCTTTTATTTATTTATTTTTTTATTTTTATTTTTTTTGGTCTTATACTTTGGGTATCTGCAAGAAGTCCACTTCTTCAGGAAAGTTTTCCCTGACTCCTAGATTAGGTTAGGTTCTCTTGGTATAAGATCTTGTAAACCTCCCAACTGAAAAAGAGAATCATATCATCCATCACAATTTTACTTGTCCAACAACTATGTATATATTCTATGGGGGAAAAGATCATACGTAACTTGTTCACCATGATATTCCAGTTCAAAACATATAGCAGGTTCTCAGTGAACACTTGGTAACTGACTAGCTGGATGAATGAAAGCACAGTCACAGAGACTATGCTACTTTGTGCATGACACAGAACTGAGAGAGGTAGTAAATAAGTTGGATAACAGAACTGGGTTTTAAAATTATCTGGATTGATCAAAATTATAAAAATGAATAAAATAAACATAATGGCCTATATTCATACTCAAAGACTCATCTATATAAATTTATAAGAGAGTCATGTTTTAATGAAGCTCATGTGAAAATATCTTAAGAGCATGAGCAAGGACTTCACCCTTCAAAAGGCCCACAGAGGGATATGACTGATAAATAGAAACTGATGCCATCTTACGCCATGTTACTAGACCATTAGTGCTACACGAAAGAAAGCCTGTAGATTGTCCTTGCATCATAGCCCATGTCTGATGATGTACCTGGTATACACCAAGTATGTAAACAAAGCTGCTGAATGAAGAGTGAAAAGTCTCAAAGTGCTTTTGCCAAACTGACCACAACTGAAGAACAATACATAATTTTTGACATTGGTAACAAAGAGTATGCAAAACAAAAAAGGATTACCCGGCCTAGAAATAATAATAATAATAATAATACCTAATAGAGCATTGATTATGTGTTGAACACTGTTCTAAACACTTTATGTATATTACTCATCTATCATGTGAAGTAGATATAATTATTATCCCTATTCTATAGATGATAAAAGTGAGGCACAGATAGCTTGTGTAACTAACCCATGGTCACATAAGTGGTAAGTAGCAGAGCCAAGTTTTGAAACCAGATAGACAGATCCCAGCAGTCTATGATTTTGGAAATCAATTATAACAATATTCTACTAGAAATAAAGAAGGAAAATCATTAACCCATAGGTGAGCTGAAGAGAAGATTCAGAAGAAAGCATATTAACTGCCTTCATACTTTAAAACTTAGAAATCAAAAGGAGACAGATAATGGTTCAGTAAAATGAAGAACCCTCTAATAGTTTGATTTGTCTCACAAGTGAACAGTCAGAGTCATTGGGTTCCCTGTCAATAGAGTATCAAGGTAGAGGCTGAGTCCATCTTTATATGATATCAATGGCAGTCCCACTCTGGGAGAAAGGGGAGACAAGAGAAGCCCTGAAGTCCCTTCATCCTCTAGGATCCATAATGTTAAGAATATGACACGGACCTTACTCTCAGACAGCCAGACCAAGACGAACACAGCAGAACTCAATCAAGATGGAGATTTAATAGGCAATAAATAACTATCAAGATAATGAAATGGATGGCATTCAGAATAGTGGATCCTCACATCAGCTTTAAAGATGAAGATCCCAGCTACCTATTTCCATATCAAGTAAATTCATAAGCAAAACCAGCACAGGAAAACAACGTCATGATATAAAACCCTAAGAAATGCCAAGTTACTAATATATGAGGCACAGGTCAACTCTTTATGCACCTGGTTTTCCATATCAATAGATAGTGTCAAAGAATTTATTTGAGTTGTTCAGACTGTGAAATCGCTTCTTTCCCCCCAAGAAGGAGAAGATCTAGTTAAACCTGAGATTAAAGAGGCAGATAAAAGTGCCCCCTGGACTGCGAAGGCCAGGAATTAGACACGCTGCTACTGCTATAGCAGGCAGTCTCCAGACATGATCCATTACAGGAACGTCTTCCATCAGATGCTAGCGAGGCTAATCCTTTTGCAAAGCATGACAGCTTCTCAAACTTGACTGTGGTGAATCCAAACCAGATTTTTATGCTATATGATCAGCTTTCAAAATGCAAAATCATTTTTATACTGTGTTGAGTTTATGTTTATTACATTTAAATTTGGAAACAAAGATATAGATGCCTGCAATGCAGCTTGTCCTGGACTCCCTTGATGCTCATCTTGCAGAATGAAATGTCAGATAATAGCAAGATAGAAATATATGCAACCAGAGCTGCTTTATAACAAAATGCTGTCAAATGATAACAGAGTTTTCCACATCCTTAAAGAGAACCATTCAAATTGCCATCTCTGAAGAAAGGGAGCTACAACATGTCACCAGGACATTCTCATTGATCCCATAGCTTTTCCATTGAATGTCATCAACTCTGGAGCCTTTTAGTACTCTGACAGCAGGTTAGAAATCTTGGAGGCCAACTTACCTTTTTGCAGTCAGATAAGGATTTTTCGCTGGCCAATGTGCTGAAAATGGAGGTCTACAAAACAGGAAAGCGGGTGACACATTAGAATCATCAAAGTGTAATGATATTGACCCTGCCCTGTTCATTTGCAATCCATAGTGGGCACCACTTCTTATGACCCCATTGACTTCTCTGGATTTTAAAAACTGCCTGCCCTTCACTGTTCCCACTGCCACCTTACCCAAGTTGGAACATTGATTATGGGCCAACAACGATAGGGTGAGATAAGACTCTTATATACCTTTATTTCACAAACAAGGTCGCTGCAGCACAATTTGGTTAATTGTCAAAAATCACATACTTTGGAAAAAGGTGAGGAATCAAAGCCAAGAAGTCTGACTCTAGAACCCACCTTGGTACTCTATCTTAAAGATGTGCAAAATGTCAAATGCCCAATCTTTCAGATGAAACCTATTATGAGACTGAGTGATGAAGTGGAGCTTCTCCCCATTGAAGAGATTTGTGAATCTGAACAGCAGTACCAGGTCTTGCCATCTCATCTCTACTTTCTTTAGCACATTTGTTCTCCCCGTGATTTACTTTCTAGCTATATGTTTTTATTTTCCTGGCCTCCTGAGCCACTAAAAAAGCACTTTAGCATGCAAGGCCAATTGGGATTTATATGCAAGCTTGCTCCTTTTGGACTGTTTTGTGAAGAGTTAAAAGATTTTGTGGTCAACCACATAACTGGTACAGAAACATTTTTCAGTAAACCTTTCTACTTTTTCTTTAATTACAAAATATATATTCATAATGAGTCCATCTCCTTTCAAACCTATTCTCTTGAGGTAGTCAATAATAAAAATTGTGAACACAAAATCCTTACACACTTTCCCCATTTATCCAAATACATATTACATTATATGTAATTACATGAATTACATATTAATTATCTGTATTATGTTACATACACACGTACAGAAATTTCTTTCTTTCTTGAGATATCATCCTACTTAAGAACACAGTATCAGTGGGGCACCTGCATGGCTCAGTCAGTGGAATGGCTGACTCTTGATTTCAGCTCAGGTCATGATCCCAGGGTCATGGGATTGAGCCCCATTTGGGCTCCATGCTGAGTATGAAGCCTGCTTAAGATTCTCTCTCTCCCTCTGCCCCTCTCCCACTCACACTCTCTCCCCCTCTATAAATAAATGAATGAATGAATGGATATGGTATCAGCACCTTTCCAGGTCAGTTCATATAGATTGGCTCATTCTTCTCAATAGCCTCATCATATTCCATAATAGAGATATGCCATATTTATGTATGCTTTCCTTTATGGATGGATATTTGGTAATTTCCAGGTTTTGGACCTTTTGTTGTTGCTTTTTGCTTATTTTTATTTGCTGTTACAAACTATGTTACAGTAAACATTCATATAGATATAAGTATGAATGTATATACATGTGTATACACACATATACATATTTATGCCGATAATTTTACCTTGGTTGGAGAGTCAAAGAAAAAAGAAATGTAAAATAAATAACGACTTTGGTATGGCTTACAGATCTAATATACATAAACTTTCTCACATTCTTTCCTTGTATAACATAAAAATATCCCCCACCTCACCTATGATTTTGCTTTGTTTTGGGACAAGCCCTAAAGATAATTAAGATCTGAGCCAGCATATATTCTAGCCCAAAATAATATGCAGCATTAAAAGATCAAAAACACAGATGTGGATACATATACAAAAAAGCATCTTTAATGAAAAAAATAAGTTCAAGGTTTAGATTGATGTGATCTTGATACATGGTTTGCTGGCAGTTTTTGTGTTTTTGCTTTGTTTGGGAGGGAAGGTATAAAAGTTATCTAGAAAGTTTGAGTTAAAAGTGGAAAAAGAGAAGAAGGGAAGAATTTTAGTGGTAGAAGAAAAGAAGAAAAGCAAATTTCAAAAAAGAAGGGCAAGATGAAAAGTTTATAAAAACAGACACAACAGAATTATCAAGAAAATGAAAAAAATAATGGCTCCCCTAAAAGAAACAGCCATCTTTGCTCAAAGAGAATAAGATCATGTGACTCATTCTTCTTACCGTAATTAAACCCACTGACCTAATTACAACCCTGACAAATAGCAGCCCATGTTGACAGGACTGGATATACTATGGAAGTTCCATGCCATCTTGTCCTTTGCTGCTGACAGGTGTATTTTAGTTTCTTTTGTTTCAGTATTCTTTTTTGGATGGAAAGATTCTTGCTTGTCATTCAAAGATTGAGCCAGTAAAGAGACAGAGAGAAAAGCCAAAGAAACAGCTCTCAATATGCTACACTGAACCACTCCACCTGTAATCTTCCCATCAAATGTTTTCTTAATGATCCTCCTTCATCTTTATGTATTTGTATACATGAGCACCACGTTATGAAAGAGGGCCCAATATTTACTCTCAAATGCTTGATCCAGGAAGGTAAAGACCCAACAAGACTTGGTCATTGCTATAGCCCAATCACTAGCCCAGTGCCTGCCACAAAAAAAGGTATCCAATAATATGCACTGAATGGATGCAAAAAAAAAAAAAATTTGCAGTCCCTATCCCAAAACACTATTTTGGAAGCACAGTGCTGGAAAAGCAGCCTCACATATAAAAACATTACAAAGTGAAGCCGAGGGAGAAAGGAGAAAAAGAGATAAAAGACTCCCAAATAGTAGTAAAATACATTTTCTATTTTGTATATTTCTATCGTCTATTATCCACTTGGCTTGGCTATTGATTTTTCTAGAACATTTTGGGCTGGATAATTCTTTGTTGTGAAGGTGGGGGCATGCTGTGCTATGCAGCATCCCTGGCCTCTACTCACCAGATTTCAGCAGCACATCTCCTCAACCTCAGTCGTGACAACCAAAACATGTATCCAGACATTTCCAGGTGTCCCCTGGGGGAGGGGGGTAGGAAATTCACCCCCAGTTGAGAAGCAGTGGTCTAAACTCAAAGGGAGCTAGTCATTGAAATGACCCTGATTCCCTGGCTGGGGTAACTTATTTTTTTCCAGGAAACAGTCTAATGGTCAAAATCTGGAGAACCCAAATTCTAGCTTCCATGTGGAGGCAACTTGAGACATCTAATTGCATTTTTAAGTAAGTTTAAGATATACCAGTGGGGAAAATAAATTAAGGAACATGTCTAAGAACTCAGACATTAGTACGCTAGCCCCAGGGGAAATGATCTTTGAAATTAAACAATGCCATTCAACCTTCGAGAATAGTCTCAGGTGACCTGGGAAACATGTTTGGAGGAGAAATGAGAGTCAGAGATGGGTGAAATTGGCTTCACTAAAAAAAAAAAAAAAAAAAAAAAAAAAATACAAATAGCTCTACATTTATAGAAATGCTACATTTATAGAAAGGAACCACTTGAACTAAAGGACAAATGTACAGTGAAATCTCAGTACCTGGAATGAGTGTGGAAGAGGTAGGGCATGGGTCAATGAGAGTCTGTATCCTTAATTTGGCCATTTTCTAAGGGGATTTTACTTACACGCTCGGTTGGTCTCATTTTGTTCCCCTCGAAAGACTTGAACTGGCATTCCAGTTTCCTAATTACAGCTATTGTAAATGACTTTGGGTGGGCTTTCTAAACCTTCCAATAACATGTTCACTTTAATTACTGGAAATGAAAGGCTCAAAACATGGTGACTTACCCACACTGTGACCTTCTTGACTATTGCATCAATATTTTTGTACTAAAGAGGAAACCCCTAATGAGTCTCCTCCACCAACGTGTGCATGATGCTGCATTTGTCCCAGGAGCACAAGCACAATGGTACACAATGACTTTCTAGAGCATTGGCTTCTAACCCTGTTGGCAAGGTGACCAGCATGGGGTGAACAGTATTATACATAGAAGTTGTAGCAATTCGCCAAATGAATCTAGAAAGATGAGGCCCTACTTGTTATCCATTTATATACTGATACCTGAAATCTCACTTATTAGAGCTCTGTTTTTCCAATCAGGCTTTGAATCATCATAGACAAACTCTCAAGGGATGCTAGGGTGTAAGTGTCAATGCAAAGGGGCAAATTGAAAATTTCATGTATTATACTTGTTGGTCTGTTATACCTTAGAGGGAATGAGTTCACCAGATTCTTTCCTATGAGCAGATTTTTGATGATGGTTTTTTTTAATTTTCCTATAAATTTCAAAAGCAGATTTTGATAGGAGAGAAATGAAGACTTACATAATGAGGACACTGGACACTCACAGCGTTGGGAAAAGATCTAAAAAACATAGGTCACATCAGGCTCTCTAAAAAGCAGGCTGTGAGATGGAGATTAGCACACAGGAGGTTTACTTAAGAGGATGCTCTCGGGAACTCCACTTGTGGAAGGAAAGGGAAGGGTGCGGGGCCAAGCAGAGGAGGGAGTCAGGCCCCGGTACAAACACAACAAAGGTCTCAGCCCACCAAACGGGGAGCTCTGAACTGGGGTAGACTGGTCCCCATCTTGGGAGGAGCTAAGAGCTGCCCTGGAAAGGAGGTATGACCCTGGACAAGATGACTATTTTTAGCCAAGGGCAATTTCCTGAGAGGGCCGACAGCTGACAGTAGTCAGCCAGCTGCTCCCCTAGCAACCAGGACATCTGTGCAGAGCCCTGTGGTGTCCACTATAATATACTTTACTTTGATACACTTTGCCAAGGGCAGATACTGGTTGTGACTGACTTACTCTAGTTGAACATGATCCCTTATTAGAACTTAGAAGTTTGCTGGCCTTTTATGATAGAATCGCTAGACAGATAAACCAATGGGCCATTGCTCAGGAATCTAGGCATTTATTCTAGTGTCCCTCCTTAAATGACCTCCTTGTGAGCTTAAGATGGATGGCTGACCATAAGGTCTTGAATTCTTCATTTTGAAATGAGGAAACCCATATTCATGTCCTTTTAGGTCATGGGAACCCTGGCTAATTTAAAGAAAATGGGCCTGATTTTATTAGGCACATCATTTAGAAATCAATGAATATACTGCCTACTTCTTCCCTCCATCCTCTGAGGAAAGAACATTTGACTGAATAACATGGTCAGTTCTTGATTACCTAACAGAGGTAGAGAGAGTTTTACAGGTGATCTACAAAAGCATAACACAACATTTTATAAAATGGTCAATTTAGAAGACTGAGGTGGCTAAACACATCTTCCTTAAATTAACATTAACAGCCATTTATAGAAATATTCCAAATGGGCAGAAAGGCAAAAGCAACGCAGAAGGAAGAGTGACTTGTGATGAAAAACTGGCCCTCGTAAGGCCTTGGTCCAAGAACCCAAACGGAGAATCAGCGATTGATGGCTCATCCAGTCCAGCCTACAAAAACACGCCGGAAGGGCAGCTGTTCACCCCATTCTCAGTGATGGGAGGCTCCAGTTTGCAAAATGAGCACTGAAAAGAGACTCCATATGTTCTACACTCTTTTTTAAGAGAGAGTTTACCTCTGAGAGTTATTACAACGTTGTCTCAGTCCCACTAAAGTAGGTTTAGAAAAAACAAACAAACAGATACACTGTAACTCTACCGAGCTGATTTCTGCCATGTAATGTCTGTAACTAAGATTTATATTTTAAAAACAGCAAACATATGATGCTTACTTGATTAAACTGGCACAAAGCCAGGTGCAAGAGAATGGCTTAAGCATTGGATTGTAAAAGTTAAGGAATTCAGAAACCGAATCTCTGAGATAGATGGTAATGTTACAAAATTTTATTCCAAGCGCCAGTTGTTCCTGTATGTGTGTGTATGTGTGTTTCCCACTCAGCCAGGCACTACAAAACAGGCCAGCTAGTTTTGATAAATGGTCAAAAACAGTTGAAAGCTAAGCACCATTTAAAGGAATGACGCCTGCGTAAAGCATCTCCATTTGAAACCTGCCATTTGTACCACACAGGCACACTGGATGACTTCTTACTCAGTGATAGATGTCAGGACTAGACCTACTCATATTGCTAACAATTTGGAAGTCATTTACACGTGAATTGATGGGTCCCCAAAGTACACACTACTTGGATGCTTTCTTAGACATTACAGTCGGCCAATTTTAGGATTTCTAGACAAAGCATAAATTTCCATTTGGCCTTCATGCTTTAGTAAACTAGTATTGATACATGTACACTGAAAATAGTGGCATGCCCCCAGGCAAAGTGTGGCATTCATATTTTTAAGTGCATAATTATAAAACACGACCAGCTAAAGGAAAAAAAATTATACCCCTGAATAAATGATAAAATTACAGTGTTTTCTTGTAGTCCATGAATACTGAAAATTTCAATTAACCAAGTGAAAAGCCATTGAATGTGCCAGCAGGATTTATATCCCAGACTAATGACCATCATCTGCATCCTATTTAGCTAATGAAGGTTTGGAACACTTGTGGATAATTAAGGGAAAGCTGATGGGAGGAAATTCGAACCATGGAAAGATCAAATCTATTTATGTCTGCATTTAAAACTAAACATATCTAATAGTTCACTCAATCAAGCATAATGTCTGTTCATTTGGGATAAGATAGATGCTCTTAAGTTAAATAGGCAGGTTAGCTCCCAAAACACGAAATTCATTCCTCATTCATTCATTCAATACTTATTAAACACCTTCCATGTGCCTCTGCCCTTGTGGATCAACACAACAGCACCATGATTTCCCTAATGTTTTCCCCACCACCTTCCCCTCCTCCAGCTTAATTAAGTTTATAGCTCTGTTTTTCACTTCACCCAAGTAACTACCGACCACCTGTCATGACCGCCACGATATAGCTGCAATCCAGGGACATGATGGGAAAATACAGGGTGTACAATAGGGCACTTGGCTTTTTCTGAGACCTGGCAGAGCATCTCAGGGGTAGGGCCCAGACTCATTAATAGGTGAGTGTTCGTGTGAGGAAGACTAAAGACTGTTTGAGGGACGACAACACTTGATATTCAGAGGTAGCCAAAACAGGAATCAAGCTCAGTGCAGCTTTATTGAATCTCACTGAATAGTTTACAGCCCTCTCATTCAACTGTTACTATGCCACCTTAAATCCCTCACTGGGTCCCCGTCATAATCTGACAAGTTTGTGTTTAACAAAGGTAATGCTTCCAGAACCTCCAATCCTAGGATCTATGTCAATGCTGAAAATGGGACACCCAGTAGGCATGTTGCAGGAAGTCAACTAATGGTGGTAACTCAATCTTAGGTGCACACATTTGTATTTTTCAGATCCCTTCCATGTCTGAGAGGAAAGCCATATTAAGAAAAAAATCAGCAAATTCAGAACCTACACATACCCAATTGGGCATAACTTATCTAAGTCCGTGGGTCTCAAGTGTTAGTGGCATGAGAATCACCCAGAGGTCTTGTTAAACAGGTTGCACCTCCCAGAGGTTCTGATGTAGAGGGTATGGAAAAGGGCCCAAGAATTTGATTTCTAACACATTCTCAGGTTAGATTGATGCTCCTGGTCTGGGAACCATTCCTTGAGAATCAGTGGTCTCAGCTATACCCACAGCAAGTTAGCAACAATGATAACTATGCCTTTTTTGACTTCACAAAAAGGAAAAAGTGTCTTTGAATTTCCATAAGTATAATTTTAATTAGTGGCAATACCAATGCCTTCTGACATTTACATAAAAATTCCAATCTCTAAAGCACCTTGACACACATCGTTTCACTTCAACTTCCAAACAACACTATAAAGTAGTGTTATTAATCTCATTGTAAGACACCAAGAAACAGAAAGGTTAAGTGACTTGCCCGGGTTTTCTTAACTAGTAAGTAGTCAAATCGAGATTCAGGTCACTGACCTTCAGAAGTATTTCTAGGGTAGAACTGTGCTATGAGAATCGTACTCTGTAACCATCAGAGTACAATAAGAAATTCATTTAAAAACTAACAAAGTGAGGTTGCTCCAGTCTGACAATACCAATGTCAAAGGTTCTTTACTGATAAACACTAATTTCTTCTTACTCAGCATCATTTATAAAAGCTAATGAGCCTTTGCATTCATAGTGAATTATATACGAGATTTTTTTAAGCTCCCTTAAAAGGGCTAGGTGGAACATAAACTGAGAAATGTATATATAAAGTCCAAAAATAAAGTTAGGGTTGACAGCAACTGTGAACTCTAGGAACTCTAGGAAGAGAATACCATTGGGAGAAGAGGTATTACATTTTTAGTACCAGCTCCCCCCCTTCCTGCAGGGAGCGGACCTTCGATATTTCCACCAGGTTAGTATCTTTGAGGTAGATAACCAGTAGGAAGCTCTGAATATACAGCAAGCAGAAGGAATTCCATGGCTTACAAATAACATAGAGGTAAAATGATGGCACCTGAGGCTGTTGTCCACAAATAGCCCCCACTAGAATCACCATGAAGAGGCCAGACTCCCTTGGCTGCACCCTCACACCCCTGACCCTGGCCAGGAAGATCCTGTGAGACCAACAAGATGGTATGCTCTGGGGCAAAGGGAGGAGAAGCTGTCAGAACACATTTCATGCACTTCATGACAGTATTTGAACATAGCCAATTAGTGCCAGGAGGAGAGAGCAGAACAACAAAGAGCTTCAATGAAGACACAACAAAATACAACATATTGGGGCAAATGACACCCACTGAGTGATGTCGAGCTTCATCTCTCAAGGCTGCAGACCAAATCTCTCTAAAGCCATCAACTTAATATAACAAGGCCAAATGACCCTACTCAGGGTCATTCCATTGTTCTTCCCGGAGCAGAATATCCTAATCGGACCTGATACCTACTGAAAGGAAGAGAGATAGAAGGAACTGAAGCAAATGAGAGGAGCAGAATATTTCAGTACATTTTGATTTTAAAAGAACAGTAAGGGAAGTCTACATTAAAATTCTATGTCTATTAGCATCTATAATTTTTGAATCAGTAAGCTGTGATACTTTAAATATTTTAAATCAATTATTTAAATTTAAATACTTTAAATCAATTATTTTGAAATATTATTACTCAATATTGGGGAATTTAGATGCTTAAGATCCCTCCAAATCTTGACTGTAATATCTACTGTCCCTTATACAAACCCCTTGATAGAAGTTGACCCATACTGCTTATCAGAGGCCAACTCTTCATCAAGTTTGTACCCTATGCTTTAGCATAGTGATGGGTGTAAGGATGAGGACACAGTAGGGACATCATAAACGTTTGCTGAATGTATAGTGACTGAGGTAAGGGAGGCAAGAGGGAGGAAAAGGAAGAAGCAGGGAAGGAGGAACAAAGGGATTGAGGTAGGGAAAGAAGAAGACTAATGCTAACGTGGGGACAATACATTATAGTGAAAAAAGTGTTATCAGTTGAATTGTGTCCCCCAAAAAGAGATGCTAATGTCCTAACCCCTGGGATCTATGAATGTGAATTTATTTGGAAATAGAGTCTTTACAGATGATCCAGTTAAGATAAAGCCATTAGGGTGAGTCCTAATCCAATATGACTGCTATCCTTATAGAAAGGGGAAACTTTGGACACAGACACACACAGAAGGATGAGGAAGTGAAGACAGCCATGTGATGATGGAGGCAGAGACTGGATGGATGCAGATGCAAATAAAGGCACACCAAGGATTCGTGGCCACCACCGGAAGGCAGGGAGAGGCAAGGAAGGATTCTACCCAGTCTCAGAGAGATCATGGTCCTGCTGCCACCTTGATTTTGAACTTCTAGCCTCCAGAACTGTGAGACAATGAAATTCTGTTGTTTTAAGTCACCCAGTTTATGCTTTTTATGGTAATCCTAGCAATCTAATACCATAATATGTACCGGGATCTCTATTCACTAATCATCTATCACCATGGTTGACAAGCCTTTCCTATAGAAGGACAGATAGTAAATATTTTAGACTTTGTGAGCCATAAGGTCTCTGTCACAACTTGGCATGAAAAAGTCATAGGGAATATATAAATCAATAAGTGTGGCTGTATTCCAACACAACTTTATTTTACAGACACTGAAATTTGAATTACGTATAATTTTCATATGTCACAAAATATTATTCTTCTTTTACTTTTTTTCCCAACTATTTAAAAATGTGAAAACCACTTTTAGCTTGCAGGCTGTACAAAAACAGGCAGTGGGCCAGATTCATCCCCTAAGCTATAGTTTGTCTGCCTCTGGGTATGGACCTAGGAATCAAAAACACCTGACTTTAGTCCTGATTCCACTAATTACTATTTTCGTAACTGATTAAATCATGGGCTCCCATCTTCAAGAGAACATAATAGAGTTTTTTCTACCTACATAGAAGGTTATTATGCAGATGAAATGAAAACCATATACTTTAAAATACTTTGTACACATAACGGCATTGATACGTGGATAGATTTATTCTGTCTTACTCTTCAGAAATAAATATTAACACTAAGCTCAGGGTGATGATCAACTGACTGAGTCATGGGACAAGGGCAGGGTGGAAACAGACATAAGCCCCTTCAATCACCCACATCTTCAGATGTATCAGGGAAGTGGACAAGGAGACACATACCACACACAAAGCTATGAGCAAATGGACTTTCTGAGGTAAACAGCAAGTCCAAGGCAAATGTTCAACATCTCTGGTCATATTTGACCCTGGGTTACTGCTGAATCAAGAATTTCTTCTTCTAGGGAATGTTCTGGACTAGAATGTTCTGATGCTAAGAGGCTGTGCTGTAACTCAGTTCCCTAGATCATCATTCTAAACATTCATCATCCACTAAAGCTGCTCTAGCCATCTTGAGCCCATTTCTATAGTGCCAACAGCTGACAAGCCATAAATATTACCCTGCATGCAGAATCGTCTTCACACTCACCACCATAAGGAATTGGAACATTGCCACTGTGCTCTGCAGGGACTGGACTTGAGCTGACAGCTCCAGATTTCCAGATCTGCCACTAGGTAAACCCAAAGAGAACACCAAGGAACAAAGAAATTCACAGAAGGAAATACCATTTTGCTCACGCTGCATAGGTCTGTGGACTTCCCTGGAACTGTTATGCCCTTGAGGAGCTGGGAGTGTATCCTTCCAAATTATTAGCATAATTCACCATGGTCATGAATCTTTAGAAAGTCGGGATCTTTACTCCAAATTAATTATTCCAATTATCCTTCATCTCTAAGACTGCATTTCCTTAATGTAGAGAGAAGTGTTGTCACTAAACTTATTCTCATTTCCTGCCTACTCATACTCATGTTTGAACTAAACAGAAGAGAATCCACATCCTCAGCCAACTACTGGCTGCTACCAATATCTATACTCTCATCCTCCCTGTTGCATTCCTCCTCATTCCCACCTCGGCCCTGGCACATCACCACTTGCCTTCCCAAGAACAGAGAAGAAAGTCACTGTTGTTATGTATCTCTTAGCAACCTGACACCTTTTTCTAAAAGACACTCACATAAAAGCATGGCTAGGCCTAAAGTGTGCTTCCGAGGAGGCAGGGCAACTTAATGGAAAGGGAATGGGCCAAAATCCCAGCTCTGCCCCGTCGTTATGTGGACTGGGGTTCATCACTTAAATTCTCTGAGCTTCAATTCCTTATCTGTAAAATCAGAACAAGACCATTTACCTTAGACTATTTTGCAAGAATTTACGAGGATGTGTGCTCAATAAAAAGTAACTAACTATCTTTGGGGCACCTGGGTGGCTCAGTCGGTTGAGCGTCTGACTTTGGCTCAGCTCATGATCTCGCAGTTCGTGAATTCGAGCCCCATGTCAGGCTCTGTGCTGACAGCTTGGAGCCTGGAGCTTCTTCAGATTCTGTCTTTCTCTCTCTCTCTCTGCCCTTCCCCCACTTGCAATCTGTGTCTATCTTTCTCAAAAATAAACATTTTTTTAAAAAAGTAACTATTGCTATTATTTCTGGGAACTCTAGACTTCTTCTCCAGCTCTGTCTCCAGCCACACTTACTCTACGGACTTCGCCAATACCCACGGGCTATATCTGTGCCACTAAGCCCATTATGGTGAATGGGGAAGCAAGGAAAAAGTTACAAATTTACTTGAAGCCTGGGCTCAAGAAGAGCAAGTAGCTGGGAGCAGGGAGGAGGGATTGGCCTCCTTTGAATGATCTTCAGGTTATTATAAACTGGAAAATCTTCATGCTCTTGGCTAAACTACATGGATAATGACTTATGGTATGAAGTATATTCATCTCAAGCTTAGTTGTAGGTGCTTAATGATACGAGTCCTTCCTTCAAACTACACAGGAAAGATGGGGTTGAAACTGGTACCAGCCTTGAACAATGACATTGCAGGTGCTTAACTCTTGGAGGGGATCTGACTAATGAAGTGGTGGGAATATCTTCTATCATAAGGCTTTAACACAATGTCTTTCTCTTTTTCATAGTAATTTTGTTTACTAAGATATACCTAAATATATCTTTAGGAAAAAACAAAAAAAAGAAAGTCAAGGATGTTAATTTGTAATCCAAGCTGATAAAATACTAACATGTAAACTTAGAGGGTGGGGTAGGAGGGGAGGGAGAAGGTCAAGAAAGAAAGACATTTTCATAATTACTGATGATTACAAATCATTTAAATGGACACACAACAAGCATGGAGGATGGTTCCTGTTTAAAAGCCTGACGCTGTCATTAATAAATGAATGGTGATGGGGCGCCTGGGTGGCTCAGTCGGTTGAGTGTCTGACTTCGGTTCAGGTCACAATCTCGTGGTCTGTGAGTTCGAGCCCCGCGTCAGTCTCTGTGCTGACAGCTCAGAGCCTGGAGCCTGCTTCAGATTCTGTGTCTCCCTCTCTCTCTGCCCCTGCCCCGCTCATGCTCTGTCTCTCTCACTCTCAAGAATGAATAAATGCTAAAAAAAAAAAAAAAATTTAAATGAATGGTGATGCACCATATTATCTCAGACACTGTGACAGTTTGACAACAACAACAAAAAAACAATGGCTCCACAACTTTACTGTGCACCAGAAACAAAAATAAAAGATCTAGCTTGCCATAAGCACATTTCATAATTAGACCACTGCCAGACGCAGCCCTTGTCCTCATTGTAAATTGCTACATCTTCATTTCTTCAGAGAGTTTGAGTTGCACCTGCACAAGTTCCCCCAAAGTGAAAGGCTAATAAGAGATGATTAAAGTGTTCCCTAGGGCTTGAGGAAATCCCATGCTTTTTTTTTTTTTTTTTTTTCATTTATTTCCAACTGCCCTGGGCCCATTTATTCAACAAACATTACAGAGCACTTATGTTGCAAGCATTAGGCTGGGTTCTGCTGGGAGGATATTGATGAATGAGATGTGACATGTGCCTTGGGAGACAACAAGCAAATCTGTGAAGCTTCCCATATTCTTTGGAGAAGTTCTAGGAGTTGTTTCGATACTAGTTTGCTTCTCTTGCATGTCTTCCATCCTTCCTGTGTGATCTCTTTTTACTTTGTGCCACTTCTGTGCTTTGTAAATATTTCTACAATAACCTTTGCCACACTATATTCCATTTATTTGATTATGCCCCTTACCCCAGAGCAGTCTTTGGAAGCAGAGGCCAAGCCATATTCATATTCCTATTCTAAATGTCACAATGGCTGGTACATAGATTTTCTTTTAATTTATTGAATATGAACATAATCCATCTATTCTATGGCTTCAACTATTAGTATATGATGATCATTCTAAATATGGATGCTCATCCCTGACCTCCCTCCCAAGCTTCAGATTCATTATTTTATTAAATATCTTTGTCTATTAAATATCTGCACTGGAATGTCCCATAGGCATCTCCAACTTGTCCAAAACTGAACACATTGCATTCCCCTACTGAAAAACTGTCTCCAATTGTTCACATCTTATTTAATAGTGAGACCATTGTATTCCCTCTTTCGACCACAAATCTCAATCTCTTTTTTGATTCTTCTCTCTTCCTTACTCATCACAACCTATTGATTCAACTACAGAAAACTCTCAAGTCATAAAGCTCTTTTCAAAAGCCTAAGACTTGCTATAGTTAGGCACCAACTGTGTATAAGGGTAGTTGAAGCCACAGTTATAATTGAGAGTGCCTAGGAAAATGTGTGATTATAAGAAATAAGGAACTGGGACAAACCACTAGGGAGCACTAATATTTATTAAGATGAAGAGAAAGAACCAGCTAAAGAAATTAACAAAAAACAGAAGAGTAGAAACGCCAGAATGTCACAGAAAAGCACTTCCTAGAAGAAACCTAGGAGATAGCACTTCCTCAAAGAAATTCTCCCTGATCTTCCAAATCAGAACCATGCTATGTGCTCTCACCTCATACCACACTAATCCCTGTCAGACTGCTTATCACAGTGCACTGTAACTGTCTACTTGTCTGCACCCCTCATAGAATATTAGTTCCCCCAAAGGCAGGAACTATGTCAGTGACAGTACCATGAATGACACATAGCTGGTGCTCAATAAGTATTTGTTGAATTCCTTGTGTTTTGCCACATATATAACTCATCAATTTCACATGGGAAGATTCAAGAATCTGAGATAAAATGAAAAGCCTCATAGCTATCACTTGGCCTTCCTTCCCAGAGCAATCACTGCAATCACGGACAGATGGCTCTGAATAGGTGAAAACAGGTTTTATCCAATGTTACCCAGATAACATATAATAGAGTCATTACTTCCTTTGAGAGATGGAAAGTTAAATACATCATTTCAAAATTGCGTCAGCAAATGGTTTTCTCGTTTCTTTTTTTTTAAGGTTTATTTATTTTGAGAGAAAGCATGTGCATGCACAAGCATGTGGGAGTGGGCAGAGAAAGAATCTCCAGCAGGCTCCACACCATCAATGCAGAGCCCGATGCAGGGCTCAAACTCATGAACCACGAGATCATAACCGGAACTGAAGTCCGACACTTAACCGACTGAGCCACTCAGGTGCCCCATGCAAACAGTATTCTCTTTAAGTCAAGGGAACTTTAAGCAATTGTGATCAACTCATTTCTTAGCAATCTTGAATTTTTGGCTATTATACACTATACATGCTATCTTGGGCCCTCTATTTGGGAAATCATTGTAAAACAGGACAGAAGATTATTTATCATCGTAAGACCTCAAGTTGCTGATATAAAAGAAGTATTTTGACGATAAATCCCTAGACAGATGAATGGAACAGTACCTCCAACAGATTGCTAATGTTTTGTTTTTAGATTTAGAAATAAGAGAATTTGAAATAAAGAGGATTATAAACAGAAAACGTAAGTACAGGCTGTAGACAACAAATGGCCTTCAGGACATGAGGTGAGTAATTAGAAGAGAATGTTTTCCAGCAATTTCTGAGAGTTGCAGGGAATTGAAAATTTAGCTACCCCAGGCCTATGCAAACACAATGATGACCAGGAAACTGCCTTCTGTTCTCTCATCTTTTTTGACTTTACCCGTAAGTGCCATTTGCATACAAGGGATGGTCACAACAAAGACCTTTGAAAGAAATTTGCTCAGTTTCTCAGCCTTGCCCCTTGGGCACTTAAGGAAGAACAACTAAATCCTTCCCATTAACAACATACAGACTGGCTCTCCGTGAGGCTTGTAAACTCTGATTGAAACCATATCCTAAAGTAGATAAACCAGCTTTCTATAAGTTAGAAACTTTTTTTTTAATTCAAGGTATAATGAAAATGGTTTCCTAGAATGGTCTGCCAGAAGACGAAGGAAATCCAAATGCCCTGAACGAGCTGAGCTGTCTTGTGCCCCATGTTGCAAGGACACTGTTTACTCTGGGAAGCCCATGGAACAACAAACAATTCATATCTCAGGGACATCAAGTCTCACTGCATACTTCTGATCACAAAGATTGAGGCTAAAGTTCAGAAAAAACATTCCTATATTGTTTAATTGGACACCTCAACATTTTTAAAGGGCTCTCAGAAGACAGCTGTATGTTGTTCAAAGAGGGCTGAGTTGTATGGGCTGTTAAAGAGAAACTGTGCACCACAAAATATCAGTGTAATTAATATTGTTAAAAAAGTATAAGATTTGTAGGGGCGCCTGGGTGGCGCAGTCCGTTAAGCGTCCGACTTCAGCCAGGTCACGATCTCACGGTCCGTGAGTTCCAGCCCCGCGTCAGGCTCTGGGCTGATGGCTCAGAGCCTGGAGCCTGTTTCCGATTCTGTGTCTCCCTCTCTCTGCCCCTCCCCCGTTCATGCTCTGTCTCTCTCTGTCCCAAAAATAAATAAACGTTGAAAAAAAAAATTAAAAAAAAAAGTATAAGATTTGTAGCCAAAATACATAAAAATGCACTGCTTTGATTAGTGACCCATTGTAGCTGTATGACTTTGTACAAGTTACTGAACTTCCTGGGCCTCTTTGACTATAAAGTTTACTTGACTCTATAATGAAAACAAACAAAAAACCCCACTTCACAGCATGATGAAGATTAAATATAATCATATATGCACTTTATTGAATGGTGGACATTCAATAAATATTGTGCTCTCTTCCACTCTGAGACTGTTTTAAAAAAATCAGACTAGAAAAGGAAGTTTATCTATCAAACAACTTTTGACATAGCACTAAATTCTAATAAATTAAAATGGGTATCCCATAATAGCAGATATGATATTTTATCACATAAGACATCAATGATTATAAGACATCACTAAAAAAGAAAAAATACTAATTATATGTTCCCATTGATTATATAAAGCATTACAATTTGAGAAATGTTAAAATAAGTAAATATTAATGTTAAAATATGACATATTTTCATAAAATTAATGAAATAAAGTACCTAGGATTGCAGATAAGCTTGGAGATATAACAGAAGCGAGAACCAGGAAACAGAAAATTCCATAGTTCCTTCTGTAGCTTACTGTCTTTATCTTGAGAAGAAAGAAATCATGAACATATAGGCCAAAGTGTCAAGCAATTCCTCAGTTGGGAGTTCCTTTAAATACCAGTTTACCCAGTTTACGCAGAAACAGCCTTTGAGGGAAAAGGCAAATGGAAGAAGTAAAGGGCATTTTAGATGGTTTTACCATCTGCTTTTTAAAATCATAATTTCCATCTTAGTGTTTCCTTATGTTTGAATTTAAGTATTTCAAGTACATAGTTCCAAATCTATAAGCAAACTACATGGTAGCTCTTTGGCTTGTAGGCTGACACTTAGAGCTCTCCTGACCACTGTTAAGTAACCTATAGCGACATTTAGTGGTGGCTCCCTCAAATTACAACTAGGTGTCCCAAAGGGGCAGGACAATTGCTGGCACAGAATGACTAAGCAAAATTCTCCTTTATCTCAGTGTGAGTGATGTCTTCATAATCTTGCCTGACAGGTTATTAAGAGGTCTTCGGGAGGTCTTCTGCTAGAAGTGGTGGCCGTTAATATCATTACAATCTTATATTGTATACACTTCGGTATTCTCTGCATATCCTTCATTTCATTAATACAATTACAGAGCTAAACGATACCCTAGGGATTACCTAATTCAATTCTCTCATTTGCAGATTATAAAGCTGTGATCAAATATGCCAGCCCAAGGTCATACAGTTAGGTAGAGGCAGATCCAGGCCCTAAACCAGGCCTCCCAATTCTGAATGCATTGTCCTCTCAATTAAATTACTCTGCTGTTCATAAAGTACAATTAAAGTATTGGTTGTGCATATCTTTCAACAGTTATTCATTGAGCACTTAATATGTGGTGAAGTGTATTAAAAGGAGATTTATAATGGTCAGAAAGTGTGAGATGAGTTAGGGACTGAAAGATAAAAAACAAAGTCAATAGGGGCACATGGGTGGCTCAGTCGGTTAAGCATCCTACTCTAGGTTTCACCTCAGGTCATGAACTCATGGTTTTATAAGTTCCAGCCCCACACCAGGCTCTGCACTGACAGTGTAGAACCTGCTTGGTATTCTCTCTCTCGCTCGCTCTCTCTCTCTCTCCCTCTCTCTGCCCCACCCTTACTCACACTGTCTTTGAATCTCTCAAATAAATAAACTTTTAAAAAGTCAATGAAAATTAGTAATTAACACTTATATGGCTCTGACTACCCAAAGAAGTGGGTACAGTTATTATTCCCATTTTACAGTTGAAGAGATTGAAACAGAGAGAGTTTCTGATAATCACTGACTCTTAAAAAAAAAACACATAAAAGTTACATAGAAAAGTAAATGCAATCATAACATACTACATGGTTTAGCTGTAAATGATAGTAACATAGGCTCAATAATATCAACCACAACTTTAGAACATAACCACACTTGGAAGCCAAGGGGAGAGTGTGTGTTGAAGAAAGGGGCCAGGGAGACAAATACAGGAGATATAAGAAAACTAAATAATTAGTTTCTATAGCAGACATCAATGCAAACTACCTAAACTGAAAAATCAAGACAATAACAACAATATAAAATAGAGATATGTGTATGGAGGTAAATCCAGACCAAAAAAGTTGAAATAGTTGCCTATGGAGAGTAGGCTCAGAGGTGAGAAGGGGTGGGATAGAGTAGTGCTGTTTTAATTATAAGGTTTATAGAACTATGTGATATTTTAAAATAGATGTGCGTTTATGCAATGATAAAATATAAAGCAAATTTTAAAACAAAGGCGTAATAAAGGCAAATCAGTAAAAATACTGCTTTCAAAATATGTATAAAAATATGTTTCACAAGTATCTCTAAATTTTTTACACAATGATTTTATGTCACTTGTAAAAGATATATAACATCAACCAGACAGTCTACTCAAATAAAGGCCTTATTCCTATAATTAAAAATGGGCAAATAAATATACATTGATATGCTTTAAATTGAAATAAAGTATTTCTGGATATATATGTATTTTGATTCTCCTCTTTAGCTGAGTTCTTAAATTAACCAACCAGTGTCCTAGCCCTGTTAGTATAGAAATAGTGCCAAGATATGTCATTCGGATCCCCTCTTTAGAACTGAGGCATTCACTCCCCCAGCTCCTGGGAATGCTGGCAGCTGATAGCTCTCAGCCAAGTCACCATCTAGTCACTGCCTTCAGCAAAAAAAGTGTCATCTAGCCCAAGGTCACCTTTTCCAATAAAGGTCAACATGGTGGTATAAAGACTTGACCTTTTTGACTCAAAATCAAGACAGAACAACTTTGAGCTCACTCCAGAGCTCTCCAGGAGACCAGCTGAGGCCTATGTTGGAACTGCCCAGTCCTGCTTCCATCCTGCCTCCTTTCCACAGGTTCTGGTCCCATCCCACACTCCCCAGTAAATTCCCTCTACACAAATCTCCACGTCAGAGTGTGTCTCTAGGGAATGTGACATGATCTAGCTAAATGAGAGCCATCTTGCTCTAGGTACATTACCATCATAATTTGACTTAAAATACTTTCAAGAAAAAGTCCCTTATCAACACCCAAAAAACAAAGAATCCAATTAAAAAATGGGCAGAAGACATGAACAGACATTTCTCCAAAAAGGACATACAGATAGCCAACAGACATATGACAAGATGCTCAACAGCACTAATCATCGGGGAAATGCAAATCAAAACTTCAATGAGATATCACCTTATACCTGTCAGAATGGCTAAAATCAAAAACACAAGAAACAACAGTGTTGGCAAGGATGTAAAGAAAAAGGAACCCTCATTCACTGTTGGTGGGGATGCAAACTAGTACAGCCACTGTGGAAAACAGTATGGAGGGTCATCATACAATTAAAAGGCTGAATTACCATATGATCCAGTAATTCCACTACTGGATATTTACCCAAAGAATACAAAAACACTAATTCAAAAAGATATATGCAACCCTGCTTATTATATCATTATTTACAAAAGCCAAGTTACGGGAACAGCCCAATTGTCCATATGAAGGGACAAAGAAGGTGTGGTATGTATGTATGTATGTATGTATATGTATGTATATGTATACACACACACACACACACACACACACACACACACACACTCACACACAAGAATATTATTTAGCCAAAACAAAAAATCTTGCCATTTGCAGGGCACCTGGGTAGCTCAGTCGGTTAAGCGTCTGATTTCAGCTCAGGTCATGATCTCAAAGTCCATGAGTTCAAGCCCCGCATCGGGCTCTGTGCTAACAGCTCAGAGCCTGGAGCTGCTTTAGATTTTGTGTCTCCCTCTCTCTCTGCCCTTCCTCTCACTCATGCTCTCTCTAAAATAAATAAACACTAAACAATTTTTTTTTAATCTTGCCTTTTGCAACAACATGGATGAAGCTAGAGAGTAAAATCCTAAGCAAAATAAGTCAGTCAGAAAAAGACAAATACCATATGATTTCACTCATATGTGGAACTTAAGAAACAATACAAATGAGCAAAGGGGAAAAAGAAAGACAAATCAGGAAACAGACTCTTAACTATAGAGAACAAATTGGTGGCTACCAGAGGGGTGGTGAGTGGAAGAATGGTACCCTAGCCACCTAGGTGGCTCAGTTGGTTAAGCATCAGACTCTTGATTTTAGCTTAGATCATGATCTCAGAGTTCGTGGGATCAAGCCCTGGGTCAGGCTCTGTGCTGACAGCATGGAGCCTGCTGGGATTCTCTCTCTCTCTCTCTCTCTCTCTCTCTGCCCCTCCCCCACTGTTTTCTCTCTCTTTCTCTCTCTCTCTCTCTCTCTCAAAATAAATTTAAAAATTAAAAAAAAAGATAGGGCACCTGGGTGGCTCAGTCAGTTAAGCATCTGACTTCGGCTCAGGTCATGATCTCGCAGTTTGTGAGTTCGAGCCCCACGTTGGGCTCTGTGCTGACAGCTCAGAGCCTGGAGCCTGCTTCAGATTCTGTGTCTCATTCTCTCTCTCTCTGCCCCTCCCTTGCTCATGCTCTCTTTCTCAAAAATAAATAAAACATTAAAAAAAATTTTAATAAGAGTACAGTTATCATGATGACCACTGAATAATGTATAGAATAGTTGAATCACTCATTATATTGTACACCTGAAACTAATATAACACTGTATGTTAACTATATTAGAATTAAAATTTAAAACTTAATTAAAAAAAAGAAAAATTCCCTTGGCTCTTTTACCTTTTTATTTAACTGCCCTTTTCAGAGAATTTTAGATGGTGCATGCCATGTACATTGATCTTATCTCATCGTAATGACAGAATTTATCTTTAAGATACTTTAGTATTTGTTATAATATCCACTATATGCAAAGTACAGTGAAAAGTGAGGAGAGAGAAAGCAGAGAATACATAACGAAGAGGCGAATGAATAAAATACTTTTTTCTTCCTTTATGAGTTGATAATTTGGTAGAGATCAAAATGCACAATAATTGCTGTACAAACTAGAATGTAAGAAACAAGTAAACAGTGCTATGAAAGTTCAGAGAGAATTTGATTTTGTTGGTTTTGTGTTTGGTTGGTGGCAGAGGAGTGACAAGAGAGAAGAGGAGACAAATGAGGCAATGTTACAATTTTCTTTTTTACCTACTCAAGATCAGCTAGCCTTTCAACAGTGGGTTGAAGTAGAACAGATGAAAAAGTTAGAAAAGGAATTTTGGGCAGATGTAACAGACAAGAGTAAAGGCTCAGAGGTGCAAAGAATGGTGGCAGTGCTGGGATACAGCTACCAATCTAGTTTGACTGGAGCACTGGATGTACAAAAAGAATTAATGAAGTCCATGTTGGAGGGGGGAACCTACCTGTAAACATATCTTCTTATTCTGTCACACCCTCCAATTCAGACAAGAGAAGAAAAGTGGCTTTAACCACACTAGAGATCATCACACATCTTTGGAGATGTCATAAAGAATGCTGGTGACTGCCCTTTGGGCTCCAGGCCAACTAGGCAGCCATGAAGCCTTGAGCTACTACAGATGCATTTGTTTTTCCATTGATCCACTAAAGACATCCCAGAGGGATTCTCAGTCAAACCTCTTCCAAAGAGTTACTTTTAATATACTATTACACTATAATTTGCCAAAAAATAAAAACAAAACAAAACCTATAGCCTCTTCAGGGAGAAAAATGTTTTAAACTTCTTCAACTAAAGTTTTACAAAGTTATCTTTTAGTATTTCTAGACTTTGGTTTTTTGCTATCATGAAATGATTTTTTTTAATAGAGAGTACTTTGATGCTTGTTTATTTGTATTTCCAAGTAATTAACACTAATTTAAAGATGCCCACAATTTAACTGCACAAAAGCAGTTTAATTCTCTAGGTATGCATATGCTTCTTATTAGGTGCCCTTCTCATTTTATAATTCTACTTACTTTCGTCTAAATTCATAGACAATCAGAAATCCATGTTCCAATTTTTGTTTATGAGGTAATGAAGAAGAGGGTCGTACCCTCTACAGTTTCTGATCACTAGTCATCTAATCTCAGAAAATAATGTTTTTTTTTAATTTCAGACCATGTTTTTAATAGTCACAGCCACATTTCTTATATGAAGATGTCATATTTATAACTTTGAACCTTGATACACCTCACATTTCCATAAATATATCCAAAAAATTGTTTCTATCCTAAAGTAGACTTTTGAACATAAACTGCCTAGGGACCATTTCAGGCCATTGTATGGCAATGCTTTTAGCTGACCACTAGTTCAATTCCAGAAGTGACACCATCTTTACCTCTGTCATAGTATCTTTCATGTGCAATTATTTGCCATTATGTTCTATGTGCAATTATGTTCTATTTTTTACCCCATTTTGAACCAAAATGCAACAAAAGTCAATACATTCATATGCTAAAATTAATAACAAGTAATAAAGATCTCATCAAAATCATGATATAAAAGACAAAGACAAAGTGCCCACTGCAACTACTGTTTAATGTTATATTAAAAGCCCAAAAAAATGTTATATTAAAAGCCAATGCAATATGAAAAGAAATCAGAACAATAAATAACAGAAACAAAGACAAAAATGTCATTGATTGCAGATCACATGATTGTCTGCTTAGAAAAATCAAAGTAAGAAAGTCAATAGATTCTTTATAGCCCAGAAATTAAATTAATAAATTCCTAACAATAAGCTTAACAAGAAATGTGTCCAACCTATATAAATAATACTACTAAACTTCAATGAAATTCATAAAAGAAGAATCAATGGAGATAAAGATTATGCTTTTGGATTTTAAAAAAAGCAAACTTTAGCTTTATCAAATATGACAAACCCCAACTTCAGTCAGGAAATGATGAGACTTAAGCTTGTCAATTGTATGGTCTATAGAAACGAAAATAATTAAAGAATGTAACATGAAATAAGATAAATAGATCAATGAAGATAGTATCTAAAAGGGTAGGAGTAATCAGGATTTTGGAATATATTTCAGCTCTCTAGCACTAGCTCTCCATCCCACCCCATGGCATCTTAAAATTTTGAAGTCCATTGATCATCTTTCATGCACATTTTCAAGAATGCATTGTCTGAAAATAGGCAATCATACTAAATCAGAGATAACTGTATTTCAACATAGCAGTACAGGCAGATATTCAAATGAGGGCATAATTTAAAAGAATACACCTATGTCATAAAGCTCATGGCTAGTTATTTAAAAATAAAAGCTACTAGGGGCGCCTGGGTGGCGCAGTCGGTTAAGCGTCCGACATCAGCCAGGTCAAGATCTCGCGATCCGTGAGTTCGAGCCCCGCGTCGGGCTCTGGGCTGATGGCTCGGCGCCTGGAGCCTGTTTCCGATTCTGTGTCTCCCTCTCTCTCTGCCCCTCCCCCGTTCATGCTCTGTCTCTCTCTGTCCCAAAAATAAATAAAAAACGTTGAAAAAAAAAAATTAAAAAATAAAAAAATAAAAAAATAAAAGCTACTGGGGCGCCTGGGTGGCGCAGTCGGTTAAGCGTCCGACTTCAGCCAGGTCACGATCTCGCGGTCCGTGGGTTCGAGCCCCGCGTCGGGCTCTGGGCTGATGGCTCAGAGCCTGGAGCCTGTTTCCGATGCTGTGTCTCCCTCTCTCTCTGCCCCTCCCCCGTTCATGCTGTGTCTCTCTCTGTCCCAAAAATAAATAAACGTTGAAAAAAAAATTTTTTTTTTAAATAAATAAATAAAAGCTACTGTTATTTGAAATGTAGAGCAAAATTCATTGATCTCTGCTTGAGAGAACAGAATTTATAACTAGAGAAAAAATTAAATAAGACACATGAGAGTCATGTCTCCATATATCGCAACTCCATGAAAACCTGAAATAAACAAGACAAAAATGAAGACTTAAAGAGAGAAAGCCAAATGTGAGCAAAAGATTAAATAAATATGCACTCAAGAGAGACACTAACCCATTAAAACATGGAACAAGTAGCAAAAAGATTGGACCAGGTTGATCCCAGTGATGGAGCTGTCTAGCTTCCAACATTCCACGCCAACACTGCAAACTTTATTCTCTTGTTGGAAATCTCCTCCATTTCACCAAGGAAGGATCAAGACTTTTTAATTAATTACTTAAGTAAAGGGACCAACCTGTTGCTGTTCCAGTTTTCCACTTGTACAGAGAAGTTCACCACGGGGGCAAGAAACTTGTTATAAGATGGTAGATTTGGTCATTAATTTCACATTTTCACATCCAGTTACTCCTACCAGATTCTTTACTCCTAGTAACTTAGGAAGAGGTTTCCAAACCCCACCATCAGAAGTGTATGTAACGTCCTAAACTGCCCAAAGATACAGTTTAACTTCTTAAACTTAACTGAAAACAAAAAGAACACAATACCAATTCTCTCTTTAGAAATAACTGATAATTTCACTTGGTATAATAAAAAAGCAGATCAGATGAGCTGAATTCAAATGCAATTATTAATAGAGAAATATATAAATTATTCAATTATAATTATGAAAAGATACAAAAACAAGATAAGTAAAAACGGAAATTTAGATGTTCTCCAAAGACACACCTTAGCCTTGGATTACTATTAACTCTCATTGTCAGACTCTAGGCCAGTTTGTTCACAGGAGCTGGCCAAGAAGGCCTTCTTTGGTGCCAAATTCTCTGGCCAAATGTCAGCATGGGGACATCCCTGTGTTGGTAATCTCTAGCCAATTTACCAGCAGTCCAGAAACTCCACATTCAGTCAGAATGGCTCATGTCTGCTCTCAACAGAAAGCCACAAGTTTACCATCTCAGCTATGCACTGGCAGACCTTCAATACAAAGTTCTTCAGTATATGGTAGTGACCATGACTTACATCCTCAGAGGCCTCATAAGTCCCTAGTCTAAGAAAAGGTTTGGGTTTATTCCACAGCTCAGCATATGTCTGTCTGACTGCACAGTGGAACAGAAATCTTGCCAAATAACCTGGCACTCTTCACCCTGGCTTTCAGAAGACTAAAAACCATAGAGCCAGTTTAATCAAACTGCCAAGACAATAAATTGGTATGTCTCCAAACAACTTCTTACCTTGGAATGAAAATAGACCTGGATAATTTCCCAATCTTTAGTAATTAAATATATTAATAAATTATTTTAAAATATATAGAAGAAAAGGAGTAAAAGACTCTAACATTTCATAGGTTGGTGGTGTAGAAACTACCAATCCATATGTACATAACATTTGTTCATCAGGGAGATTATAAGAGTGATTGAGATTATTTTTTATTCCATATAAATCCAGAAACAATCAAAATTCCAATTTCTCTAAATCTCTTTCCCACTAGCCACACAGTGTGTAGAACAATAACTATATAAATAAGTACTCAATGAACATCAAAATGTGTTGAATGAACAAATAAACAAATGTTGATCTCCCAGAAGGAGCCCAAGTCTCTCCTCCATTTTCCTACTTCCACTCCAAGAAGAGCATGTGATGGCGATGGTGGAGACAACGATAGTATTGGGTCATACAAGGTGAAGTTTTGTGTATGACAAAGGTTAAAGGTCTGCCTTCAAGGTGATATGGTATTTGGAATCCTAACTTCTTTTAGGATTCTCTCTCCTGCCTTCTTCCTGTTGGATTCCCAAGGCTTGTCTCACAGCAGGGGTACCATTCTTCTCCTCCTTCATTTACTTGTCTTCCTCCATCACCTTCACATCTCCTCTTCAGAAAAGCAAGCATAAAGTAGTGTTAAATCCAAGATAAATGAGTTCTATAAAAGCTGCCTTAGTTCTTCTGTGCTAACCAGCCAGAGGCATGTCCTCCTTTTTCCTTGCTTCCCCTGACCATCAGGAGGGATGCAATAGTACAGAGTAAAACTCAAAAAGGAGGCTGCGGAAGTAGTAGACCATGTTTTCAGTCAGATCTACTTTGGGAAAAGGTGTCAGACATATTCCCATCCAGTAGACCTGGAGATTACAAGATGGTTTGTGACCTAAAACCTCAGGGAATAACAAGGAGAATGCATTTGTCTGGAGAATGCATTTATATGTATATATGTATCTTTACAGCTCTTTAATTTTTTATAAATGGCTGGTTAAGGATTTAAAGTGGTGATCATTGTGAAAATCATCTTGATATAATCAACACATAAATTTATAGATCATCAAGAATTGCTTTCAAAAATAGGATTAAACCATTACTGCTCCAAAAGAGTTCAAAGTGGTGAATACAATATAACATCTATGGGGCATTACTGTAAAACTGTGCTGAGTGAAGTAGGGAAGAGGGTGAAAGCCAGACCCTGTGTGAGGCCTGAGAACAAAACAAAAGCACATAGTCTATGAACAAGCCCAGTAGCATAAAGTTCCTTCACAATAATGTACCCAAGTCATCTATATGACCCAAGTGAACTTCACTACGAGTGGGAGCAGAACTTAGGAGAACTCTTCAGAAGACCTCAATCTTATCTATAGTTAAGCCATGTTCACACCTGCCTTGGTCAATTACCTTCCCTACATTGGGACACTTAACATTCACTATTGACAGCTAATATCAAGTATTTTCATTACATCACTGTTGGCAACTTATTTTGCACAGAAATAGATTTTATAGGTGTCAAATTATTTAACCTCAATCTTTCCTTTAAAGAGGTCTTTTTAAAAAGCCAAAGCTTATCATGAGTCTAAGAATAGCTACTTTCTACCAGGGACTAAGTTGTAGGAGAAATTAGGCAGGGCAGCTAGAAAAGAAGACATTCAGACCTCTAATCCAGTTCCCTTAATGCCCCTCATTATTTTATTTAAAAAGAATTCTGCAAACAGCAAAGTCATTTTCCAATGTGATTATAAAAGTGAAAATTTACCCTCTTTTACATCCTCTTAATTTCAATTTTCTCATCCTACAGTTTGTCATAAGCCAGGACTGCTCTACTTCTAAAATCCTAAACTGTTATATCATGCTCTATCATCACAATCATCTGCCCACTAATTATTATTCCATTTCTCCAAACAACTTCTGCTCTTTCAGTTGTCCAAAACTCTCAAATACATATTTCCATTCATAGACTATTATTCCAAATTCATACAAAATCCTCTTAAATCTTTTCACCTGAATGATTTACAGAATACAGACTCACCATGTCTAAATTAAATATCACTTTTCTCTATGACCCCTGCCTTCTCCTTGAACCCCATGCTTCACATAACCAAACTTCTTATTTATTTCCTGCTTTGCACCATATAAAGGAGGCTATGGGCATTTTTAAGGCATTTTTGAGACACTTAAAATTTTAAATTGTTTTGGCCCTTTACAGTGCAGGTATTTTGGGGGTTTTGCTTTGTTGGGGTTTGTTGTGGGTTTTTTGTTTGTTTGTTTTTTAAGTGACAAAGTGGAGAGATTAACTTAAAAATAGCTCAGACATTTGACTGTGGAGAGGCCTTCTTTTTTTTTTTAATTTTTTAATGTTTATTTATTTTTGAGGGGGGGTGAGACAGAGAGTGAGTGGGGAAGGGGCAGAGAGAGAGAGAGAGAGAGAGACAGACAGAATCCAAAGCAGGCTCTAGGCTCTGAGCTGTCAGGACAGAGCCTCATCTCACAAACTGCAAGATCATGACCTGGGTGGAAGTCAGATACTCAAGTGACTGAGCCACCCAGGTGCCCTGAGCCCTTCTAAACATTAAAAAATAAAGACTTTTCAGATTCCTCTTCCTACATCCCTTTCTGGTACCAAATTGAAAAGGAATGAGCAGGACCTCAAATAATAGCTAATTTTTTTTAATTCTTTGATCTATGTTTTCCAAATGAATTAATTTATTTCATTTTCACAACACACTCTATTTGATATAGTTTATTATCCAAGTAGATGTCTATTTTAATAGATACAGTTTATTATCACTAGTGAGGCAAAGAAGGATTAAATAATTGCCTAAGCTCACATAACCAATGAGTGGCAGAGCTGAGGTTCATATCCAGTCGGCTGGAATCCAGTGCCCATGTTGTTAACTGCCATATTCTGCTGACTCATGCTGTTAAGATACAGTACATGTTTTCCCTAAATGGAACCCATTATTCTTCCACATGAATGAAGCCAATCACACTATGTCTTTATGTAGTATACTTCCATTAGCAGATATATACCTAAATCCCTATGATAATGAGAAAACTAGTCACTCCAAAGCCAACTGATCACTGAAACCTCCACAGATAAAAAGAATACTATCAGACAAAGTGAGGACTGAATTTCCTGCAACTATAGGTATTTTATCCAAGAAACAAAAGAGCAAGTAAATGGAGTCAAGAAACACAGTTTAAATAATTCAGAGGAAAAGGTAAAGACTTAAAGACACTGGTGAGAAAGATTGAAGATGCTTTTCATTTTAACATTAAATTTGGCAAATATGCAAACTATGTAGGTCTGCATAAAGACAGAGAGAGAGAAGTTGTGATTATTTTCTCTTTCTTTAAGCATTATGTAAACACCTTCAGAAAATAAAAGTGAGGGTACTGAATGTGAATTTCACAATAATATGATTTTCTAGCTACTTTCAGAAAACTGAATTAACCACATATTCAAAAACAAAGTAAATATGATAGAAAATGCTGTGATTCTTTTATCATTATGGTCATTTAAAAATGGTATTTAAGTACCTTCTAGGGAAAGAGGGGCCAACATGGCTGAAACTAGGGGGATCAAAGTTCCCTCATCTCTCAAAGAAGTGTTGAAGCCAAAGGACTTTGAACCCCAAGAGTCCAGGAGGAAAAGAGACAGAGTCACTTCGAGGGACCCACCAGGACAACCTGACAGGCCATAAGGCTACTTCAATGAACAAATCACAGCACACCTGGTGGAGGGTCCAAAACATCACTATGAGTAGGAAGGTAAAGTAACCAAAGTCACAACAGAGAGCAAGTAACACTCTCCAATAAACACCTCCTGAAGGGTCAGGCCCTGGACAGTGCATGACTCCTCTTTAATATAGTAGTGCTCACAAGTGCAGGGCACATAACAAGCTTTTAAAACACATAAGGGACAGAAAACTAGCCAAAATGATGAAAAGGAAGAAATCTCCTCAAAGAAATTCCAAGAAGAAATGACAGCCAAAGAATTGCTCAAAACAGATATAAACAATACAACTGGGGGCGCCTGGGTGGCGCAGTCGGTTAAGCGTCCGACTTCAGCCAGGTCACGATCTCGCGGTCCGTGAGTTCGAGCCCCGCGTCAGGCTCTGGGCTGATAGCTCGGAGCCTGGAGCCTGTTTCCGATTCTGTGTCTCCCTCTCTCTCTGCCCCTCCCCCATTCATGCTCTGTCTCTCTCTGTCCCAAAAATAAATAAACGTTGAAAAAAAAAATTTAAAACAAACAAAAAAAAAAACAATACAACTGAACAAGAATTTAGAATAGTCATAAGATTAATTGCTGGCCTTGAAGATAGCATAGAAGACAGCAGAGAATCTATTGCTACAGAGAGCAAGGAACTAGAAAATAGTAATCATGAATTTAAAAATGTTATAAATCAGGCGCAACATAAAATAGAGGTGGTAACAGCAAAGAATGAAGAGGCAGAGGGGAGAATAGGTGAAAAAGAAGATGAAATTATGGAAAAATAGGAAGCTGAGAAAAAGAGAGGTAAAAAAAAAATTCTGGATCATAAGGGGGATAATTAGAGAACTAAGTGATTCAATGAAACAGAACAATATCTGTATCATAGGAGTTCCAGAAGAAGAGAGAGAGAAAAGGGCCAAATGTGTGCTTGAACAAATAATAGCTGAGAACTTCTCCAGTCTGGGGAAGGAAACAGACATTGAAATCCAGGAGGCACAGAAAACTTCCTTCAGACGTAACTTGAATTGATCTTCTGCATGACATATGATAGTGAAATTGGCAAAATACAAAGATAAAGAGAGAATTCTGAAATCAGCTAGGAATGAAGGGGCCTTAAACTACAAGGGTAGACACATAAGGGTAGTAGCAGACCTATCTACTGCAACTTGGCAGGCCAGAAAGGAGTGACAGGAAATTTTCAATATGATGAACAGGAAAAATATGCAGCCAAGAATCCTTTATCTAGCAAGCCTGTCATTCAGAATAGAAGGAGAGATAAAGGTTTTCCCAGAAAAACAAAAACTGCAGGAATTCATCACCACTAAACCAGCCCTACAAGAGATCCTAAGGGGGACTCTGTGAGTGAAATGTTGCAAGGACCACAAAGGACCAGAGACATCGCTACAAGCATGAAACCTACAGATAACACAATGACTGTAACTAAATCCATATCTTTCAATAATAACACTGAATGTAAATGGACTAAATGCTCCAATCAAAAGACATAGGGTATCAGAATGGATAAAAAAAAATAAGACCCATCTACTTGCTGTCTACAACACACCCATTTTAGAACGGAGGACACCTTCAGATTAAAAGTGAGGGGATGGAAAACTTTATCATGCTACTGGAAGTCAAAAGAAAGCTGGAGTAGCCATACTTATATCAGCCAAACTAGATTTTAAACAAGAGATGAAGAAGGTCATTATATAATAATTACGGGGTCTATCCATCAAGAAGAGCTAACAAATATAAATGTCTATGCACCGAATTTGGTAGCACCGAAATATATAAAACAATTAGTCCCAAACCTAAGTAACCTTATTGCTAACAATGTGGTAATTGCAGGGGACTTTCATACTCCACTTACAACAATGGACAGATCATCTAGACAGAAAATCAATAAACAACTGCCATGAGGGAGGGGCCAAGATGGCGGTACAGCATGGAAGTTTTGGGGGGGTTTTTTTTGTTTGTTTTTTTTGCGTCTCTCATCCCTGAAATGCAGCCAGATCAACACTAAACCATCCTGCACACCTAAAACTGCTTTGAGGATTCACACAACAATCTGCACAACCTGAACCACAGAAACTCAGCAGGTATGTAGCGCAGAGAGGTGAACTGGGAGAGAGAGAAGCTGCGGAGGGCAGGGAGCTGTTTTTGCTTGCAGAGAGAGGAAGGAGATGGGGGGGAGAGCATGAGAAAAGCACCCGCCCAAAAGCAGCTGGAGAGAAAGTGGAAAAGTGGAAACAGCCACAGGGACTGAACAAAAAAGGGAGAAAGGAAAAAGGAGAGGGTTTAAATTCCATTAAGACTCTATAAACAGGGGGAGCGCAGAGTCTGAAACTCCATAGCTCAATACCTGGGAGTGCTCTGGTGGGAAAGGTGAATCCCCAGGAGCAGTGAGAGAGGTCTGAGGGGTCCTCAGGACAAATGGGGAGAGGCAGTTCTCCTGCTGGGAGGACATTTGGTAGAGACTGTGTGGCCACCCCACAGGCAAAGATCCCAGCGGACCCCAGAGAACAACCACATTTGCTGGTGCTGGAACAAGGACGTTAAGTGGGAAGCCTGGTGCCAGATATGTGTTGTTATTTTCCATAATCCCTGAAACACTGCTGCTACATGATCGTATGAGCTTTTTCTGGGGTGGGCTGGCACCCAGGCACAGTCTCTGGGCATCAGCAGCAACATGGTCCTGCAAACATTCCTGGGGGTGGGTGAGCACCCAGCCATTGCTTGGTAAGACCCTCGCCCAGAAGATCTGAGGGGGTCAAAGCCACAGTTCCTCAGAAGTGAGGGGTTGGGAAACACAGCCAAATCTGAGACAAAACTCAGGAGGGAGGTGCTGCCTGGCAACCTGATGAATTGGTCATGAACAGTGTAAAAATGGGGAGTGGGCAGAAGCCAGAGACAAAGGACAGGTGTGCAACTGCTTGTCAGGGAGAACAGAGATCCAATGCTAGAGACTTGGGTAGCTGGGTGATGCCATTTCCACCCCTCCCACTCACGCACAACACACCTAGCAGCGCCATCTAGTGGAGAACGGAGCCATTACACTAAGCCTTGCCCGACAGGGCAAACCTCAATCTTCAGGAACACCAGTATTCTCTCAGCCTGCTTAGTTCAGGGACTATAAAGTGCTTCATAGTTTGACTTCTAGGGGAATCCGATGTAATTTCAATCATATTTCAGTATGTTCACTGGTCCATCTATTCAATTTTTTTTTCTTTTCTTATTCTTGAATACAGAAAGAGAAAAAAAATTATTTTTATTTTCAATTCATAATATTTTTCTTTAATGTTATCTATTATATTATTACTTTTTTGTAAATTTTTCAAATTCTATTTTACTTTCACCATTTCATTTTATTCTATTTCATTGTATTCATTTTTTCAAATTTTCAAATGTTTTCCTTTTTTTTGTTGTTTTCTTTTCTTATCATTCCCTTTTTCCCTAATCTATCAAGCTCCTTTCAACAACCAGACCAAACCACACCTAGGATCTAGCATCATTTATTTGATTTTTCTCTGTGTGTGTTGTTTTTAATTGTTTAACTTTAATTTTTTTTACTTACTAATTCCCTTTACTCCTTCAAAGTGATGAAACAAAGGAATTCACCCCAAAAGAAAGAGCAGGAAGAAATAACAGTCAGGGACGTAGTCAACACAGATACAAGCAAGATGTCTGAACCAGAATTTAGAATCATGATAATAAGAATACAAGCTGGGGTCAAAAATAGATCAGAATCCCTCTTTGCAGAGATAAAAGAAGTAAAAGCTTGTGGGGATGAAATAAAAAATGCTATAACTGAGTTGCAATCTCAAATGGATGCGACCTCAGCAAGGATGGATGAGGCAGAGCAGCGAATCAGCGATATAGAAGACAAACTTATGGAGAATAATGAAGCAGAAAAAAAGAGGGGGACTAAGTCAAAGAGCATGATTTAAGAATTAGAGAAATCGGTGGCTCATTAAAAAGGAACAACATCAGAATTATAGGGGTCCCAGAAGATGAAGACAGAGAAAAAAGGGTAGAAGGCTTATGTGAGCAAATGATACAGGAAAACTTTCCTAACCTGGGAAAAGACACAGACATCAAAATCCGGGAAGCACAGAAAACTCTCATTGGATTCAACAAAAACTGACCATCAACAAGGGATATCATAGTCAAATTCACAAAACACTCAGGCAAGGAAAGAATCATGAAAGCAGCAAGGGTAAAACAGTCCTTAACCTACAAGGGAAGACAGATCAGGTTTCCAGCAGACCCATCCACAGAAGTTTGGCAGGCCAGAAAGGAGTGGCAGGATATATTCAATGTGTTCAATCAGAAAAATATGCAGCCGAGAATTCTTTATTGAGCAAGGCGGTCATTCAAAATAGAAGGAGAAATTAAAAGTTTCCCAGACAAACAAAAATTAAAGGAGTTCGTGACCACTAAACCATCCCTGCAAGAAATTTTAAGGGGGACTCTCTGAGGGGAGAAAAGATGATAGATAATACATACATACATACATACAGCAACAAAGAATAGAAAAGACAAGAGAACACCACCAGACACTCCAACTCTACAAGAAACATAATGGCAATAAATTCCTATCTTTCAGTACTCACTCTAAATGTCAATGGACTAAATGCTCCAACCAAAAGACATAGGGTAACAGAATGGATAAGTAAACAGGATTTATCTGTATGCTGTTTTCAAGAGACCCACATTAGACCTAAAGACATCTTCAGATTGAAAGTAAAGGGATGGAGAACCATCTGTCATGCTAATGATCGATGAAAGAAAACCGGAGTAGTCATACTTATATCAGACAATCTAGACTTTAAAATAAAGACTGTAACAAGAGATGAAGGAGGGCATTATAACATAATTAAGGGATCTATCCACCCAGAAGACCTAACAATAGTAAACATTTATGCTCCAAATGTGAGAGCACCCAAATATATAAATCAATTAATCACAAACAAAGAACCTCATTGATAATAATAACATAACAGTAGGGGACTTCAACACCCCACTTAGAGCAAAGGAACAATCATCTAATCAGAAAATCAACAAGGAAACAATGACTTTAAATGACATACTGGACCAGATAGACTTAACAGATATTATCAGAACATTTCATCCCAAAGCAGAAGAATACACATTCTTCTCCAATGCACATTGAACGTTCTTTAGAATATATCACCTACTGGGACACAAATCTGTGCTCAACAAGTACAAGATTGAGATCATACCATGCATATTTTCAGAACACAACACTATGAAACTCAAAATCAACCACAAGAAAAAATTGGAAAGATAAGAAATACTTGGAGACTAAAGATCATCCTATGAAGAATGAATTGGCCAACGAGGAAGTTAAAGAGGAAATTAAAAAGTACATGGAACCCAATGAAAATAACACCACAACTCAAAACCTCTGGGATGCAGCAAAGGCGGTCTTAAGAGGGAAGTATATAGCAATTCAGGCCCTCCTAAAGAAGGATGAAAGGTCTCAGATACACAACCTAACCTTTCTGCATTGAGCAGAAATCAATGCTATTGCACCCAAAAAAAAAAGTAAAACAGATCAATGAAACCAGAAGCTGGTTCTTTGAAAGAATTAACAAAATTGATAAACCCCTAGCCAGTTTGATCAAAAAGAAAAAGGAAATGACCCAAATAAATAAAATCAGGACTGAAAGAGGAGAGATCACAAGAGCAGAAATACAAACAATAATAAGAGAATATTACCAGCAATTATACACCAATAAAATGGGCAATCTGGAAGAAATAGACAAATTCCTGCAAACATATAAACTCCTAAAACTGAAACAGGAAGAAATAGAAAATTTGAATAGACCCATAACCACTAAAGAAATCAAATTAGTAATAAAAAAAATCTCCCAAAATGCAAGAGTCCAGGGCCAGATGATCTTCCAGAGGAATTCTACCAAATATGTAAGGGAGAGTTAACACCTATTCTCTTGAAGCTGTTCCTAAAAATAGAAATGGAAGGAAAACTTCCAAACTCTTTCTATGAAGCCAGTATTACCTTGATTCCAAAACCAAAGACCCCACTAAAAAGGAGAACTATAGACCAATTTCCCTGATGAACATGGATGCAAAAATCCTAACAAGATATTAGCCAACTGGATCCAAAAATTCATTAAAACTATTATTCACCATGACCAAGTGGGATTTATACCTGGGATGCAGGGCTGGATCAATATCCACAAAACACTCAATGTGATTCATCACATCAATAAAAGAAAGGGCAAGAGCCACATGATCCTCTCAATAGATGCAGAGAAAGCATTTGACAAAGTACAGCATCCTTTCTTGATAAAACCCTCAAGAAAGTAGGGATACAAGGAGCATACCTCAAGATCAAAGAAGCCATATATGAATGACCCACCACTAATATCATCTTCAATGGGGAAAAATTGAGAGCTTTCCCCAAAAGGTCAGGAACAACACAATGATGTACACACTCACCACTGTTATTCAACATAGTATTGGATGTCATAGCCTCAGCACTCAGACAAGACAAAGAAAGAAAAGGCATCCAAATCGGCCAGGAGGAGGTCAAACTTTCACTCTTTGCAGATGACATGATACTCTATATGGAAAACCCAAAAGATTCCACCAAAAAACTGCAAGAATTGATTCATGAATTCAGAAAAGTTTCAGGATATAAAATCAATGCACAGAAATTGGTTGCATTCCTATACACCAACAATGAAGCAACAGAAAGAGAAATCAAGGAATCGATCCCATTTACAATTGCATCAAAAACCATAAGATACTGGGACGCTTGGGTGGCTCAGTTGGCTGAGCATCCGACTTTGGTTCAGGTCATGATCTCACAGCTCGTGAGTTCGAGCCCTGTGACGGCTGTGTGCTGACAGCTGAGAGCCTGAAGCCTGCTTCGGATTCTGTGTCTCCCTCTCTCTCTGCCCCTACCCCACTCATGCCATGTCTCTGTTTCTCAAAAATAAATAAACATTAAAAAAGAAAAAAAAAACATAAGATACTTAGGAATAAATCTAACCAAAGAGGTGAAAAATCCATGCACTGAAAACTATTGAAAGCTTATGAAGGAAATTGAAGAAGACACAAAAAAATGGAAAAAGATTTCATGCCGTTGCATAGGAAGAACTTATATTGTTAAAAAGTCAATACTACCCAAAGCAATCTACATATTCAATGCAATCCCTATCAAAATAACACCAGCATTCTTCACAGAGCTAGAACAAACAATCCTAAAATTTGTGTGGAACCAGAAAAGACACCGAATAGCCAAAGCAATCTTGAAAAAGAAAACCAAAGCAGGACACATCACAATCCCAGACTTTAAGTTGTACTACAAAGCTGTAATGATAAAGACAGTATGGTACTGGCACAAAAACAGACACTCATATGTATGGAACAGAATAGAGAACCCAGAAATGGACCCACAAATGTATGGCCAACTAATCTTTGACCACGCAGGAAAGAATATCCAATGGAATGAAGATAGTCTCTTCAGAAAGTGGTGCTGGGAAAACTGGACAGCAACGTGCAGAAAAATGAACCTGGACCACTTTCTTACACCATACACAAAAATAAACTCAAAATGGATGTAAGACCCAAACGTAAGACAGGAAACCATCAAAATCCTCGAGGAGAAAGCAGGCAAAAACCTCTTTGGCCTTGGCTGCAGCAACTTCTTACTCAAAATGTCTCCAGAGGCAAGGGAAAACAAAGCAAAAATTAACTACTGGGACCTCATCGAAATAAAAAGCTTCTGCACAGCGAAGGAAACCATCAGCAAAACTAAAAGGCAACCAACAGAATTGGAGAAGATATTTGCAAATGACATATCGGATAAAGGGTTAGTCTCCAAAATCTATAAAGAACTTATCAAACTCAACACCAAAAAACAAATAATCCAGTGAAGAAATAGGCAGAAGACATGAATAGACACTTCTCCAAAGAAGACATTCATATGGCCAACTGACACATGAAAAAATGCTCAATATCACTCATCATCAGGGAAATACAAATCAAAACCACAAAGAGATACCACCTCATACCTGTCAGAATGGCTAAAATTAACAACTCAAGCAACAACAGATGTTGGCAAGGATGTGAAGGAAGATTTCTTATGCACTGCTGGTGGGAATGCAAACTGGTGCAGCTACTCTGGAACACAGTATGGAGGTTCCTCAAAAAAAATAAAAACAGAACTAACCTAATACCCAGCAAATGCACTGCTAGGTATTCATCCAAGGGGTACAGGTATGCTTTTTCAAAGGGGCACATGCGCCCCAATGTTTATAGCAGCACTATTGACAATAGCCCAAGTATGGAAAGAGCCCAAATGTCCATCAATGGATGAATGAATAAAGAACAGGTGGTATACATATACAATGGAGTATTACTCGGCAATCAAGAAGAATGAAATCTTGCCATTTGCAACTACATGAATGGAACTAGGGGATATTATGCTAAGAGAAATTAGTCAGTCAGAAAAGACAAATATCATATGACCTCACTCATTGAGGACTCTAAGATACAAAACAGATGAACATAAGGGAAAGGAAGAAAAACTAATATAAAAACAGAGAGGGGACAAAACATAAGAAAGTCTTAAATATGGAGAACAAACAGAGGGTTGCTGGAAGGCGGAAGGGCTAAATGGGTAAGGGTCACTAAGAATCTACTCCTGAAATCATTGTTGCACTACATGCTAACTAACTTGGATGTAAACTTAAATAAATTATTTTTTAAAAAGAAAGAAAACAATGGCCTTGAATGATTCCCTGGATCAGATAGACTTGACAGATATATTTAGAATTTTTCATCCTAAAGCAGCAGAATACACATTCTTCTCAAGTGCCCATGGAACATTCTCCAAGATAGATCATATACTGGGTCACAAAACAGCCCTCAATAAATATAAAAAAGAACTGAGATCATACGATGCACACTTTCAGATTACCATGCTATGAACCTTGAAATCAATCTTAGGAAAACCTCCAAATGCATGGAGGTTAAAGAACATCCTACTAAATAATGAATGGGTCAACCAGGCAATTAAAGAAGAAATTTTAAAATATATGGAAACAAATGAAAACGAAAACACAACAATTGAACCCCTTGGGATACAGCAAAGGCAGTCCTAAGAGGAAAATACATTGCAGTCCAGGCCTATCTCAAGAAACAAGAGGGGCCCCTGGGTGGCTTAGTCAGTTAAGCATCCGACTTTGGCTCAGGTCATGATCTCATGGTTTGTGAGTTTGAGCCCCGCATCGGGCTCTGTGCTAACAGTTCAGAGCCTGGAGCTTGCTTCAGATTCCCCGTCTCCTCCTCTCTCTGCCCCTCCCATGCTCATGCTCTGTTTCTCTCTGTCTCTCAATAATAAATAAACGTTAAAAATTAAAAAACAGAAGAAGAAACAAGAAAAATCCCAACTACAAAATCTAACAGCACACCTAAAGGAACTAGAAGCAGAACAACAAAGAAACCCCAAACCCAGCAGAAGAAGAGAAATAATAAAGATCAGAGCAGAAATAAAAAATATAGAATAGGGGCGCCTGGGTGGCGCAGTCGGTTAAGCGTCCGACTTCAGCCAGGTCACGATCTCGCGGTCCGTGAGTTCGAGCCCCGCGTTGGGCTCTGGGCTGATGGCTCAGAGCCTGGAGCCTGTTTCCGATTCTGTGTCTCCTTCTCTCTCTGCCCCTCCCCCGTTCATGCTCTGTCTCTCTCTGTCCCAAAAATAAATAAACGTTGAAAAAAAAATTAAAAAAAAATATATATAGAATAAAAAAAAAAAGTAGAACAGATCAATGAAACTAAGAGTTGGTTTTTGAAAAAAAAAAATTGATAAACATCTAGCCAGACTTCTCAAAAGAAAAGAGAGAGAACCCAAAGAGATAAATTCATGAATGAAAATGGATTTATCATAACCATTCCCTCAGAAATACAAACAATTATCAGAGAATACTATGAAAAATTATATGCCATTAATTGGACAACCTGGAAGAAGTGGACAAATTCCTAAACACCCCACACTACCAAAACTCAAATGGGAAGAATAGAAAATTTGAACAGACCCATAACTAGTGAAGAAATTGAATCAGTTATCAAAAATCTCCCAACAAGAGTCCTGGACCAAATGGCTTCCCTTGGGAATTCTACCAGATATTTAAAGCAGAGTTAATACCTATCCTTCTCAAGCTGTTCCAAAAAATAGAAATGGAAGGAAAACTTTCGACTCACTCTATGAAGCCAGTATTACCTTGATTCCCAAACCAGACAGAGACCCCCCTCCCAAAAAAAGGAGAGCTACAGACCAATATCCCTGATGAACATGGATGTAAAAATTCTCAACAAGATACTAGCAAATCAAACCCAACAGCATTTAAAAAGAATTATTCAACATGATCAAATGGGATTCCTTCCTGGGCTACAGGACTGGTTCAATATTCACAAATCACTCAATGTGATACATCACATTAATAAAAGAAAGGACAAGAACCACATGATCCTCTCAATAGATGCAGAAAAAGCATTTGACAAAATACAACATTCTTTCTTAATAAAAACTCTCAAGAAAGTCAGGTTAGAAGGAACATAAACATCATAAAAGCCATATGTGAAAAGCCCACAGCTAATATCATCCTCAATGGGGAAAAACTGAGAGCTTTCCCCCTGGGATCAGGAACATGACAGGGATGTCCACTCTCATCCCTGTTGTTTAACACAGTGTTGGAAGTCCTAGCATCAGCAATGAGACAACAAAATGAAATAAAAGGCATCAAAATTGGCAAAGAAGAAGTCCTACTTTCACTCTTCACAGACGACATAATACTCTACATGGAAAACCTGAGACTCCACCAAAAGACTCCTAGAACTGATACATGATTTCACCAAAGTCGCTGGGTACAAAATCAATGTACAAAAATCGGTTGCATTTTTATACACCAATAATGAAGCAACAGAAGGAGAAAACAAGGAATCGATCCCATTTACAATTTCACCAAGAACCATAAAATATCTAGGAATAAATCTAACTAAAGATGTAAAAGATATGTATGCTGGAAACTATAGAAAGCTTATGAGGAAATTGAAGAAGACACAAAGAAATGGAAAAATATTCCATGCTCATGGATTGGAAGAATAAATATTGTTAAAATACCAATACTACCCAAAGAAATCTACACATTCAATGCAATCCCAATAAACATTGCACCAGCATTCTTCTCAAAGCTAGAACAAACAATCCTAAGATTTGTATGGAACCACAAAAGACCCTGAATAGCCAAAGTAATATTGAAGAAGAAAACCACAGCAGAGGCATCACAATCCCAGACTTTAACCTCTGCTACAAAGCTGTAATCAAGGCAGTATGGTATTGGCACAAAAACAGACACATAGACCAATGGAATAGAATACAGAACCCAGAATTGGACCCACAAATGTATAGCCAACTGATCTTTGACAAAGCAGGAAAGAATATCCAATGGAAAAAAAGACAGTCTCTTTAGCAAATGGTGCTAGGAGAACTGGACAGCAACATGCAGAAGAATAAAACTAGACCACTTTCTTACATCACACACAAAAATAAACTCAAAATGGATGAAAGACCTAAACATGAGACAGGAAACCATCAAAACCCTAGAGGAAAAAGCAGGCAACAATCTCTTTGACCTCAGCCACAGAAATTTCTTACTTGGCACATCTCCAAAGGCAAGGGAATTAAAAGCAAAAATGAACTATTGGGACCTCATCAAGATAAAAAGCTTCTGCACTGCAAAGGAAACAATCAACAAAACTAAAAGGCAATTGACAGAATGGGAAAAGATATTTGCAAATGACATATCAGACAAAGGCCTACTATCCAAAATCTATAAAGAACTCACCAAACTCCACTCCCAAAAAACAAATAATCCAGTGAAGGAATGGGCAAAAGACATGAATAGACACTTCTCCAAAGAAGACATCCAGATGGCCAACAGACACATGAAAAGATGCTCAACGTCACTCCTCATCAGGGAAATACAAATCAAAGCCACACTGAGACACCACCTCACACCGGTCAGAGTGGCTAAAATGAACAAATCAGGAAACTATAGAAGCTGGTGAGGATGTGGAGAAACAGGAACCCTCTTGTACTGCTGGTGGGAATGCAAACTGGTGCAATCTCTCTGGAAAACAGTGTGGAGGTTCCCCCCAAAATTAACAATAGATCTACCCTATGGCCCTGCAATAGCATTACTAGGAATTTACCCAAGAGATATAGGAGTGCTGATGCATAGGGGCACATGTTCCAATGTTTACAGCAGCACTTTCAACAATAGCCAAATTATGGAAAGAGACTAAATGTCCATCAACTGATAAATGGATAAAGAAGATGTGGTTTATATACACAATGGAATACTACTTGGCAATGAGAAAGAATGAAATCAGGCTATTTGCAGTAATGTGGATGGAACTGGAAGGTATTCTGCTGAGTGAAATAAGTCAGTCAGAGAAGGACAGACATCGTATGTTTTCACTCATATGTGGATCTTAAAACTTAACAGAATACCATCGGGGAAGGGAAGGGGAAAAAATAGTTACAAAGAGGGAAGGAGGGAGGCAAACCACAAGAGACTCTTAAATACAGATAACAAGCCGAGGGTGGATGGGGGGTGGTGGAGAGGGTAAAATGGGTGATGGGCATTGAGGAGGGCACTTATTGGAATGAGCACTGGGTGTTGTACATAAGCCAATTTGACAATAAATTCTATTTTTAAAAATAAGTACTTTCTAGAACTCTTGATTTCCAGACGTCTGCCTTCATACAGTATATCATCTTCCTTTTGCACTGGTACTGAAAGGTACAAGTATCACTTACATCAAAAGTCAAGTATGTTACATCAGAATTGGTATCATAAAGGTGAAAAGACTCAATCTGACCATGAATATATTCTAATCCAAATGCCAATAACTGAATTATTACAAACTCTAAAACACAGGATAAAATATTTCTAAGATTTAGTTCTCTGAGGTCCTTTGCACTGGATAATTCCTTTATTTAGGAACAACTATTTTGCCACCATATTATTCTGAATTTGAATGAAGAATATTATAATGAAAAGCCTACTCTTCAACGTAGTCTGGTGACACGAAACAGCTATTTTCCTGCATTTTCTGTTGAATCTACATGCCTTTGAGATAAATGAAAAAGAATGCTTCAAACTAAGAATAGAAAAGTAGATGCATAGAAAATATAATGAGCAAAGAGAAAGCCAATTAAAAGGGCCCCTGGAAATTTCTTCCAGTTAGTGCTTTAGAAAGAAAATTTACTACAGGATAGCAGAGATACAAAGATAAATAAAACATGATTTCTGCCTTCAATCTTCACAGATTTTTAAACTTTTATCTGGAAATGAAGTTTCCTATTTATCAAAGTGCAAACCATCCTAAAAGACACCTGGCAATTGTCTATTAATCAAAGTAAGCTCTCCTCTCCCCAGAAAATATAGCATGCCCTGTCCTTTGTTGGTAGAGCAGGGCAAGAGATATCTGGTTTCCTTTGCCACTTAAGCTCTCTTACTTGGCCTGGTAAGGAAGGAAACTAAATCCACTGGGTGATACCTATAAAATACCAGCACTGGAGGATACTTCAGAGAATCTATTCAGCTACCTCATTGGCTATATGAAGAAACAGAAGGAAACCAAGACCAAGAGAAGTTAAATGACTTTCTCAAAGTCACATAGTTATTTAGTAACAGTGGAAGGGACTAATACCTATTTTTTTTACTTATGCCAAAAAATTTTCATCCAAGGGCTTCAATTATTCACTTTTCCTAGACTTATATTATCATAAACGGTTGGCTGCTAACTGCATGTTTCATTAAAATTAGCAAGTAATATCTACTCATAGATGGCTTCCAGAGAGATCTTACCAAACATAATGCTAATCATGCTATTCCCCTGCTTTAAAAATCCTCTTATCTCCAAAAACAGAAAATTTAACACAGGACAAACACAGGTTCTTTCATGCATAACCCCCAAGCCTAGACTTCCAGATCTCCTACCTTAGACTTTATATTTCAAAAACATCAAATTGCTTGTATTCTCAAAATGAGAAAGATTGTTTGACACTGCCTTGCTTTGCACAGGCTCCTCCCCCCACCTGACATGCTCTTCTCCCACTTCTCTCACTTCTCTGAAGCTTTCAGAAAGAGCTTCTACTCATCCCTTAAAACACATCTCTTTCCTAAAAACTATCCAATCTAACCTTTCAAGATGGAGTTAATCACAGCCTCCCTTGTACTTCCAACAGTCTGTGTTGTTAAATTAATCACATTGCTTAGCAATTACCCTCTCTCCATCTCTCTCTCTTATGGACTGTGATGCCTCAAGGGGACAGCCTGTAGCCTTGAGTCTTTACATCCCCAGATGCAAGCACATAAGAAGTGTTCAGTTAATATTTCTTGAATAAATAAATGGGATGAGGCTAAAACAGGTGTCATTATTTCTTTTTGTCTATAACAGAGAGATCTAGTTCAAAATACAAATGATAACGATCAAGCTAAAGATTAACATTTGCAATTATTGTCCATTTTAAATTAGCAGAAAAAATATTTAAGACCTGATTTGTGGAAAAGGGGTTGCAGCAAAAACAACAATCTGTATACAATGTGCATTGATTTAAGCAGTTGTGTTGTTTTTTGTTTTTTGGTTTTTTTTTTAAAGAAAACCTTTCTTGGAACAGGTGACCTTTATTACCACTTTGCTCTAATTGCAAATACTTTTAGTACCTGATGCCTATTAATTTGTCATCCCTGCCAGGAGCAAAGCCAAGAAACCACAACAAAAGAAAAATAGACCTTTAAATGCCAGCAATAAAGAACTGGTTCTGAGTAACAATTACCTCGGGTAATGCAAGAACACTAAGTAGCCAGTACAGTTCACTAAATAAATTTCATTCTTAATTATGGAAAATAAGAAGGGTAAAATAAAAACTTCATCATTCATTGTACATTATAGGAATCCAAAGGGAAGTATAGATTACTTCATTTTATTTTATGGAACAGAACAGTCAGTTTCACAGAGGCAATCTCACCCAGCAGAAAGGGCCCTGTCTGCATATTCATTAAAATCTGTGTGCAATCAAGGGGCAGAGGATCCAAACATAATCTGCCAACAACTCTCTCCAGCCATTCTGGAGGTCACTCCAATGATGGCAAGTCAATGGAGCTAAAGAAATATCTAGCTAGTGCTTAATTCTTCCTGAAAATGGATGGGACGTTAAATTTGACAAATAAATAAAATATTTGTAAGTATCCATATTGCTTTGGTGATACAGTATACCAGAAGATAATATTCTATGCATGTAGTTATACTCCTGAAGTGAAAGTTCTTATGGGTTCTTGACTTGGGTGATTTCAAACCCACTGACTGGTCATGGGATCACTTACCCACTCCTAGAGCTAAGGACAAGGGGACTAGAGAGAGGCAGTGTTCAAACCCATCCCATTAAATAGCTCAGGCAGGAAAAAGGGGGTTTCCTGAAGAAAAATTAGAGGGCTGTTACCAGAAGAGAGAATGGATGAAAGGATGCTGGGCAGGTGAAAACACACAGTGTACATTTCACAATCTGAGAAAGTTAAGAACTGCTAAACATGGGCCAAGGAACAAGGAAATAACAACAAGCACCTCAGGTACTTCAAGTCTGCTGAAACAACATGTAGATTTATCCCATGAGTGTCAGGAGAACAGAACTAGGGCCGAAAGGTAGCACTTTAAAGAGGCAGCTTCAACTTAAAATAAGGAAGAAATTTATCACAAGAGATGTTTAAAAATAAGTAGGCTGCCCTGAGAAGTGGGTTTCCCATGCTGAAAGGGCCAAGCAGAGATGCTTCCTCCAAGGGCCTTGACCCCATCTCTCTCATCTTAGAGGGAAATCTTCTGCTCTGCCTTCTCTTCTCATCCTTTTATGTTGTTCCCCACGGACAGAGGACAGATTCAATGCTCATGTTTAGCCAAGGCTGTCTCTAGACTCTCTTTCAGAGCTGCCTATACACAGATGGCATGCATTCTTCTCCCTACTCCTGCTTCTCTGTGGGAGTTCTCCCAGAATAGATGCTGACCCTATGGGGTGAGAAGAAGTCCAGTTATCTGATTACATAGACTGCATCTGGGAAGTAAGCTCAATCCAGGAGATAAGAAACAGGAAGCCCACTTTGATCACATGATTCTGAACCAACTTTGCCAGTATTAGAGTTTGATTCTTCTCTGACTTCTATATATCTTTCTCAAGTGTTTCAGAATTTAAAAGGAAGAGGAATGTGGGGCTCCTGGATGGTTCAGTCAGTTAAGTATCTAACTCTTGATTTGGGCTCAGGTTGTGATCTCATAGTTCATGAAATCAAGCCCCACATTAGGCTCCATGCTGACAGCATGAAGCCTGCTTATGATTCTCTCCCCCCTTCTCTCTCTGCCCCTCCCCCATTCGTTCTCTCACTCTCTCTCTCAAAATAAATAAATAAACCTTAAAATTTTTAAATTAAATTAAAAACCAAAGGAAGGGGAATGTGATTAATTGGCTCCCTTAAATTCTAACATTTCTCAGAAGGGATTCCAACATGGACTAGGAATGGTTTTGGAAGGGGGATGTTGTTTGACATCAGTAGAATTCCTTCTACTCTTATATAAGTCAAGAAAGGTCACTGAAATAACCAACATTATTGGCACATATTTATTACTCAAAAATAGTCTAAGACTTCTACCTGATGACAGACCACTAGAAAATCTAGCATCCTTCTTTTATTAAGAACTGACACTATTTGCTGCAGGCAGCATGATTTAATGGAATTCACTGTCTCTGAATACAGAAAACCTGATTCCTACCTTACCTAACAGCCATACGGCAGTTATCAAGTAACCCTGTGCTCTACTTACCCTTTGCATGAAATAAAGTAATAATGACAATGTTTTACTACAGTGTTGGAGAATTGCTGATTGGTGCTTAGTATTTATAAAATATTCATAATATGTTAAATGCTTAATAGGAATTTTTAACTTCTAAAAGTGGACAGGTTATTATTAAAAAATGATTTGCTATGTTCTCAGACTAAAATTCGGGGAAAATATGATGCATGCAACGGATCTAGACTATCCAAAGTAATCTTAAAAAGAAGAATAAATTAGGAGGATTTACAGTACCTGACTTCAAGACTATTAAGCTACGGCAATCAAGACAATACCTAACTGGCATGATAATCAACCAATTAATCACTGGAACAGAATAGAGAAAAGAAACAGAAACATTCCTTTAATTTTTTTTTAATGTTTATTTATTTTTGAAGGAGAGAGAGAGAGCATGAGTGGGGAAAGAGCAGAGAGAGGGAGACACAGAATCCAAAGCAGGCTCCAGGCTCTGAGCTGTCAGCACAGGGCCCGACGCAGGGCTCGAACTCACAAACCGTGAGATCATGACCTGAGCCGAGTTGGATGCTTAACTGACTAAGCCACCCAGGAGCCCCTCCCTTAATTTTTGATAAAGACAATCTAATAGGGAAAGAAATGTCAGAGCAAATGTTGCTATAATAACTGGATATCCATATGCAAAAAAAAATGCACTTTGACCTCTACTTCACACCAAATACAAAAACTAATTTGAAACGGATTGCATGCTTATCATAAAAGTTAAATAATAAAGCTTTTACAACAAAAGGTAGGAAATATCTTCAACACTTGGAGGTAACTCGAGGTTTCTTAGGCAAATCCTTCCAATAAAAAATGGGTAAGATTTCAACAGATCCATCATTAAAGCAGTTTTATGAAAGGCCAGTAAACACGTCTGCATTCTCATTAGAGAAATACAAATTGAAAATCCCAATGAGATGCCATTTTACATCCATCAAGATGACTGAAACTAAAAAGACTGAAAACACCAAATGTTGGCCTGGATATGAAACAACCAAAATTCTTCTACAGTGCTGGTGGGAATATAAAATAGTACTTCCAGCGGTGTGCAGGAGAGGGCTTGCACTGGCCCCAAGAATCAATCGTGTACACTCTTCCCATCTTATCCCTCAACAACTTCACATTGGCAGCTTACAATTGGCCATGGTGGAAGTATTTACACCATGGAATTGGCAGTTTTGCACTTAGTGTTATGAGTGATCCTTTCTCCCCCTCCTCTTCCCCCTCCTCCTCCTCTCCCTCTCCCTCCTCTTCCTCTTTTTTCTTCTTGTTCCTCTTCTTCGTCTTCTCTTTCTCCTTCTTCTCCCCCTCCTCCTCTTTCTCATTTTTCTTTTTTGGAGAGCCAGTTGATAAAGCACACTACTAGATACAGCCATTTGGGGATGATTTATGGCAGTTTCCTATAAAACTAAATCTATAACTCCTCTCTGACCTAACAATTCCAGCAAAATAAAAATAAAATCTCTACAGGAATGTTCATAGCAGCTTTATTCATAATACCTAAAACCTACAAATAGTCCAGGTGTCCCTTAATAGGAGAATGGACAAACTATGGTATAGTCATACATAGACTAGTTCTCAACAAGACAAACAAAAGAACACTAACATGAATGAATCTCAAAAACATTATGTTGAGTGCCTCAAGTCTTATACAAGAGTATATGCTGTATGATTACCTTTATATAAAGTTACATTACAGGCAAACTTATCTAAGGTTTAAAAAAAAAAAAAACAGAGGTGGGGTGGGGGTGGGGGTGTGGGCAAGAACTGACTAGGAAGGAACATGAGGGTACTTTTTGGGTCATGATAATGTTCCATAATTTAATAAGGATTTGGGTTAAACAAGTACAAGCCTTTGTCAAAACTCAGTGACTATATACTTAAGATTTGGGCATTTCACTCTACGTCCATTACCTCAAAAGAAAAATATGTAAACAAATAATGAATTTTATGATTTACTTGCTGAAATGTTTAGGGGAAGTCACGGCTGCAACTGACTTTGAAATTCATCATAAGAATAAGATCGGTGGACAGATATAGAGGTTAGAGGGATAGAGAGATGGGTAGAAATATAATAAAGAAATATAATGAAATGTTAATGGGAGAATCTAAAACATGGGTATGGGTGTTCACTATAAAATTCTTTAACCGTTCTATGTGTTTGAAAATTTTCATAATAAAATATTGGAGAAAATCAGTAAAAGATAAAATTTACAGTTCTTATTTACTGTTTGCCATGGCCAAGTGCTATGCTAAAAGCTTTATAAGCATCATCTAATCCTGTAAGTTAGATGCCGTTATCAATTTCATTTTACTAGTAATTAAACTAAGTCGTAAAGAAATAAAGTTACTTGCCCAAGGTCACATAGCAAGTAAATGAAGAAGGACCCCAGCTCAGGCCTTCTCTTAACTGTACATTATAGAAATTTCCTTTCTGTGTAGAAGAAACAGAAGGAGAAAAACAGAACAAAAAAAAAAATCAAAAAGGAAAGCAATCCCAATTGGTAACAAACAAGAGACAGAAATATTTGGGCAGAGTCCCTGCTCTACCACTTTTTAAGATTAAACTATGAGCAGGACTGGCTACATAATTCGCAGAGCTTGGTGCAAAATAAACGAAAAGTATTCCTTGCTCAAACATTACTAAGAACTTCAAGAAGGTGACAGCAGGGCTCTGAAGCAAGCACCGGGCTCTTCTGAGACCCCATACTGTGTGACCACACAAGTCGCGCACCCACGCCGTGGGCACAGAGTCCAAGAACAAGAAGTGCTCGATCTGATTAGGATGACTACGAGTTCCTCAACTAATCCAACAGCCCTTTCTGTGGCCACATTCTTTTTCCTGTCTACCCCTCCTGGAGGGTTTTTATACCCAAAAAGCAGAAAAGGTGAGTTCAAACCTTAGTGGTCATGGTGTCTAAATACTGAAGCTGCCGTAAGGCTCCACAAAAGACTGTTTTGTGTGCTTGCTAAAATTGAGACACCTTAGTCATAGAAGGTACTGATCTTCCTCTTCAATTGGTCATCACAGACGCAGTGGGGAAATGGTGATGGATCATCCAACAGGAGTAAACAGGTTTCAAAGAGGTAGGCTTTGTCACCAGTGGAATGAATCGGTTATCCATCATTCCCGTCCAACTGCAAAACTGACCGGGCAGTCAGAGAATGTCTCCTCCATTTATGTAGCTGCCTTTTACCCTCAGGATTTCTAACCAAAGAGCTCATTTGTACTTTAGAAAAGGGAGACTATGGCACCAAGTGAAAGTACTTTAAAAAAAATAAAGCTCGCATCCATTTTCAGGCCACGACGATTCAGCAGTGGCTTAGCTGCTTCCTGCCTGGGCTGTCGCTGTAATCAGTAATTCTCAGACAGACATAAAACACAGTAGTTTCGCTATGGATAATAGGCTGTTCATCCACTGAAAAGACTTCTATATTTTTTCGTGTACTGTACAAAATGCTTCATTTCGACTAGAATCAAAATGACAAATCCTTTTACATTGGAGTTTTGCTGGCTGCCTCGGGAAGCTGAAAAAATACTGTCACCAGAGAATAACTGCAGGATTTTAAGAAGCCCCAGCTAAGGAAAGATGTGGGAGATGCGACTGGCCTTCCTTTTCATTCTAAACCAGACACTGCAAGGGTTATTCAAATTAGAATGATCACCCCATAAGCTTTGATAACTCTACATTCAAAAATGATTTCCCAAATTACTAAACTTAAGACTCCCTATTTAAGAAAGGCCACCAGAAGATGCAGCATAACAATGGGTTGTTTTGAGGATTTCCAGAAAGCCCTTAATTTTAAAAGAGAGAAACCACTTAAATTGGGAATGGGGGAAATCTGCTGATTCCCTAGCAATTTCTGGGGCTGTTGCCTCATTAAAGGCTACGAAAGCCACTTTGCAAAATGCAGAAAGCCACATGCTTCCATGGTGACTGAGAGGTTCGGCTGCATTCCTTTTGCAATGTGAAAAATACTCTGCATTTTTAGCAAAAAGAGATTCACCTCTCCTTTGCAGACTTTGCCTTCAACATGTCTAGAAATATGTCAAGAAATTTCCACCTCACAGGGATGGCTGGGCTGACCTGTTTGAATCAAAGTCTCTCATATCTTAGTAGGAGCTAAGAACAAGGATAGGTAAAATCAGCATGGGTTTTTAATTTGGAGACTCTGCCAGCATTAGGGTAACTGCATCCAGTGAATCAAATCACTAGAATGAAGACTAGGGTGGATTTCCTGCCAAGTGTGTTTACAGCACAGATCAATGCACACCAACTGTGGAGTGGCATGTTAAGATGGCTGGAGACATATGTACGTATTTATAACTTCAGCTACCTCCGAGCAAAGTCAACCTCTCCCCCCAAATAAAGTAAACGAATGGATAATTTAGCAGGACTGAGATGCAGTAGATAATGTGTCTGACTACACCAAAACCAGTTGTTCACTACTCTTGTTTTTAGTCAGAGACTCAGTGATGTCTTCAGAAACCACTTATCTTTTTTTTTTTAATTTACTGATATTACTATTGTCAATTAATCTATGCTGGAAGGCAGTGGGAATAGCATCATTTTACTAAGATGGGGAAATATCTATTTTTTAAATAAATATGTTGACCTCGGGGCACCTGGGTGGCTCAGTCGGTTGAGCGGCCGACTCTTGATTTTGGCTCAGGTCATGATCTCACAGTTCATGAGATGGGGCCCCACATCAGGCTCTGCACTGACAGCATGAAGCCTGCTTGGGATTCTCTCTCTCTCTCCTCTCTCTGCCCCTCCCCTGCTCACTCGCACGCTCTCTCTCGCTCTCTCAAAATAAATAAAGTCTTTTAAATAAATAAACAGATCTGAAATCCATACTTCTAATATTTTAAACATATCACCATATGCATCTCCCAGTTATTCTCCAAAGTGCTAAATGGAGATGAGCTTTGAGATCAACTAAACCAGGTTTGAATCCTGCCTCCATCAGTTAGCAGTTAGTGGTGAGATTCAGAGCAAGCAAGTACTTATAAGGCCAAAAACCTTGGTATTCCCTCTTGTACAATGGGAGGGAATGATACTATCTCATTGGTATGTTGTGAAGATTGAGTAGGAGAACGTATGTAAGACATCCAGCGCAGGCCTCACATAGAAGGTGTTAAACACACATGTGGGTCGCTTCTCACTGCCTCCTTCCCTTCCCCTCACCAAGTCGTGGACATGCACTTTAGCTGCCAGCACTTGCATGCTAATGACAGCCTGAAGGTGGCTTGAGAGCAGTTTTAACAACCTCAAGTTATTCTACTTGTTAGGAGTTACAGTGAATAATACATACAACTTGTTCATCATCCAGAAGGCTTTCGCATTGGAAAATCCCATTAGCAGCTTTGCATAACAAAAGGTTTACATAGGAGCCTCCAAAATAGGTTGATCACTCAGCTCAAAATACAGTATGTCATACTTCTGCCTTTCAAACAAGTCCCAATGAAGTGTCCAACTGCCTTTCACCAACATTTAATCCATATTTCTCTCTAATAGATATTACTAATTTGCAAGATTCCTCTTCAGAAAAAGTGAAGTGCTCAGGCCGGAAGGCCAGACTTCCTGGGTTGGAATCTGGGCTTCTCCACTCTGTGAAGTGTGTGAACTTGACAAAGATTTGACCCCTTTCTGACCTTGGTTTTCACGACTGTAAATGGAGACAACTGCAGTATTTTCACCTTATCAAGTTGTTGGATTATGTGAGTTTATGATGTAAATCACAAATGGCCTGACCCAAAGTACGAGTGCAAATACTACTGTTTTCAATCTAACTAACACATTGGGTAGTATTCTTTCTGGGGACCAGAACATTGGGCTGTTTTCCTCAAATAGAATATGGACATCATCTTTCTCAGAAAGTCAATGTCTCCATCTGATGCCCTACAGATCACTAGGAGGATAGAAATAGGAAGCGGGGAGTGGAAAGTGAAACTGAAGATATCCACAGATCTTCTCTGACTGAAAGGCATATCCCAATCTCTCTCTCTCTCTCTCTCTCTCTCTCTCTCTCTCTCACACACACACACACACACACAAATAACATTTAGACCAAATACCTCCTCCTAGAGAGAAAGCACTTGAAGACAGAGAGATTAAGTGACCAACCCAAATTCCCTATTTGTTTCAATTTAATGAGAAAAAAAATATGAAGTACTTAAAATGGCCCCTTTACTAATGACGATTTCCAAAACTAAGTGACCAAGTTCTAGAAGATCTACTTCTGAAACCTTAATTTTACATGGGATTCTACTGCATTAAACATAGATTGTGATTAAGCAGATTGGGTAGACCTTAAGATCCTGCATTTCTAACAAGCTTGGGGTGATACCAATGCTGCTGGGCAGCAGAGCAAATTTTGAGAAGAACAGATTTAAAGGCCCACTCCAATATAGTCTGTTAGTCACACCTGCAAGTTTCTTTCCTAAGAGAAAACAACCAATACCCATAGAAAACTGTCCTGTACAAATCTTTGGCTAGAAAGATTGCTTACTTTGGGCTTTCAATATCTGTATGGAATGTTGCTCACTTGGTGAGAATATACTGCTAATGGGGCTCTAGGGCTTGAACTTGACTTCATCAGCCATTACTCATTATAGTCCACTTTCTAAAATATTGACTGAGTGACTCTTTTGTGTGCAACGCTGTTCCAGGAATTCAGGAAAGAAGCCATATTCAAAACAAAGGTCTTACTCTCACAGAACTTGCACTCTAGTGAGGGAGGCAATAAACAAGGAGCCAAGTAAATAAACAGCATGCCAGGGAGTGATGATGCTATAGAGAAAAATAATACAGAGCAAAAGAGATGACTGCCATAGCAGGATATGTATTTAACACAAGATAGTCAGAAAAGGCCTCAATAGTAAGTTGGCATTTGTACAGACACCTTAAGGAAATGAGTGATGGAACTATGTGGGTATGTTGGGGAAGAGCATAAAAGGCAGGAACAGCAAGTTCAAAAATTGAAGCTGGCAATAAAGGAGTCAGGTCCTGGGAATTAGAAACAAGGGGCAGAGTAGTAGATGACGTAATGTTTTGAGTTGTGTTGCGTATTACTTTGAGTTAAAATCACACCAAAGTGAAAACAGGAACAAAACAATACTATAATAATTTTTCTAACATATGATGAAAATTAACTTTTGACAAGGAGAACACTTATTATCAGTGGGCTTTAGTTAGAACCCAATGGTAGATCACCCTCTCTACTAGAAAAACAGATAAACCAGTGCCCTCCCAACAGTGGTTACAAGAGGAAAAGTAATAAGGTCTTTAACATGAGAATAATTCCAAGCGGTTAGGTAATTACTGAGGTACTTTGGAGTATGGGAAAGTGAGTGCTTTTGTCATTTGGTCAATGGGGTATTACAAATTAGTTTGTCTATCAAAATTATCCCTTCTAATGGATGCACCTGACTAAATGCATATCCATCCAAATGTGCACCTGGAGAATTGTGAACAGAAAGCTTGCTATGCAGCCAGAGCTTCCGCCGTCAGTTCCAATAAGCACAGATGTGTCCCTGAGTGAACATTCAGATATTCATATTGGTGAGATCGCATATTCAAAAAGTATGTGGACCACTGTTCCTGGAATCCACGTTCTCCCAGAAGACTCAAATGAATACCAATGTGGATATACCACAAATCGCAAATGTATGACAAGCCTGCACGCACCATTTCTGCACTGTGCTACACTCTCCAGGGAACAGCCTGCACCAACAGGAGGGGGTCAGGGAGAAGAGAGGAGAGGAGGAGAGGAGGAGAGGAGGAGAGGAGGAGAGGAGGAGAGAGAAGAGAAGAGAAGAGAAGAGAAGAGAAGAGAAGAGAAGAGAAGAGAAGAGAAGAGAAGAGAAGAGAAGAAGCCCAGGGCAATGGCAGGACAAGAGCAAAGGGTGACCATAGTTACAGCCAAGTTCTGTGTACCACTTTAGTTGTGTGGAACTTGAACTTGATGCCCACCACTGATCAGGCATTATCTCATCTATGTATAGACAGATGCTCAAGGGTCTCCCATCTTAAAAAAAAAAAAAATCTTCTTTACTTGGTTTCCCATCACAATTAAAATAAAACCCAAATTCCTTTCCATAGCCTCAGAAGCCTACCTGACATGAACCTGGACCTTTCCCACCTTTTCCCTCAGGTACTTCATTCCAGCCACACTAGCCTCAGGCTCTTCTAGGAGCAAACCAAGAACATTCCTTCCTCAGGACTTTTGCAAGAGCTGTTCCAACAGCCAGCCAAGCTTCCAACAAACATCCACAGGGCTCGTTCCCTTGCTCCATGTTCAAATGTCACCTCTTCAGAGAGGCCATACTTGCCTTGCTATCTAGGATAGAACCCACATGACTCCATCACCCCCCTCCTACATTGTTCCTCATGCCACTGGCATAAGATATTACCAGATATTTGTTTACTGCCTGACTCCCCCATAGAATGTGGCTGGATGTTGGTTCTAGAGCATCCTTAGGATCTAGAAACACCAGACACACATTTGTTGTCCAAGAAGTATCTGATGAGTGAACAACTGAATGAATAAATGAATAAATTTAATTCCTTGATATACACTACACTGGATTTCTGTGTATGTTTTATCAAAATAGTGACTGCAGGTCTATGTTCACTCTCCAACCATATGCTTCCTTTATTGAGTGATACGTTTTTTCAAACTAAAAGAGAAAAAAGATGATACAGATATTAGTGCACAAAACAACACACTGGAAGAAAGAGAAGGAAATAGAGCAGAACCAGTTCCCCCAGGAATGTGGCCAAGATAGATAATCCGAAACAATAGACTAAATAAGCAACCTAAGAGGATCACCAAGAGGGACAAGACAAACAGATACCATGGTTGCAAAAATGTTTTCCAAGTTGCATAAATAATAACTTAGCAAGAGGAAGTGCTCAGTGGATGTTAGATGAAGAGGCTAGTGATAGCGTAGGATAGGAATTACTTGGTCAATCTTCATAATCTATATAGCCCAAAACAGAAATCCAAATAATTTTTTTCACAAGGACGATTACACTACAAATACAATTTTCATGACTGATGGCTAAATATTCTTAACATCATTGATTCTTTTCAGAGGACGCCATGTTCCAGTTCTAAGCAACAACTTTTATTTATTCAATCATAAGCTATTATGTGGTCGTAAATTTAAATGCTCACAGGAGTCAGGCAGCCAGTGTAAAGGAGGAAGTCTGGCTGGGACTTCCCGGAGGTGGCCTGCCACGTGCCTCCTGATGGGACAGCAGCTACTCTGTTTTAGCCAAGGTGAGCACCTGTGTTGTTGGGACACCTGGATTTTCCGGGAGCATTTCTTGATTTTTATTGTTGGCAATGAATTCATACATTTTATAAAAGCCATGCACACAAAACACAGTTGCAGGCTTCAGTGTGTGATCTCTGATGAATTATTCAAATATTAAAAACAACTGGAAGAACAGATATAATATATCTACTTTCCAGCCATCTGACCAAATTCCATAAAAATATTTGCTGTCAACACAAACCCAGGTCTTTGTTAGTTTTAAGGGAGGGAAACTTTGAGGGAAATCTGAGAGTCTCGCATGAGATAGCAAGTAAGGGATTTATAAATGAGACATTAGTGATAAAATGATTTCATTTTTATCCACAGACTCTTAAGGTCTCAATCACATTTGAATGACTAATAATTCAGTTATCAGGTATTCGTTAAATAATCACCAGATTCTGATTAACATATGAAGCACTTAAAAAGCAAAATAAAGATGTGGCTGGCCTACTTACTATCTAATCTGATGGTTTGACTAAGAAACAAGCTTACAACTAACATATAAAACATATAAGTATTTGTGGTTTCGCTATTTGCAAATAACTCCTAAAGGGCCATGGCACGCAGAGATCCATCAGCTCATTGACAATGAACATGGTGAGTGGACCCAGCAATGGCCTAGCATGGGCATCTCACTGCAGTTTACTGCATCATAATCACACACAAAAAAATCTTTACTAAGCGTCTAAAAGAGGTTCATTTAATTTTTCAGTCATACTTTATTGCGCTCTGTGATCAAATTTAAATGTCACTCCATTAACAGCACATTGGGAGATTTATGTAAGTATTAGTGTTTTCCTCATGGATACGAAGATGTACCTCACCTGTTTACACCCGGTGAAAGCAGCCCTTACCTCAATGAAGACCCCCTGTGCTGGGAGGCTTCCCCACCCTCCCAAAGTCTCAGTTTCCACCCGGCTTCACCATCTCAATCTGCATGTGGGTCCTGGCTTCTGCTTCCCTCTCAATCTAGTCCCTCACCATCATGCCTGCAAAATGCAGCCATCTCTTTCTTGACTTCCTAGCTCGGCCTGCAGGCCTGATGGGACACTGCATCAGGTTAGGTCTTATTGCAGACAATAGATACTGCTATAGCTTGTTTAAGCAAAAACATATTTCATTGCCAGGTATTAGGTGCTTAGCAAATTCAGTAGAAGCAATGGAGAGATAGACTAAGTTAAGCTTCCAAGAACAGCTCCCATAATCACATAGCCTCTGTTATGATCTAAAAAACTTCTGTCACCTGTGCTGAAGCACAGCCTATCAGAGACCTGCTGATGGGACCAAGCTTCCTCCATCAGCATGGGAGAGCCCAACGGCTGCAGAAGCCAATGTAATCAGGAAGGTGAGACCTCACACCTTGCCTCTTGTTCCTTTTCTACATCAAGTCACTTACTAGTGATCCCAGAGGAGAAATCCAGATCATACCTGGGAGAGAATCTCCAAAGTTATAACCTTCTGGCCTCTCCTGTAGTGGAGAGCATAGTAAAGGGAGCATGGAATAGACGTCCAAAGTAGCAGTCCACATAAAACGCTATAGGTTCCCTGCCAGGGATTATATTTCTGTGGTTCTCATTATAATTACTGTTTGTTTTTGGTTTTTGGTTTTTGGTTGTTGTTGTCGTTTTGGTGAGAACCTTTGTATCTCTGAAGAGAAAATCAAGGTAATCACCAGTAGAAAAATACTAATGCCTGGCATTGCAAACGTAATGGACATTTATTGGTCAACTAAGAGAAGGTACAGGACCACTTGAAGACTATCCTAGTAGCTTCCCTTGAAAAAGTGGGCAAGTGGAATGTTCTATTCCCTGAGATGGGATATAGAAAACCCTTATGTCTAAGGGTCAAAAAATTGGAGGTACCAGGGGCCTGGGAAAGAAGGGGAACTCTGGGTTCATAAAATGGTAGATTCCTAACCCTAATGTAAGAAATGACAAGCCCATGCAAGCTACTACCTTGATGTCAGCACTCGCCATCCTGCCCACAGCAGGAAAGGCCATTCATAATTCTCCTGGCCTTCATGAGATGGGGATCATTGTGGATGTCCCAAGACCCGGAAAAATGTCTATCCCCTCACTAGGGCATAGCACTCAGGTATACACTAAGCTGATACTCCTATGAAAGTGATGAAATTCACATAACTCTGCTTACTGAGACCATGGTATCAACTCTACCTGGTTCCACCACTGTCCTAAAATTTTCCCAGTATATTTCTGATAAGATTCTTTAGAGAGTTCTTTTGGAATGCTTTCATTCATCTTAATAGTCTTTTTTTTTTTTAATGTTTATTTATATTTGAGAGAGACAGACAGACAGTGTGTGAGCAGGGGAGGGGCAGAGAGAAACAGAGACAGAATCTGAAGCAGGCTCCAGACTCTGAGCTGTCAGCACAGAACCTGATGTGGGGCTCAAACTCATGAACCACAAGATCATGACCTGAGCCAAAGTCAGAAGCTTAACCAACTGAGCCACCCAAGCACCCTCCATTCTTCTTAAAACTCTGTTCCCACTTCTGCTCCATTCCTCTCTTAACATAGTCTTTCTTATGCAAACTACTTCCTTCAACTTCCCTCCCCTCCCCCATTTTCTCTAGCTCAGTTTCCTACACCTTCCTAGCTAGTGCCAGTTTCTCTTCCCCTTCTAGTTCTTCTAGCGCACGGGTCAAGGTCTGTTTTTATAAGCAAACCTTTACTGGAACACAGCTACACTCATTCTTTTATGTATCATGTACAGTTGCTTTCACACTGTGATGGCAGAGTTTAGTAACAGTACCTGGCCCCCAAAGCCTAAAATACTTGCTATCCAGCCCTGTACAGAAAAGTTTGCTGACCACCGTTTTGGAGGATCTATCCCCTTCTACCTTCTGAAAATTCCTCTTATCAATGTCTCCTTTCTCTCTTTATCTTCAACCTCTCTGTGTCCATGGTTTCCTTCTCTTCAACCTGCAACATTTACATCATCATTCAGTCACTCTGCAACAAACCCCAGTTGAACACCTACTAAGTGTCAGGTATGAGACACAATCCCAGTCTTCAAGCCACTTATGGTCTAGTAAGGAAAAGCAAATATGTAAGCAGCCAGGTTTCCTTGAGTATTTCAAAAGCCAAGAAGAAAGTCCAAGCAACACCCATTTCTACCTGGGGATTTCAGGAGAGTCAAACGTATCAGAGACGTCCAGCAGAACATACAAATAAATAGCAAACAGTTCATAAAGGTGGTGAACCATCCTCACAAATCTTTAGCATTCTAAAAAATACATCTTCTCATACCATCCTTTATCCTCTATCTACCATCCCACACTCTCCCCTTCCCTTTATAGCTGACATCCCTGACCTGCAAGCTACTCTAATTCCTTGCTGCCTGCTTCCACCGGCACCACTTGGCTGAAGCTGCTCCCTCCAGGGTTACCAGAGCCCTTGGCTAATCTGTTTACCACCTCACCTTACTTCTCATCTTACTCACCCTCTGTGCAATATTTGACTGCTGTTCACTCTTATCCTCATTCTCCTGCCTAAAAGCCTCCATGGTTCCACCTAAGTTTCAAATCCCTCAAACTATCATACAGAGCTTTTGACAATCTCTGTGTGCCTTTCTGCCCCTGGAATGCCTTTCAAATCCACAAACATGCCCCATTGTGTTGTATCCCCTTGCCTTATCATGCTCTGCCCTTTGTCTGGGGTGATCTTTGCTATATTTTCCTATCCTTTATCTCTACCATCCAAACTCTTCCAAACTCCTCCTTACTCTTTACAACCCAGTTCAAATGCCATTTCCACTGTGACCGTAGTATCCCAGCTTGATTTGGTTGGCTCTTCTCTCCTCCTTCCTGTCTACTCTCAGAGCACTTGGTACATAGCTCCAGTGAGGGTTCAGGGCACCAACTACTTGCTTACAGGTATTACTTGCTCATTTTACGATGTACAGGAATCATGGCTCATACCTTTTTAAATCCCAAGTACTTGGACTAAATCCACATAAAGCTATACTAAATAAATGATTACAGTAGGAGCCAGGCTTGGCAGTTTCAACCAGGAAAAAAAATGCAAATTCCTAAATATATCCAGACAAGTTATTTTTCAGGCACACATCTCTTAAAATTCAATAAACTTTCAGAATATGCAAATGAAAATAAAGTTTCCCTTTGGCACAGTAGAGTGACAGTTATAAGACAATGACATAAAAGTACTCCCTAAGGAACCATCACAGGATAGCATCAGATATTCAGGCTTGTCAGTAGGAAGGGCACCACCTCAGTCATATTTTTTTTCCAGTTTTAATACCAAAGATGGCACAGTTATCAGCTTATTTTCACCATCATCTCTGTCTTTAGAACTATGGGCAGAAAAGTATTTATTATGAATGAATGTTCAGCATGTGACAACAGAGGAGTAATGGGTTTTAGGTAAATAGGTCTGAGAGATGTGGATTTATGGTCCCATTGGGCTCCACCTTCCCCAGGATAGCAATGGAGATGCTCCATCCTTGAGAATACAGAATGAGCCACTTGCTCAAGTTGCAGGCAGAGTCCGTCCCAGATTCTGGGACCCATCAGAGATTTTGGAGTCGACAAGGACCCTAAGGCAGGAGGAAGAAGCACATGTCAGTCTGCATGCTTCCAGGGACAACTCTGGGTCAAATTAAGGCCCAAGTAAAGCACATTGCCAAATTCTGTGGGGCAGAAAAGCATTCATCATCTCCAAGTGAAAAATGCTTCACTTTCTGGCTCCTACATGTATTCAGCTAGTCAAGTGTCAGCACAGAGCCTGGAACTCATATGCTTTGTAGCTTTCACCGTGACAACCGCATTTCCAAGCCTATAGTTGCAGGAAAGACAACATTTGTAATTGTCTTGTTGGCTGAGGGTAAAACAAATACACATTTAGATCACAACGGATAAATGCTTCCTCTGAATTAATCACACATGAGAGGCAGAGCACACACTTCTATCAGGGAAATTGAATCTCATGGTGGCAAACCCACCCATGAAGAAAACAAAATCCTTTAAAACAGAGGAAAATTTTAGAATATTCACAGTATCCTTGAAGTGGGAGCTCTGTTATGGAATAAGTCCATAAAAAAGATAGCAAATGGAGAAGGCTGGGAATGCCTGAAGGTGCATGGCAGCCTCAGGGCCTTAGCTTTCCCAGGAATCCTTTTCACTGCAGCCAGTGAGGTCACACTGGTTACAGATTCCATGCAATTCATTTTAAAATGCTGGGGAGCCTGGGTGGCTCAATCCCTTAAGCATCAGACTTCAGCTCAGGTAATGATCTCACAGTCTGTGAGTTCGAGCCCCGCGTCAGGCTCTGTGCTGACAGCTCAGAGCCTGGAGACTGCTTCAGATTCTGTGTCTCCCTCTCTCTGACCCTCCCCCGTTCATGCTCTGTCTTTCTCTGTCTCAAAAATAAATAAACATTAAAAAAATTTTTTTAATGTATTTTACAGGCCCACTGTGTGCTTGGCACAGAAGACCATAAAACGTACTTTCATAGCCTATTGGCAGGAGTGAAAAGCAACATAAGCCCTCTGGGTGAAAGCCTTTCACTATAGAAGCCATAAATAAAATTTTCCTCTTTTCTTCTAACACGTGAACGTGGAAGGTACATGGTTGTTCTGTTCAGAGCAGAACTTGGTAAGTTAGACTATGTTTGGTGGCAAGCAGAAAAGCAGGGAGAAAACAGATTTTGTAAAAGGCACATTCTGCGTGCAGAATTACTATATAACACCAGCACTGGCCCTTAATAGTGGAAGGTGAACAGAGCAATCCATCATTAAACAAACTCACTGATAGCTGGGCAAGCATATCAAGGGTGTCCAGAAGAACGTACAGAGCCCTCCACTTGAAGCCGGAGTCATATTGTTTAACCTTGAGTTTTCCCAGAGGTAAACAAGAAGGAGGCCTTTCATACTGGCACCTTCAGGAAGTGCTGCCTAAGACCATCCAAAAGCAAAAGTTCCCTCTCCTGTAGGTCCTCTCCTCTTCCTTTGCTCTCCTTCTGAAAGAGCGGACCCAGGCCGGCCGACTCCATTTTGTTCTGTGTCTTCCATCTTGAGTGACTATGTCCCCGACATGGCCCCCTTTCCGGGAAAACCACAGAAAGAAATTCCAGCTCAAACCTCAGACCATGCCTCCTCCCCTTGAGCACCTTCCCGCTCACCCATTCAAACTTCCCGTTCAAACCACGCTTGGCAACCTGCGCAACGGGACTCTGACCCTTCCCCAGCCAATCGGCTAAGGCCACAACCATTACCCCACCAACCGCCCCTAGATCCCTATAAAACCTTTGTGCTTTTGAAACTCTCTCTCTCTCTCTCTCTCTCCGGCATCTCACCACTGCGTTGGTGCAGGTAGGGGACTGAGCTCGAGCTAGCTTGAATAAAGGCTCTTTGCTTTTGCATCGGACTTGGCTCCCTGGTGGTCTTTGGGGATCACGAATTCTGGGCATAACGCTTCTTTTCCCTTCCCTTCTCTTCTCTCATAGGTACAGTTCCCAGGAAACAGATTCTGAGATGGGGAGTCCTGTGCAGGAAACTTCCTGGAAGTGGGCTGGGAACCACAGCTGTTAAGGGTGTAGGAACCTGGCAGAACTGAGCAGAAGGAGAAGCTGAACTCAGTTGCAACCAAAGCCTCAGCCAACTCCGCTGGGAAGTGCAAATCTGGGATGGCTCTTCAGAGACTCTGCAATGGGTCTTGGTAATGCCACCTTGACTAGGAGGGGTTTGACCTTGGAGTAGGCACCTCCCTACAACCAAGGGCAATCTCTGGGAGAGGACCCGGCTATGAGCCTTCAGCAGCCAATACACTCCCACAGCTAGGAAATAAAGGAAGACCCAGGGGGCCCATCCCAGCTCTATTTCCCTTCTCTTACTCTCTGTACTTTTCCCTCTCCTTCCCTTCTCTTCTTTCTCCATGGCCCTGAGTCCTTACACTCCTTTGTTCTCCTTGGTCTATGGGATAAACTTGTAATAATCCCATTCCATCTAGCTCCACTAGAAAGGAGTGAGAATCTACAAAAGAATCATTTTTCACACTGACAATATCTAACTTCTCTTAGCACATCTGTAGTAAGTTTTGAAGGAAAAAAAAAATCCTCTTTTTATCTAAAGCCCACAGTACCAAACAGGCACCATATGTTACCCTAGCCTTAGTGTGTGCCATGGCCCCAGTAGGAGTTACTAATCTACAAATCTCCACCTCTTCCTCTAACTTAAGACCTGAGACTACATATTCTCTTGGGTTGCCCTCCTAGTTCTGTATGTGCTATGGTCATGGTTAAAGAAAAATGTTAACATGGTAAGTATCTTACTGGAATTGAAGTATGAAAAAGTAACATTTTTTAATTTTTATATTTTGAGAGAGAGAGAGTGCATGTGTACATGGGTGCACATGTGCAAGCAGGGAAGGGGCAGCGAGGGGATCTGTCAGCACAAAGTCCAACGAAGGGCTCGATCCCATGAACTGTAAGATCATGACTTGAGCTGAAGTCAAAAGTCAGGCACCAACTGAGTCCCCCAGGTGCCCCAAAATGTAACAATATTATAACATCTCTTATATATTAAGTACTACTACTAACTACTTCAAATATATGTACCATTTAATATTTACAACAATCACACAGGATAAATATATTATCCCCATTTACAAGTAAGGAACTGAGATCTAGAGAGGCTATGAACTTGCCTGAGGTCACAGAGCAGGTAGTGCTAAAGATCAGATGTGGTAGAGATGGCAAACTATCCACTAAAATCCATATTTTTCTCATCCATGATGATGGGTGTTGAGTCTCTTTGAGAAAGCTGCCCAGCCACAGACCACATGTCCTGCCCCCCTTGTTCCTAGGTAAGGTCATGTGGCTAATTCTAGTTAAATAAATGTGAACACAGTGATGTGTGTTGTTTGTGCCCTCCTTATACTCTCTTCCCGGTCTGCCCACCAGCTACAGTGGGCTCTGAAGCCCCAGTGGAAAGCAGAGCGATGAGCTGGAAGGAGCCCAGGCTCCTGAATCACCAAGTAGAGGAAGGCCACCCATCAGTCATGGACACCACATTAGACTATTATGAGTGATGACTAGAGTTCTGTTGTACAAAGTCACTGAAGTTTAGGGGCTTACTTATTATAGCAGCTATCATTATCTTAATTAGTACACAGGATGAAAGCTAGACTTCCCTTTATGTGCATTTATTCATTCAAATAAATGAATGGTAAAGTTTAAATAACCTCTCCCAGCTAGGTATATACTAGAGACTGGGGATATAAAGATGCATGTGACATAGTCTCTTCCTTCTAGGGGCTCATGGTGTAGTGAAGAAAAGAGATGATTTGCAACACTATGGCAATACTGAAGGGCAATGACTGGTTCTGCCTGCCTCATTTATGGAGGTTCTCCCCCTATGTAGGCACTGAGACATTTGCATGACAGTCCTATTCTTATTTGTCTTTTCTAAATTTGTTACAATAATACAAATTGTTTCCATATGGATATTTTTTTTTAATTTTTTTAACTTTTATTTATTTTTGAGACAGAGAGAGACAGAGCATGAACGGGGGAGGGGCAGAGAGAGAGGGAGATACAGAATCGGAAGCAGGCTCCAGGCTCTGGGCCATCAGCCCAGAGCCCGACGCGGGGCTCGAACCCACGGACCGTGAGATCGTGACCTGAGCTGAAGTCGGACGCTTAACCGACTGAGCCACCCAGGCGCCCCTCCATATGGATATTCTGATAAACATAGACAAGTGTTATGAAGAAGAAAAAAAAACCTCCTTCAAATCAATTCTGGGGAAGGAAGTGGCTAGAATTTAAAGTTAGACAATATACTCAATGAGTTATGCAGTCTTGTGAGAGAAAGAAAACCAAGTAGAAGAAATGAGACCAAAGAGATGTATATCTGCACATTCACACATTCCTCAAACTCTGAAGCTGGCCCAAGACATTCCCTTGCATATTCTAATTCTGTTTCCTTTGGTAGGAAAAACCTTTTCTTGCCCTTCTGGGCCTCAACCATCTTTCCATCCTTACCCATTCCTCCACATCTACTCACATGTCTCCACTGTCTCCATTCCCCAGGTAGTTCAGCCTCTGCCATGTCTTTCCCTTTTTTGAGCAGCTCCACATTTACCATTTAGTAGCAATTAAGAACTTAATTGTTCCCTAAGTATTTTGTTTACTTACCTTCCAACGTGACTGAAAATGTCTTAAAGACCTAAAACACGACCTGATTTTTTTTTCCATGTGCCTAGAAATGTAGTGAGGACTCATGTGATCAAAAAAGAAATGTCTAATGAGCAACTGACCGACTCTTCCTGGATGATCTCCTGGGACCTTGTGACAGGAATGATTTTAAAGCCTCGAAGAGCTATTGGCTTTAGCAAATGTTACACAACACGCAACTCAATAGGACACTGAGGAAAGACCCAGGATTATGAGCAAGTCAATCTTAGTTCTATGTCTGTTTCAACCTTGCATGGCCTTGGGCATAGCACTTACATAGACATCTCTGAGCCTCAGTCTCCTGATCTTAGAAAGGGAAAAATAACACCTTCCTCTTAGAAACAAAAACGGTTACATAGAAGAAAACCTTTTGAAAACTCTAAGGGATTTCCTTTTGTATTAAATTAGTGGGTAACAGAATCCAGCCATTCTTGTCCCAAGTAAGTCTAATAAGTATCTTAATATTGATTAAAGAGGGATTACATCTTAGAACAAAACAGCCCTCCCTTCTAAATCCATGCTTCTCCCATAAGCAATCGACTAAATAAATGAAAGATGTGATGCAGTTAACTCCGTGCCCTTTGCTTTCACAACCTAATTTTGCAAACTGCTGAAAAGGCACTTCTTCTCTAATGGAACCAGGAGGGCAATGGCAGACTGTCTGGTCACAAGCCCAAGCTTGAGCAATATGGAGAGGTGTCTCCTGTCATCACGCTGCTCATTAATTGTCCCATATAAGGCGAGTCATAGGGGGAGAGGGCTCTTCGAACATGCAGCAGGGAGGCTATCGAGTGAGGGGAGCCCAGTACTGGGGAGAGGGGGTCTCTTGCTGCTCAGTCAACAAGCTCCAGGCCTTACCAGGGCCTCAGGTCTCCCACTGAGAGCTTTATTTTTCTGTCAGCTGTGACTCCCCTCCTCTCATTAATGAGTGTCCTGGGGTCTTCTTTTCAGAATCTGAGGCAGCATCCTTGAAGACAGCTCTCCTAATTGGTGGAGGGGCGCTGGGAGGTACGCACTCAAACAGAAGCAAATGTTTACCCAGTTCCTTTCCTCACGCCCTCATTCCAGCAATATTCGCAAGACCCTGGGGCACGGTTTCCTTGCATGTTGTCAATACAGGCTGCCTCCCTTGCCCATACCAGAGGCCTCCTTTGTCTATACCCACTGCATCCCTTTTTTATATATCGTCTCCATGGCCTCTTTGCCACTGCAGACTACATTAGTAGCAGAGGCTCCAGGGGCAGGCTTCCAGGGATTGAATACTGGGTCTGTGTAAATTCAGTCAAGTCACTTCATCCTCTGCTTCTCAACCTGTGAAATAAAGGTAACGGTATTTTCCACATAGGGTTATTATAAGGATGGAAATGGAATGGAACCGAAAGCATTTCCAAGCCCAGTCCCCGCCACAAAGTGAATGTTCAATAGCAATTATCATCAACTGCCTTCTCTGACCACCTATAACCTAGTTCCTGTTTGTATCACTCCCACAAAACCACTCTCTCAGGAGACAATTTCGCATCCTGCTCCCAAATTAACCCAGCCATTAGACTCTTCATCTAATTTTCTCCATTACTTTAAACATGATACGTCAGTTCTATGACACCAGAATACTGAGCACTTTTCCCATAAGTTAAGATTGTACTTGGGATTTCTGTGCAAAGATGCAGAGCACTACGGACAGCCTGGACAATTCACAATTTCCTTCCATTGTATTCAAATCTTGGTGTGATCTGAAAATATGAATTTGTATGAAAAGAAAGGAAGAAATTCTCACACTATCAATGATGGGGGAAAAGCTGCAATATGATTTTTCAGCCATAATCAATCACTTTCATGGTCTCCCCATCCACTTTCACAAATTTAAGAAAAATGTTTTCATAAGATCAGTGTTTCAGCTTTTAGCAAAAGGGAAATTTAAGAGAAAAAAAAAGTCTTTCCATTCAGCAACTTATTTAGCCATTCCCAATTATTTTCCGTTATAATTAAAGTGATTACTGCTGGATTTTCAGTTTCAAGATGGTCCAACCTCTCCCACTTTAAAAATCACCCTAATACTCAAGGAAGTAAAAATCAGAAACAGGAATTGAATCTCTGATCAGACTCTGAGACAATTTTAATTCTGAACTAAATTATAAGACAGCAGAAAGCAATAGAGAAGTAAATGACTTGCCAGAAAGAAGGAAGAACACATCTAAATGCTTACAAAGGAAGATAATGAAGAGAAGCAAATTACAAATACCTACTGGATCCAGACAGGCTAGCACAGAAGGTAGGATAAAGCTGCGTCTGACCACCCCTCTACCACTGCTGCAGGAAGAAAGTGAGGGTCCACACTCAGAGACAAGAGGCAAGAGGGAGTGTGGAGGTGAGGTGTGCAAATTAAAACAGGGAGATTAAGTGAAAGTCTGCAGACCTAAACAGAGGCAACATCCAGAAGACTGGAGAAAACTTCTCTAGAAAATCTTAACCACCCCCAGACGAAACACTACAGATTCTGACATTTGAAGGTCCCCAGTGAAAAACCCATGTCATCGTAATGACCCTGCAACAAAGCCCATCATCTGAAAAGTCCAAAGAACAGACACAACTTCCAATCAGCTTTCTAAAGATTCACTCATAAACATGAATGGACAGCCACAGACTCCAGGCATCTGAGGAAAGTCTGTAACACTAAGTGAAACAAGCAAACAAATAATGAGGAAAAAAAAAAAAAAAACTCAGAAGAAACTAAAACAATGCAGGAAGAAAATCAAAACTACAAAGACACTTTTTCAATATTCTCAGGGGTTCTGAAACTCTTCTCCCAACATGCCCAAGGGATATGACATATTCATGGCAAAGAGGTTCAAAAGCGCCTTCCTCTCCTCCAAGGGTGCATATTAGCATCTCTACCGGTGGAGGGAGAGACTAGAGCCATGCAATGAAAACATACTGTAAAAATAAACATAAAAAAGAAAATTCTTCTAGATATTAAAAATACTGCTAAAATTTACAAATAAAAAACAGTGAAAGAACAGTAACATTAGGTCAAGGAATTCACCCAGAAAATAGGACAAAAGTACAAAAAGATGGTAAATAGGACAAAAAAACTTCAGAAGGTAGAGGTTTAATCTAGCCACTAGGAATTCTAAAAAGAGAGAACAGAGAAACCATTAATGAAGAAATTCTCAAAGAAACAATTCAAGGAAATTTGCCAGAACTGAAGGACATGAGTTTCTTGCTTAAAAGACACAGCAAAATGAGTCAACAAGAAACCCATACTGAAGATAGCATTGTAAAATTTGAGAATACCAGAGATAAAGAGATCTTAAAGGTTTGTAGCAAGGAAAAAGAGGTCACAGGAAAAGGATCAGAAATAAGAAAAGCATCCATCTTCTCAAAAGCAACATTATAAACTAGAAGTCAGCATAGTAATAGCTTCAAAGTTTCAAAAGAAAATAATTTGAAACGAAGGATTCTAGATTTAGCCAAACTATCAAGTGTCAAAGTCCAGCAAATATTGTCAAATATTAAAGTCTCAGAAAATTGACCTCCGATGGCTTTTCAGGAAGCCAAGGAGGATTAAAAAACAAACTAAGAAAGAAAAATGATATACATCCTGGTCACAGGAGAGAGAAGCAAAGTGAATTAGGCAAAGGACAGCAGTCCTACAGCAGGTCCAGGGAGCAACCACTCCAGGGCAGAGCAGAGTAACTGACCTCTTTAAAAACAGAGGACAGGGGACGTGTGTGTGGCTCAGTTGGTTAAGCTTCCGACTTAGGCTCAGGTCATGATCTCCTGGTTCGTGAGTTCCAGCCCAGCGGTGGGCTCTGTACTGACAGCTCAGAGCCTGGAGCCTGCTTTGGATTCTGTGTCTCCCTCTCGCTCTGCCCCTCCCCAGCTCGCTTGCTCTCGCTCGCTCTCTCTCTCTCTCAAAAATAAATAAACATTAAAAACAAAATTTTTTTAAAGAGGATAGAATAGGGGCGCCTGGGTGGCGCAGTCGGTTAAGCGTCCGACTTCAGCCAGGTCACGATCTCGCGGTCCGTGAGTTCGAGCCCCGCGTCAGGCTCTGGGCTGATGGCTTGGAGCCTGGAGCCTGTTTCCGATTCTGTGTCTCCCTCTCTCTCTGCCCCTCCCCCGTTCATGCTCTGTCTCTCTCTGTCCCAAAAATAAATAAAAAACGTTGAAAAAAAATTAAAAAAAATAAAAATAAAAAAATAAAGAGGATAGAATATAACAGATTGTTAGATAGGTTTGACCCTGAGAAAAATCTCAGGAAAGACATTTTACAAAGCTGCTGGAGGGTATTGGAAGAGTTGAACCAAAGATCCAAAGGCAGTGAAACAGATAAAAATAATGAATGAGGCAATTACTAATTTCAGGAAAAATAAAAGGTTATAAAATAAATAGGTGAAGAGGAGTAAGGGAACACTTATCTTGTTGAGCACTGTGTAGAGAATTGCTGAATCATGACATTGTACACCTGAAACTAATATAATACTGCATGTTAGTTATAGTTCACTTTTTTTAAAAAAGGAGAAAAGGTGGGGCGTCTAGGTGGCTCAGTCAATGGAGCGTCCGACTTTGGCTCAGGTCATGATCACAGTCTGTGAGTTCGAGCCCCGCATCGGGCTCTGTGCTGACAGTGCAGAGCCTGGAGCCTGCTTCAGATTCTGTGTCTCCCTCTCTCTCTGCCTCTCCCCTGCTTGTGCTCTCTGTCTCTCAAAAATAAATAAACTTAAATTTAAAAAAAAAAAGAAAAAAGGTTATAAAGTAAAGCAAATGGAATCATAGCCTATTTGGCTCAGTAAAAAATAATATTTACTTAGTAAAAATAATAAAAAACCAGGAACAGGAAGTTAACCCAAATTTGTGAAATAGCAGTCTTGAAAAGATATAGAAGGTAAGAAGACAGGGTATGAGACTGAAAATTCTGGCTTCATAAAATAGGAAGTCAGAGTACATGAAAAGAGTTGCAAACCGTTAACTGCCTCTGGAGAATGGCATTGAGGGAGGGCACAGATGACTGCTATTTTTTTATATGTAAGCCTTTTAGCATTATTTGACTTTTAAAACCATGTGCGTGTATTTCTGTGATGAATTTTTTAAAGCAAAAAAAAAAAAAGGATAAAATTACAATACAGTTAACCCTGTGCCCTTTCTTTTCACGACTTAAATATTTCCAAAATACACTGGAGAAATAAAAAACCTTTTCCATTCATGGAAGCAAGCAACGCAATTGTACTAAACTTATTTTATTTAAAAGATGTGGTTATAAAGTATTAAATCTTTCCCCTCATCCATTCTTACGGCCCACAAATCACCAAAATACAAAGCTCTTTGTGATCTTTTTTTTCACATCGTTATTACTCACTCATACTTGTAGGTGTTTAAAACCAACTTAGAACACTGGGAATGTTTTTATGACACAGTATCACAATAAACACATAGGAAACATCCTCCCTCTTATTCCATTTTCCATTGCTAAAACATGAAACAAATGCAGACATTTGTCCTGAACTATCTAGCATATGAGCCTAAGACTCTTAGCAGTGATATTTATGATTTTTATCATGCTATCATTAATTAGGATTAATTATAAACTGAGGGCTGTCATAAATAAACAAACACCAGGAGCTATCAATTTTCTAATGTCATGAAGAATATGAAATTAGAAAGGATTCTCCCAGAATTTATCAGAAGGGTAAGGCGAAAACAACAGTTAAATCAGGAGTTCTGAGCCCCTTTTCTCCCTAGCACGCTTAAGGGATAGGACATATTCTATTGTGGCTCACTAGTGACCTCACCTCTCCCACAGGGAAGTATTATTAACATTTATACTAGTGGAAGAAGAGCCATGGGTAGTTTGAAAAATGCCCCCTAAGTAATTCTAGCAGGGCCCTGTGTCCTGCTATCCCCACTCATGGGCATGTTTCCTCTTCTCTCTTTCTCCTCCCCACTTTGCTCCTTTCATCCAATGGAGATATCTAGTTTAGGGATCAAATTAAAAAGAAGATAGATGTCACCATAAGGCAAAAGATAAGAGCTCCAAGCAACAAGGAGACAGAGTATTTATAACTTGCCTCCAACACCACTCAGACCTCCCCTTTTCCAAGTCTTTGTTGATTTTCTAGGCTTAATGTTGAGACTGGAATAATTTCAGAAAAAGGGAACAGGGCGTGTCAGAGACAACTTGTGACAAACTTCCCATCACTAGGGATGCCCATATTTCCCTTCCCCAGTCGCCATCCAAGCAGGGACTCAACACATTCTTACCCCATTTCTCCCTCACATTTCCCCTAACCTGCTTCCAAAACATACTTGTTTGTGTGCTTTGGTTAATTGAAATAGTAAGACTAGCCAACATTGACTAGACTCTTATTAACACTCAATATTTTATGAAAAAAAAAAGTTCGCACATGTCATTTGAGATTCTGTGTCCATAACATTTTGATATCTGAAGAAAATAACAATAAGGAAAAAGGGCTTCAGACTCTCAAAGATTCTTGTTCTAGCCCAGGGTAAATCACACATGATTTCATACAACTATTCATTTCTTTACCTGGTAAACAAAAAGAGCAAGGGGGCATTTAGTTAGGTCTGAGGGCCTCTTCCCTTCAGACTCCTCTGACCCCATCATCTTCATTGCTTCAGAGTAGCTCTGACCGTACTAGACTATGTTGATGTCCATTGTAGGATTTCATTTGAAACACTTTCGAAAATGGCAGGAAAGGTTCCTTCCAGCTCCAGCCTTCTGGTAATGCTATGGCATAGGCTCTGAGAACTTCACTACAACACTGTCTTATCTACCCATTCACATCCCAGTTTAATGTTTCCACTGTGCTGACTGTATGGCCTATACACACATGTCTACATTGGAGATGTCAGGTCCAAATTCCTTCGAATACAATACAGGGCCTTTCCATTTGATCTGGTTAAACATTTCCTTTCTCCTCACATTCTGCCCCTCTCTGACTACCCCCTTCCCATCCCAACAACACATATCCTTTTCTTTAGTACCTAAAGCTCCTGTCATTACCATGTCGTGCCATGTTCCCTCATGTCTCAGTGCCTTTGTTCATGCTTGTTTCTCTACCCAGCATTCCTTCTGTCTACCAATGTCACTTGAAAACTCATATTCATCTTATAATCACCTCCTCTAAGAAGTCTTTCCAAACTTCTTCAGGCAAAATTACTCTCTTTCTTGTATTCACTATATTAAAAAGCATCAATTACAAAATATAGTTCACTATTTATATATCTATTTCCTGTACTAGGTGGTGAGTTTCCAAAGGACAGAAAATTACTCATATTTCTATCTCTAACATAGAACCTGGCACAGTTCTGGAAAAGTTACCCAGTATTTCCTGAGTGACTGTGTGAACAGGATAGAAGATAAGAGATAGCTAGTGTTAGTGCACTTCCTGGGTATAGTCGCTAGCCTAGCATCGCATGCAAGGAGGAACCTCACAAAAGATCTGTGATAGTAACTGTAGCAAACATACCTGGTGCCCTGACTGACCTTCTTTTGGGCTTGCCTCTGATCTCAGAGTTAGTTGGTTACGTGAGTTAGATTCGCTTTATGGTGACCACCTCTCTCCTAGAGAAGATGCAACAGTGGATACTTGACCCCCGAATCCACGGGTCCTATTGTATATTGCATCACCTAGAAGGACCCTGTCTGTTAGGATTGAGAATGGCCTCATTTTGGCTCAAATATGGCATCAGTCCATGTCTACAACTGGCAGGGTTGGGATGCCATTCCCCAGGATTCATTATATGCACTGAAACAATACTGTGCACCCCAAAGCTGGTGCTCTGTATCTCAAAGCTGGAAAACAAAGGTCTGGCCACCAAGGAGTGCAAGGTTGACTCTTGTCATCATTCCCAGTGACACAACTGTTTAACTGGGATTTCTCGTTTCTACAACTTTAACCTTTGCTAAAATAGAGGCTCTGGTTCTTGGAAGCCAATACTTCTCCATGAGACGCTGAGCTTAAAGCTGTAAACCCGCTGGTCACTCAGGCTCTTCATGCCACTGGATCACAGGTAAAGAATGGAGTTCCCATACTAGCAGAGAAACTGGCTGTGACAATCCTAAGGAGAGAGAGTCGCTGCTACACAATGGGTAAAAAGGAGGAGTAAGTGGGGCGCCTGGGTGGCTCAGTCAGTTAAGCATCCGACTTCAGCTCAGGTCACGATCTTACGGTCCGTGAGTTCGAGCCCCGCATCAGGCTCTGGGCTGATGGCTCAGAGCCTGGAGCCTGCTTCCGATTCTGTGTCTCCCTCTCTCTCTGCCCCTCCCCCGTTCATGCTCTGTCTCTCTCTGTCCCAAAAATAAATAAACGTTAAAAAAAAAATTAAAAAAAAAAAAAGGAGGAGTAAGTCTGGATATCTTGGGATACACTGGGGTGTTTCTACACCAACTGATCACAGAGAACAAGCAATTGTAGGAAGCCAGTCAACCCAGGCTTCGACCTCCCCACCAGGGGTGAGGGTCTGGGTCACCCACTGAGCAAGCATCCTCAGAAGTGTTGGTTTTGGATGAGGGAAGTCAAGAATGGATAGTGGAGGAGAGAGATGATGGCTATCCATTGCAGCCTCAAAATCAGCTGCAGCAAAAGGGCCTGTAGCTGGTTGCATTGATAAATCTTTTCTTAGAGACAGGGACAGCCTAGTCTTTGAAGAATCAGTGACAGAATAGAATTCATGAAGCAGATTTGTGGATCTGAGCAACACCAAGAGCGTGGTAGTAGCAGACAGAAGACTTTGGGCACTGGGGTGAACAGTGCCACTCGTGCCTTCGCTCCCTGCCTGCTAACAGCTTGCCCCCAGTATGCATGACTGAGCCCGCCCACACCACTGCAGGGACCTCAGTAGCACAGCTGTATATTGGATTACCCTCCGTCTCTGCCTCACAACCCCCACCCCCTCACTGCTGCCTGCTAGCATCATCTCCAGAATAAACTACGTTCACCCAAGTCCTCGTTTGGGGCTATGTTTTCAGAGGAATCCAAGGGAATACCCTGATCATGTTTAAAACTGGCATTTTCAAACCAGCTTTATAACCCTGCATTGTCTCCCCAATAGACTAGCTACTTAGGAAAATATTCCAGAGGTGCCTGAGCGGCTCAGTCAGTTAAGGCTCCAACTTTGGCTCAGGTCATGATCTCATGGTTCATGAGTTCAAGCCCTGCATCAGGCTGTATGCTGACAGCATGGAGCCTGCTTGTGATCTTCTCTCTTTCTCTCTCTCTCTCTGTCTCTCTCTCTCCCTCCCTCCCTCCCTCCCTCTCTCCCTCTCTCAAAAAAACACTTAAAAAATAAATATTCCAGAGTACTTCATTTCTTTCAAAGCACATTTATGAGTAATAGGAAAAGTGATAGAGTGGTTATCATTCCCTGTATTTTTCATTTTTTAAACAAATGCAGGAGACTTGGAGAGATTATATGTCTTGCCCACTGCCGAAGGGTTTATAAGTGGTGGAGACAGGGTGCTGTGTATTGATACCCATAGTAGCTATTGTGGGTGTCCGTACAAAGCTCCTTTATAGGTCAGTTTACCCATCCCTCAGAGGCTGCAGTGTTGCTGCTAGGAGCTCACAGCTACAACCTTTCTCCAGAGAATGCCCTCTGTGGAGGTTACATACTTATACCCCATGCAGGGGCCACCACAGTCAATGACTGAATGAACCAAAGTTCAGCCACCCTGTCTCAACATGGGGCTTCTCTGTGGTGTCATTCATGCTCCAGAGTTCCCCAGGCAATCAGGTCATGGCTAGAGGTGAGCTAAAACACATCTATGCTTATCTTCTCCCTCTGCCCTGTCCTGTGCCCTCACTTCTTATAGAGCCCTTGCTCAATACATCACTTGCCCATTCTTGTCTCTAGTGACCCTCACCTAGGGCAAGATTTGTGTTTTATAATTGCTAGTCCAGTGTATTCCCCATTGCAGAATTCCACACGGTTAAACAAATGATAGCCTCTAGGGGCACCTGGGTGGCTCAGTCGGTTAAGCATTAAGCACCAACTGCAGCACAGGTCGTGATTTCGCAGTTTGTGGGTTCGAACCCGAAATGGGCTCTGTGCTGACAGCTCAGAGCCTGGGCCTGCTTCGGATTCTGTGTCTCCCTCTCTCTCTGCTCCTTCCCCACTCGTGCTCTGTCTCTGTCTCTCACAAGTAAATAAACATTTAAAAATATATAAAGAAATGATAGCTCCTTACTTATCACTACATACTTGTTAATGCTGGATAGATATTTTCCCTCTGTCTTAGAAAACTCACATAAACTCATATCCCAGCCTATCTTGTAGTATGCTAATAAGGAGAATGTCTGTCTCACATAACCACAAAGATATTGTATTTTTAGGGATAAACTTTGAAATAACTCAATCGCTATATTACAGCAGTTTCATTTTATACTACATTATATCATTTGCTAATTATGAAATGTTACTAATCTAAGGTGGACAATAAAGAACCTCACAGGTCAACATAATTAACACGTCTCATTTTATAGCAGTATATAAAATAAACCATCAGCTCCGAAGGACCTGCCTAGAAAATGATAAGACTATTATCTCCATTTTCCCACTTTATTCTCTTCTTTAAGGTCTAAAATGAGGTAAATTTCATGGACTTTAACTGTCTGAAAATTCTCACAAAGACAATGGTTCGTTCTGTTGGCAGTCATCCCTGAGAACTGGCAACTGTATAACTCAAGGTCTAACTGGAAATCAGAAACCACCTATATATCTACATCAGAGACTTTAGTAACAGAGAATTGATGGCACAGTTAATGGAAGAGAGGCTGAGAAACCCAACAGAAAAGCAAGATAGCCCAGAGACTGGCAATAGCAGAAAGCCACCACCAGCCCTAAAGCTGGAGGAATCACAAAAGAAGGCAGGACTTGGGGTCTCCTGCAGGATCTGGGGTCCTGGCTTCTACCACCCTCTAACCCTAATGTCCCCTATAAGTTGACCCTTGCCAAAGACCAACAGACAAGGAGGAGCCTGGGAATCAATCCAGCGTGGCAGGTCCGATCCCCTGTCACAGGGAGCAAAGCAGAAGATGAGCAAGGAAGGTACACACAGACAACAGTTCCGGGGCCAGGGCATTGACATGCACACATTGCAACAAAGCTCTTCCACAACAATCAAAGGCCCCCATGTGAGAAGCAGCTCGTCAAGATCATTGCCTGGAATTCTAACACCAGAGAACAAAACAAGGGGGAATATAGTCTTTGATTTTTCAGCTAATCAAATTATTCATCAAAACCACAGGGAAAGCCTTCCAATTCAGTTTTGTAGCAGCCCTTACATATATTTCAGAAACGTTCTCACTAGCATCCTGTGGAGTAGCTTTAGGAACAGACCAGGCAGCTTTGCAAATGTAACTGGTTTGTTGTTGTTGTTTTAGTCACCTAGCCTTCAAGCCCTTCTATAAAATGTAAATACTTGAAGCCTATCTTCTATGCAGGCTTGAACTTAAGGGATTACTGAATTTAAAAAATATGTTTATACATTTTAGGATGAGAATTATAATGTGCAAACTAGGTATTATAATTAATGCTTGCAATAATACTCATCATTAAATAAAAGAAAAAGTTGATTCAAGCATAAAATCTTTGAAGCAAAAAATTAAATTTAACAAAGAAAATCTATTGTGCAAACTGAACAAGCACTCAATAATGTAATAAATCCAATGATTTCTTTGAATTATTTTTTCATTTTTTTTTATTTCAAAGGTGATATAATCAGAAACCAAAGTATAATCAGAAGCTGTACTATGAGTGAGTGGGATTTGCGGAAAGCAGAAAACTTGGAAAATACCAAAAATGTCATAATCCCACCAGCACAAATACTGTTAGCATATTCCTATCTGAGTCATGAATCATTTATTGAGAGCTCCAAATGGGAGGCATTATCAAGAGCTCTGTGCTAGACAATGGATGATATCCATTTGATTACAAGTTTAAATCAAGATCACAACTGTCACTTGTTCATAGCACAGAGAAGTGATGGGGAAGAAAAGTAGGAAAAAGAATGCATTTGTTACCCTTCCCACCATATTCAGTGACTCAGGAGTCTGGGTCCGTGGAAAGCTACCACTACTCAAAATATCACAGAATGCAAACCGATTTTCTGGATTCCCAATCATTTCCTATCCCCAGTTAGAATCACATTTCACAGACTCCATAAATAGCTCCTTAAGAGAAGGAAATTCCAAAGGAATGAAAACTAAAGTTCCATTAAAGAACATTTTTCTCACCTTGCTTCAGTCTACAGACTTGTCCTTAAAAATGTTTAAATCTAGGGTCAGACTTTGGTTCAGGTCATGATCTCACAATTCATGAGTTTGAGCCCCACATCAGGCTTTCTGCTGTCAGCACAGAGTCCTCTTTGTATCTTCTGCCCCCACCTGCCCCTCCCCCACTCACATACACTCCCTCTCAAAAAAAAAATAATAAACATTTTTTTAAATATTCAAATGTAGCAAAATTAAACTCTTACTGCTGAAACTGTAAGACCCAACAGGGTCCCCTCAAATCTAGAATCTGTACCACACAATTTAGCACCAGATAACTGTATACTGTTTCCATTTGATACTTTTATATGTGTTGTTCTCAGTTTCCATCAAGATTGTAAACTAGGTAGCCACCATCAGATCTCACATTTCCCTGCTATCCAACAACCCACCTCACCCACCAAGCACCTAGCACGTGCTCAATAAATACTTTTCATACAGCCCTTTCATAATGATGGCGCCAATAGTGAGGAAGGAAGGCCTTGACCCTCCCAAAGCTGAAGCCAAAGCAAAGGTTTTGAAAGCCAAGAAAGCAGTGCTGAAAAGTGTCCACAGTCACCAAAAAAAAAAAAAGAAAAGAAAAGAAAAATCCATACATCATCTACATTCTGAAGGCCCAAGACAATGAATCTCCAAAGGCAGTCCAAATATCTTCAAAAGAGCACCCCCAGGTGAAACAAGCTTGACCACTATGCCATCATCCAGTTCCCCTTGACTACCAAGTCAGCCATGAAGAAAATAAAAGACAAAAACACTCTTGTGTTCATTGTAGATGTCAAGGCCAACAAACACCAGATCAAACAGTTTGTGAAGAAGCCCTAAGATGTTGACGTGGCCAAGGTCAACACACTGATCAGGCCCAATGGAAAGAAGAAGGCATATATTTGATCAGCTCTTGACTATGATGCTTTGGATGTTGCCAACAAAATTGGGATCATCTAAACTGAGTCCAGGTGGCTAAATCTAAAGTATTTCACCATTAAAAAAAAAAGTAATATTCATATATTTAAGTCTGATTTCAAAATAAAACCCAAACTATTAGATAATAATTGCAAATTACATTCTGGAAGACATTTCACCAGATATTCACACAGCTTTCTCCCTTATTTCATTCAGCCTCATGCGCATATAACAGCCCCTCCGAGAAGCCTTCATTGACTACGTAATAGAGAACTTCCTACCACTTTCTATCACCTTATCCTGATTTCTTTCTCTTCTTAGTACTGTGACTGCCTGATGCAGTGTTGAATATACTCCCCACTATAGTGAGAGCTCCACTGTCTTTCTTAATACTCACTGTCTTATCCTCAGGGCCTAGAACACAACCTGGTTCATAGTGACACTCAGTAAGTAAGTATGGAACAATTTGTGAATGAATTAAATTTGTACCTATACACACACATACACACAAATATATATAATTGGCTTCGCAAAGGTTTAACTATAATACAAACTTCTATTTTTTAATTTTTATTTAGGCTTTATATATGAAAGCCAAATAAATTTGACTCCATTAACTGACCACTGTAAAAAGCCCAAATACCACAAATGTATAAAGTAAACCATTCATCCACTCTAAAGGGAAGCATCCTGAAGAGCTTGGGGCATAGTCTAGAAACTTCTGTTTATACATACAAGCCTAACAAATGATAACCAATGAGTAAAAAGCTGTAAACTTTTAATCTTTTTAAATATAATCCACTGAAATTTAATGTTTTGTAAATATAAAGAATTCTAAGAAAAAGAATCATTTTTTAATCTTTAGGTTTTAAATATTTACTCACTGAGTCTGTTTCCCCACCTGTAAAATAGGGATTAAAAAATAACCCATGGGATTGATACATGATTTAAATGACAAAATATATTCTAAAGTATTTAGCACAGTGTCTACATATTAAAATTTAAAAATAGATGATAGATAAAAGATAAATAAGTTCAGGGACCAATGAAAACCCAAGAGAAGGACCTACCCACGACAGTGGAGGATAAAGAAGCTGCTTAGAAATGATGGTACCAAATTCTGAAGGATCACCAGGCATCAGTCAAACCCAGGAACTGCAGGCTGAAGGTCATTTTAGGTTGAAGGAAGAGTATGTTCCTGACATAAGAATTTTAACAGCTGGCAGCCTAAGAGAGGGAACCATGTTTGCAGAAACATCTTGAAAGGCTACTCTGCAAAGGGAAGGTGAAATCACAAGGCAAGGAAACTCAAAACAAGGTGGAAGTTGAACAAAAGGTGAAGCAAAACTGCAAATGGGTGAGAGCAGAGACCTAAAGAGTGAGAAAACAGAAAACCTGGCAACACAGTGAAAACCCTGTTTATAATTAGTTCAGTCTACAAGCGAGCTCCATTTTACATATAACCACAAAATACTGTCACCCACTTTGACTATTCAATAAATTTCCCAGGAAGAAAGCTATCATATAAATCTTATAAAGACTGAACTTCGGGGGCGCCTGGGTGGCTCAGTCGGTTAAGCGGCCGACTTCAGCTCAGGTCATGATCTCGCGGTCCGTGAGTTCGAGCCCCGCGTCGGGCTCTGGGCTGATGGCTCAGAGCCTGGAGCCTGTTTCCGATTCTGTGTCTCCCTCTCTCTCTGCCCCTCCCCCGTTCATGCTCTGTCTCTCTCTGTCTCAAAAATAAATAAAACGTTAAAAAAAAAAATTTAAAAAAAAAAAAAAGACTGAACTTCGATAATTTGGAATGTTGCAAGAGTCAGTCACTAGGTTAGTTTTCTTTTGCTGCTGTAAGAAATCACCATAAACTTAGTGGCTTAAAACCATACAATTTATTATCTGACAGTTTTAGGGATCAGAAGTCTGAAATGGGTCATCAAGCTTACGTACTTTCTGAAGGTTTTGGAGAGAATCCCTTTCCTTGACTTTTGTGACTTCCAGAGGCTGCCCGCATTCTCTGGCTCATGGCCCTGCACCGTTCCAACCTCCTCTTCCATTGTCACATCTTCTCAGACTCTGACACTGCTGTCTTTCTCTTAGAAGGACCTTGGTGATCACATTGGGCCCACCAGGATAATATAGTGTAACCTCTCCATCTCAAGATCCTTCACTTAATCATATCCACAAAATCTTTATGCCATGTAAGGTAACATATTCAGTTTCCAGAAATTGGGATATAAGCATCCTCGGAAAAGCCATTACTCTGCTTACCATAGTTTCCATTTTGGGAAATCATGTCACTGACAATAACATTCTTCATGGGTTTTGAGTGGCTAATATAAAAGCTCTGTATCAGACTGCACTATTCGCCATCCCATTCTCAATGATTCTAAAAAGAGGTAAACATATCCAACAGCTTTTTATGTGTCTGGTGTGGTCCTGCCCAAGAATTTACATTTGCTTCATTTATTAATTCACTTTCCTTTTATTTCTTCTTATACAATTAGAGAATTTTATTTAAAGTGTGTGTAAGTAGGTCATATTGTCCATACAAATAGTAAAGGAGTCATTACAAAATGTTAAATATTTACTGCCAGAGGGGGTTATTGGATTTGGTAGGACTGAGAGCCCCTGAGTTAGAGGGTTGATCATTATTTTTAGTGCACTGAGTGCTCCTGGAAAATCTACCAGCTGTATTACAAGTCTGGTTGCAGCATTAGCAGCAAGTCTGCAGCTGAAGGTAATATTCCATCAGAATTAGGCCACTAAAGTAAGCAGATGTGCTTAGAGTGTAGTGCAAATCTAACTAACCGATTTTTCCCTCTCTTTCTTACCTCTCAGACACTGGACACTTCTTGGCCGACCCTCTTGGCTCCTGACCCTCTGCCCTCAGCCCCAGGGGCATGAAGAAACTGACTGGAGAGTCAGTGAAGGATCACAGACCACTGGGGTCTTTACAGTTTCACTAAACATCACAGAAGGAAAAACATGGCTCCACTGATGAGAACCCTTCCATTAAAGCAAGAGGAGGCAACATGGCCAGGAAGAGGGTAAAAACAGAGAAAGGACAGGAGGACAGGGCAACTGAGGCTGGGAAGAGAGACCCACGAAACTGGGAATAAGGGCCTGTCAGTCTATTTCAGGTTACGGGGTACACCTGAGGCTATCTGTTAAGCTACGGATGTGTAGAGAATTATGGGGAAGAACACACAGTAAGGAAGCAGAAAACAGGCTGGAGTGACCTCAGATGAACTCCCAGAGACTGAAGCAGCATTTCACTACAGCTCTAGCACTGAGATACATGGGTCCACTGCAGCAGCAGGGAGCCCTTGCTCTCCATTTTGAGCTTGAACTTCATGCAGAAACAGTCTCTTCCTCTTTACTCTTACCTCTACAATAGTTCATTATCCTGGTCTCACAGTCTTTAGGTTTCTGCCTCTCCCTGTATGCATACATATTTCCTGATTCTCTCTCTCTCTCTCCCCCCTGCCTACACTCTTCCTTCTTCTCCCCCGCCTCCTAACACTGGCTGGGACAGAAACCATGTAGCATAGGAAAACCAACAAGCTATATCTTGCCATCAAATTAATTCAGCTCCCCCAAGTCAGTCTATACATGGCTGCTCTGAGGTCATGAACCTATCCCTACCCAGTAGGAATACCAGGATAGTAGAGTCATCTCAACATCCACAGCACTTGATGATCTAACTGTAGGCTGAGCCATCCCATAGTACTATGAACACAAGCAGTTTCTGGATACAAGTGCCTGGATCCTGACTCTATCCTTTAATAGCTCTAACTTGAACAAGTCACTCAACTTTAAGCCTCAGTTTTCTCACCTATAAAATGGGAAGAAGGATGGGAAATAATAGAATTTATCTCATAAAGTTGTTTTATATATTAAACTTTTTTAAAAAGCATGAAAGGTACTTAGCTCCATACCTGGCATAGGGTAAGTATTCCTAAGTGCTGGCCAAATTTCACCCTGTTGGCCAACAAGACCATTTTATACATCATCAATTTTTTTGCATTAATTTTATTTATAAAATATTGTATTAAATGTTTTAAATCATGCATTAAAGTACTTATCATGATTGCTAAGTTTTTTGGCACCCTCTTAAACTTTGTATCTACCTTACTTCTCACATCCTAGATCTAGACCTGGTCATGGCAGTGATGCTGTGGTCCTGGAACCATCAGCTCAGGCAGCAGCCCCCAGGAACCCTACAATTTGCATATTAATGTCTAGATTTTCCTTGCCACTCCTCCTTTTGTGGCCTATCATATTTCTCCCTCCTGTTTTATCCCTATGTTGGTTTGTCTTGTGATCACATTTTTGATGTTTGAGAATATTTTTGTTTGCAGCATTCATGTTTTGAATAATGTCTGGACTTGGACTTCCATCATTATGTAGGAAGCTAGGATATTCATGTATCAGATTCCTAACTTTGGTTCCATTTTAAAGGATAATTATTCTTAGTTTAAACAGAATGCAGAACTACTGTAAGTCAAGGATCTGATGGGAAATGCAAGACTTATGAAACCAAATTATTTTACCAGAAAGCCTTAAATATCATAATACATAAGAAAATCTGTTTCAACCAAAAAAAAAAAGTTTAAAATTATTCTTTACTAAAGGTTAGCATGTTACTAAAACAAATTGAACCCTAATTAATTGCCAAATAGAATGTGTTTGCAAGAAGACATCTGGAGTTGATCTCAACTGAAATATCTATATGAGGACTTAAAATGCCTCAAAAATAGAAGAAGCATGATATCCAATAGACTAGAGGCCAAAAACTGAAATATCTCTCAGGGTCATGAAAACATAAAGAGCATAAGTTGGAGGGTATCAGGACAACAATGGGACAAAGTGAGGAGGAATGTGGTGAACTGGAGGTGCCTTGCCCTGTTCAGAGGAGAGTGGCTGCTCAGCTAGGGTTGATTATTGTCATTTGGAAATCATGCTAACTTTCCAGATATTCCAATATTTCAGGACAAGCTCCAAATCTAGGTATTTATGTAAAAACACTCACATTTAAATATATTGGCTCAGTATTTTTAAAAGTCACTCAAATGGAGTTCCAGTTCAAGATAGAAACATAGGAAGATTCTAAACTCGCCTCTTCCATGGAACACAACAAATTACACCTATTAATAGAACAATTCCTTCTGAAGAAGAACAGAGGGCTGACTGAACAGCTACTGAACAACCCAAAGACAAAGAGAATGGCAAGAGAATAGCAAGAGGGACTGAGACACGATAACAAAGGGAACCCCACCCCTACTACCAATGGCAATGAGGAGAGACAGAACTGAGGGACCAGGAATAGACCCCTCTGTCCTCAGGCACAGGAAAAAAAAAAAAAAACCCATGATTTGAAAGAGCAACTAGCACATAAGAGACAACACAAACTCTGACAAGGAACGGAGGAGCCGCGGGAAAGTTTTCCAGGTCAAAAGGACTGGAGAACAACATGGTTTATGTTCCCACCCCTGCCTTAAAAGCCTAGACCAGAGTAGGGTCCTGACACCATAACAGGTGGGTCCAGTCCTCTCAGTGAGCTTTCAACTTCAGCGAGCCTGGGGTCCACAAGCCCATACCAGCCCTAAACATGCTGAGGCACAGAAAAAAGGCCATGGCTTAAAAGGGTCAAGGAACCGAGAACATTCTCTCCCCTTCCACCTCAAAAGCCCAGACTGGAGCAGGATCTGGCCACCATAAGGGGCAGGTTACAGGTGCCATAATTTCAGGGTCCTGAGGCCATAACTGGTGGGTCAGATTGTCACAGAAAGTTTGTGACCTCAGAAAGCCCAGAGTCCACAAGCCCACATCAGCTATACTGTGGTGCTGGGACACAGAAAACAAGCCATGGTTTTATGGGACTTTTTTGTGGGTTTTTTTTAGTTTTTAGTTTTTAATTTTTTTTAATTTTTAATTTTTTTTCTTTTTGGTTTTGTGCTTTTCTTGTTCTTTTCTTTTATTATCTTTTTAATTTTATTATTTTTTTCTTTATTCTTTCTATAAGAAGCCACTGTTTAAAACAGTAACTAGCCTATAAGCCACAGCTCCAACCAGCCAGCAAAAGTCACCAAGCACACACAGTCTGCATAGGGGACCATACATGACACCACTCCTTCAACTTTAAGAGAAGTAGCCGTTTCGCTTACTCCATTGAAACAAACACATGAAGTCAAACGAAATAGGGAAACAGAGAAATATGCTGCAAAGGAAAGAATAAAAAAAAACCTCAGAAAAAGAACTAAATGAAACAGAGATATGCAATATACCTGATAAAGAATTTAAAGTAATAATTATAAAGATACTCACTTGGCTAGACAAAAGAATGAAAAAAACTCAATGAGACCTTTAATAAAGAGATAGAAAATATTAAAAAGAACCAATGAGAGTTGAAAAATACAATAACTGAAATAAAAAAACAACACCAGAGGGAATCAACAATAGATTAGAGGATGCAGAAGAACATATCAATCATCTGGAAAACAGGGTAATGGAAAGCACATAAGCTGAACAACAAAAAGAATAAAGAAATTTTTTTAAGGAAGATAGATTAAGAGATCTCTTGGACAATACTAAACAAACAAACATTCACATTATAGGGGTCCCAGAAGAAGAAGAAGAGAGAGAGTAAAATGTGTAGGAAACTTTTTTGAAGAAAAAAATAACTGAAAACTTCCTAACCTAGACAGGAAAACAGACATCCAAGTCCAAGAAGCACAGAGAGTTCCCAACAAGATGAACCCAAGGAGATACACCATGGCACAAAATAAGTGTCAAAGGTTCAGATAAAAAGAGAATCTTAGAAGCAACAAAAGACAAACGAAAAGTTACCTAGATGGAAACATCTATAAGACTATCAGCTGATTTCTCAGCAGAAACTTTGCAAGCCAGAAGGGAGTGGCATGATATAGTCAAAGTGCTGAAACAAAAACACCTACAACCAAAAATACTCTATCTAGCAAGGTTATCATTCAGATTTGAAGTAAAGGTAAAGAGTTTCCCAGATAAACAAAAGATAAAGGAGTTTATCACCACTAAACCAGCATTACAAGAATGTTAAAGGCACTTAAGGGGAAAAGAAATGGCCATAATTAAACATAAATATGAATTAAAAGGTATAAAATATGACAATATACACATAAAGCGTGGAGAAGGGAGTAAAAAGGAATTAAAAAAAGTAAAAAGAAAGAAGATTTTTTTCCCTATTTCTGTTTTTTTAAGAATGTATTTGCACTTGAACAGTCATCAAATTAATATGCACTGCTACTTAGGATATTATATATGAACTTCATGGTAACCACAAACCCAAAACCTATGACAGCACACAAAAAAATAAAGAGAAAGGGGGCACCTGAGTGGCTCACTTGGTTGGGCAGCTGACTCCAGCCCAGGTCATGATCCTGTGCTTTGTGGGTTCAAGCCCCATGTCAGGCTCTGTGCTGACAGCTTAGGGCCTAGAGCCTGCTTCAGATTCTATGTCTCCCTCTCTCTCTGCTGCTCCTCCACTCACACTCTGTCTCTCTCCCTTTCTCAAGAAAAAACATTTTTTAAAAATAAATAAATAAATAGAAAGAAAGTAAAACAAAATAGTATAGATACTTGTCAATCACAAAGAAAGAGACCAAGAGAAGAAGAAAGGAACAAAGATGGACTAAAAAAACCAACCAGAAAACAAATTTTTAAATGGCAATATGTACATACCTATACATAATTACTTTGACTGTAAACGGCCTAATTGCTCCAATCAAAAGACATAGGAGGGGGCGCCTGGGTGGCGCAGTCGGTTAAGCGTCCGACTTCAGCCAGGTCACGATCTCGCGGTCCGTGAGTTCGAGCCCCGCATCGGGCTCTGGGCTGATGGCTCGGAGCCTGGAGCCTGTTTCCGATTCTGTGTCTCCCTCTCTCTCTGCCCCTCCCCCGTTCATGCTCTGTCTCTCTCTGTCCCAAAAATAAATAAACGTTGAAAAAAAAAAATTAAAAAAAAAAATAAAAAAAAAAGACATAGGAGTAAAATGGATTAAAAAACAAGACCCATCCATATGCTGCCTACAAGAGACTCACCTCAGACCTAAAAGGCACAGACAGAAAGTAAAAGGATAGAAAAACATTCACCACACAAATGGAAGTGGAAAAAAAAAAAAAAAAGCCAGGGTAGTAAAAGTTATATCAGACAAAATAGACTTTAAAATAAATGCTGTAACAAGAGACAAAAATGAGCATCACATAATGATAAAGGTATCAATCCAACAAGAGGATATAACAATTGTAAATATCTATGCACCAAACATTGGAGCAACTAAATACAAAAAGCAGATATTAACAGACATAAAGAGAGAAAATGATGGCAATAATAATACAATAGGGGACTTTAACAGTCCACTTACATCAATGGATAGATTATCCAGACAGAAAATCAGTAAGGAAACAATGTATTTGAATGACCCATTGGACCAAATGGACATAATGATATATACAGAACATTCTATCCAAAACAACAGAATACACATTCTTTCCAAGAGTACCTGGAAAACTCTCCAGAATAGATCACGTATTAGGCCATAAAACAAGCCTCAATAAATTTAAGAAGACTAAAATAATACTATGCCATTTTTTCTGAACACAATGGTATTAAACTATAAATAAATCACAAGAACAAAATTGGAAAACCTTGAATAGCCAAAGCACTCCTAAGAAAGAAGAACAAAGCTGAAGATACCACAATTCCAGATTTGAAGATACACTACAAAGCTGTTGTAATCAAAACAGAATTGTACTGGCACAAAAATAGACACAGATCAATAGAACAAACCAGAGACCCCAGAAATAAACCCACATTTACATGGTCAATTAATCTATGACAAAGGAGGCAAGAATATACAATGGGGAGAAGACAGTCTCTTCAGTAAATGGTGCTGAGAAAACTGGGCAGCTCACTGTAAAGGAATGAAACTGAACTACTTGTTAACACCATACACAAAAATAAACTCAAAATTGATAAAAGACCTAAATGTGAGACATGAAACCATAAAAACCCTAGAAGAAAACAGAGGCAGTAATTTCTCTGACATCAGTCATAGCAGTATTTTTCTAGATATATTTCCTGAAGCAAGGGAAACAAAAGCAAAAATAAACTATTGGGTGTCTCTGTCTCTCTGTCTGTCTAGATATAGATATAGATATAGATATAGATATAGATATAGATAGATATATACACACACAGACATACATATATACACACACACAAAGCTTTTGCACAGCAAAGAAAACTATCAATAAAACACAAAGGCAACCTACTGCATGAGAGAAGATATTTGCAAGTGATAAATGATATATCTGATAAGGGGTTAATATCCAAAATATATAAAGGACTTCTACAACTCAACACCAAAAAAGCAAACAACCTGATTTGAAAATGGGCAGAGGATGTGAATAGACATTTTTTCCAAAGAAGACACACAGATGGCCAACAAACAACCTGAAAAGATGCTCAACATCACGAATCATCAGGGAAATGCAAGTCAAAACCACAATGAAATATCACCTCATACCTGTTAGGATAGCTACAATCAAAATAAGAAAAAAATAACAAATGTTAGGATGTGGACATGAAGAAACCCTGGTACACTGTTGGTGGGAATGGAAGCTGGTGCAGCCACTATGGAACATAGTATGAAGGTACCTCAAAAATTTAAAAATAGAAATACCATATCATCCAATAATTCCACAATTGGGTATTTGCCCAGGGAAAATCAAAACACTAATTCAAAAAGATACATGCACCCTTATGTTTATTTCAGTATTATTTATAGTAGCCAAGACATGGAAGCATCCTAAGTGTCCATCAACAGATGAATGGATAAGGGAGATGTGGTGTATATACACGATAGAATATTACTGAGCCATAAAAAAAAAAGGATGAGATTGTACTATTTGCAACAACACGAATGGACCTAGAGGGTATAATGCTAAGTGAAATAAGTCAGACTGAGAATGACAAATACCATATGATTCCATTCATAAATGGAATCTTAAAACATGAATAAACAAACAAAAAGCAAAATCAGAACTAAAAATACAGAGAACTGATGGTTACCAGAGGTGAGGGTTGGGCAAAATTGGTTAAAGAGAGAGGGAGGTATAGGCATCCAGTTATGGAATGAGTAAGTCATGGGAATAAAAAGCAGAGCATAAGGAATATAGTCAATGATAGTGTAGTAGCAATGTAATGGGACAGATGGTAGCTATATTTGTGGTGAGCACAGCATAATGTATAAACTTATCAAATCACTAAATTGTACACCTGAAACTAATATAACATAGTGTGTCAACTATGCTCAAATTTAAAAAAAATCACTCAAATGGGCAAAACATACTAAGCTGTTAATGCCAAATCTCTGCATAGAGATTGTCTATGAATGAAATGTATATATTTTCATTTTTCCTTCTGAAATCCTACCTAAAGCATTTCTGAAAGATGGAAGATTTTAATTTATGCAAATTTAAATACCTTCTTTTTGTTAACCTAAAATAAAAGGCCACTTAGAGAAAGCTATGGACACAAAATCAAAGTTTTGACTTCAGAACTGTCTGACACAAGGGTATCTAGATCAATTCTGAGTTGAAGTGCCATGAATTTTTCAGAGCTCATATTCCCTTCAATTACAAGAAGAAATTGCATTGGGGCACCTCAGCGGCTCAGTCAGTTAAGTGTCCGACTCTTGGTTTCAGCCCAGGTCGTGATCTCCCGGTCATGAGATCGAGTCCCATATCGGGCTTCACGTTAACAGCGTGGAGCCTGCTTGGGATTCTCTCTCTCCCCCTTCTCCGCCCCTGCTCCCTCCTCTATCTCTCTCAAAATAAATAAACATTAAAAGGAGAGAGAGAGAGAAGAAATTGCATTGCACTTGGATTGCTTTATGGACCCTTTGTGACATTTCCTGGTATCACCTCACCTAGTCTCCTCCTACTACCAAGTTTAAGCTCATTAGCTCTCCTTGTAGACAGACTGTCATTCTGAAACACTGGATTGAATTCAGGTTAGAAAAGCCCATTAAAGGACCAGCTTGAAGAAATACCACAGGAGGATTGGGTAGTGACCATATATAATATTTAATAAGGAGAGCTGTACTCAGAGGCATTATTATTTTTCATTTGCTCCAGATATATATGGCAGATGCTTTGAGCAATCCAGCTCAGGCCTCACTCCCACAGAATTTATACAAATATCATTTGCTCTTCGATAAAAGGGATTCTTAGAACTGCTGGCCTACACCACCCTTGAAGCCAACTCTTTTGAGTTGGAGATACTAGGCTTAAACTTAAGTAAGTCTGAGTACACATTGTGTCTTTGAAATGTCTCAGGGTATTGGAAAATTAAGGAAGAGAAGACAGGAATGAAGGAGACCTTTGACCTGACAGGACAATGAGACACAGAGGGACTACAAGCTTTGGTTAGACTTAGATTGCTCTTCACCAAGGCAAGGGAAAAGAATAGGAATAAAATGAAAAGTGAAATGACTCCAATACCCATTTAATAAATGCCATCACATTAAAAACCCACGACACTCTTCCCGAGCCTCAGCCTAAGGCTCCTATTTTCCAAATACCATTCAGTATAACCCAAGTTCAGGAGGGGGGAAAGAAAGCACTGGACAGCCCGTCCCCTGGAGCTCATGGCAATAGAATTTGACCTACATTGCTGAAATGCCTGGTTTGTCCTTCCGGGTTTTTTAAGGATACAATTCACAAATGAGATAACTGTAAAGGTTACTGCCAGTGTGTCTGACACACAGTTACTGATCCTTTGAACAATATTCAACTGAAAAACTTCCCTCTTTCTAGAAAAGTAAAATAGCATTTTTAAAAACCAAAACATAGAAATGCGAATTCAGGTGTCTTTTATTTTTAATTTTGTTTTTCTGGAAAAAAATAGTAGGCTCTCCTAGAGTCCCCCATTGTTGTGAGTCTGTAGAGATGATCTCCATCTCTTTTAAATTCATCTTGCTTGCTTTGTCATTTTTTATTTGGGCTGCATCTTCCAGAAAGCCACTTGGTATCTTTCATAGGCCATGGAAAGATAACACAGATGAAAGATAATATGGGCTCCACTTCAGGGATTCTGATTTCCTTCCCATCTCCTGTCAGGACCTTCAAGGGGAATTGCCACTACCAGAAAGCAGTGACTTTCAATTTCCCTTAAGCTAGATTCAGTGTTCAGATCCTCGCAGCTACGTAAAAGGCCCAAATGACTCTCTCTGATGCCTGTGGGAACACATGAGCAGACAGAATTTTAACTCTTGGGTGCTCATCTTCTGGTTTTTACTTAACTTGCCCAAATCTAGCTGCTTCATTAAAAATTTCTCTGTACTGTTGTTACATAGTGTGTCTCTCTTTCCTTATATCCTCCCAAGTGGGGCATAAATCATTCTCAGGGACTCTAGAGGCTCCATGCATGAAATACACAGCCAGGAACAGGAAGGACACTTGAGAAAATACACAAGTTGAAGCAGGTACTCAAAGACAATTGAGCAAAGGCTGTGAGTCATTTTGGGGAAGAAAAGAAAAAAGAAAAATTGATCCAGCAATCACACGCCTTGGTATTTACCCAAATGAATGAAAGACGTATGTTCACGTAAAAACCCACACATGAATATTTATAGACGCTTTATTCATAATTGCCAAACCTTGGAAGCAACCAAGATGTCCTTCAGTAGGTGAGTGGATAAACGAACTGTGGTACATCCAGACAATAGACTACTGTTCAGCACTAGAATGAAATAAGCTACCAAGCTGTGAAAAGACATGGAAGAACATTAAATGCGTATTATAAAGTGAAAGAAGCCAGCCTGAAAAGGCTACGTATTGTATGATTCCAACAATATGATATTCTGGAAAGGGCAAAACAGTGGAGACTAAAAAGATCAGCGGCTGCCAGAGGCTGGGGATGGAGACCAGAACAGGTGAAGCACAGAGGACTTTTAGGGCAGGGAAACTATTCTGTAGAACACTATAATGGCAGATACACGTCATACACTTTTTGAAATGCATAGAATGTACAACACCAAGAGTGAACCCTAATGTACACTATGGGCTTTGGGTGATAATGAAGCATCACTGTGGGGTCATCCATCATAACAAATGTACCATGCTGTGTGTGAGGGGTGGGGATTGAATGGAGGGCACAGAAGGGCAAAAGAACACTGCTGATGGAGCATAAAGATAGAATTAGAAAATGAAAATAATACCACAGGAAATGTTCAAGAGTCTTTTTTAGTCTTTACCAGGAAAACCTAAAAGCTACTTCTCCAGGGACCCGAGACTAACACAGGGCTCCATTATTGTCCATAACATGGTTTACTTAAATATACTCAGGTTTACTCAGATATAAACATTTAGAAAGCTCTCAGACACTAGGCACCATAGAGAAGGAGGTAGAGGAAAGGTACAAATACTAACAAAACACAATTTTTGTTTGGAGGAAAGTAATAGTTCTGTGGGAAGGATGGACTTTATGCTCATAAATAAGGAGGCGGGTGGGGAATGGGGTGGGAGGAAGAGATGATCATGGGCTGAGTAACAAAATGCCAACCTCGATGCTCCAAATTAGAGTACCGACTCACCACCCACTGTATACATTTGTGACCCTAGGTCATCTAATCAGTTAATATATCCTCCAGAATCCATCTTACAGGTAAACAATGTAATTTTAGAAGCAAGGATAAGATCTTTCTACCAACCCAAAATTGTTCCCTCCTTGCTAATACCAGAAAATTCTACCCCTTCAACTCCATTTCATTAGTTCTATCACCTATTAAAATGCAAATACTCTTAGGAGAGATTAGACTTTAAACCACATAATTCAAGTGTAACTTACTGTGAATTTATTTATCAGATCTGCAGAGATGGTTTTAATAGAAAAAAGGATATATGTAGTAAACTCAAGATCCCTGAACACCAGAGAAATGTTTGGGCAGGAGACAAAATATTTAAAACACTCTGTTAACCTTAGGCTTTGGCAGTTCAATTTTCTTTCTGATTAAAATCGAATGAAAACAGTGCAACCACGGAATGTTTGCAAAGCAACCAGAACATTGATTGTATGCTATTTCTATTACTAATATTGTTATTAATCTTGAAAAGATAATTGGGGAGTAGGAAAGTAAGTTTTGTGGGAAAGAGACAAAAGAGTCTTCTATTTATTTCAGCCTCGCTCACTGACGTTCCACACTGGGGTAACAGAGCATTTACTTGCCGAATGAATGGCTACCATGCTAGCCTCCATGACAGCTTCGCCTTAAAATTCTGGCCAAAGCTCATATATAAAGCCCTTCCCTTAGTTCCTTAGGGATACCAGGATATATGGCACTTTTAGGCAGACAGAAAGTAAACACAGAGAGGAAATAAAGCATAAAAACAACCCAATTTTTATGGGAGAGGTTCCTGATACTATCTCAGCTGCTTCCAGGGCTCTGAGGCCTTGCCTGTTCCCAGGTCCTGTCTCCCAGTCTATCGATCATGCAAGGACAAAAGGGCCCATACAGCATCACAGCACCAGGCCTGGAGCCCTTAACTCTCCTATCCCTGCACACAAACATCGTATGACCTCCCACCAGAAGCCCAAGAGCTTTCCAGTGCTGCTGCCTCCCAGCCTCTCCCACTCAGCCCCTGAGTCTGCTCTGAGACTCACCTCTTCCCCAGTTATTGAACGACTGTCCTTTGGAAGAGGCAGTTGCTCTCCCTAACACCTCTCTACCACCACACAATCTCCACTGGGTACTAGTCAACTCTGTAGTAGGCCCAATAGATATTTTACCCACATGATAGCATGATAGCAAGAAAGATACACCCATATACACCTGTCAAAAACAAGGAGTGAGAATAAGCATCTGGGTTGATGCATCACATGCCCCCCCCCCCCAGATTGGAAGAAACAGTCTCTAGGGCAGGGTCTGTTCTCTGTTTATATCACTCCTGGATACCACTCCTAGATAATGTTTGGTGCAATTAGGTACCCAATGAATAACTGTTGTGTCAAAGAATGAATAAATAAATCCAGTGATTTCCCCCACCTCTTAAAATCTGAATTGAAAGACTAATTCAGTGCCTTGTTGCACCCCTAATAAATTCTGATTTTTAAGGACATCATCAATAAAGCCTCCATTGATCAAGCTCCAGTATTAAATTCTCTCTGCTGTTAAATTTCTGACATAAACACTTAGACATGCTAACCTGGAGCGATAATCAACTAAATGAACAACTCACTGTAGATGGGATTGCCCCAAGGCCAAGAGCAATCCTTTCGAAACTGCACATAGAGTCACTGAGGCAAAATGAGGTCCCTCTACTCAAAACAAGAGAAATGCCATATTTAGCAAGAGCTAATATTAGGAACCTACTATGTACTAGAAATACAATAAGCACATCATTTATATTATTTAATCCCTAGAACAACCCCAGAAGTTGGGAATTATAATTCTCATTTTGTAGATTTTTTTTCCAAACATTTATTTATTTTTGAGAAAGAGACAGAGTGCAAGCAGGGGAGGGGCAGAGAGCGAGAGGGAGAGACAGAATCCCAAGCAGGCTCCATCCACACTCTCAGTGCAGAGCCTGACACGGGGCTCAGACCCGTGAACCATGAGATCGTGACCTGAGCTGAAGTTGGACGTTTAACCGACTGAGCCACCCAGGCGCCCCTCATTTTGTAGATTTTAAAAATAAGACTTGGAGTGTTTTTGCCCATGGTTACTTGTACAAGAACTTAAAAAGCATAAATTTTGGAGCCAGGTTGGCTAGGTTTAATTTCTGATCGGCCTCATTCTAGATGGATGTCTTAGTACATTCAGGTGGCTATAACAAAATATCACAGGCTGGGTAGCTTTTGAACAACAGAAATTTATTTCTCATGGTTCTGGAGGCTGGAAGCTTGACATCAGGGTGCCCGTGTGCTCACATCTCACTGTGTTGCACACATCTTGCTGTGAGGAGGGGCTAAGGAAGCTCTGTGGGGTCTCTTCTATAAGAGCATTAATCCTACTCATGAGGGCAGAGCCCTCATGACCCATGCACTTCCCAAAGGTCCCCCATCCTAATATCATCACCTAATATCATCAAATTCCGATTTGAATCTGAGGGGGGCACAAATACTCAGAGCACAACACCGGGCAAACAGAGCTTAACACATCTCTGCCTCTGTTTCGTCATCTACAAAAAGGAACTAATAATGGTACCAGTTGCTAAATTATTATCTCTCATCTCCAAACCCTTCTTTCTGTAACCCAGTTTGTGATCTAGGCCTGGGGCTCTGAGAAACACATTCCTGCACAGTCAGCTGGCTTCTTGTTAGTTCTGCCAGTGAGAAGCACTAGACGGGGTGCAGAGGGGGAGAAGCGAGAAGGAACTTGCTCCCTCAGCTGTGCTTCCTCTGGGCCTCACACCAGCAGCATTATCCTTCTGTGCTTCCTACACAGCCACTGAGTCCAGTCTGGCCACATGTGCAGACTCCGCCTCACAGCATGCTGGCCAGCACCCGCTCCTCAGAGGTCTGAACCTCAACTCTGTGGGGCCCTTCCTCTAAAGATCTAAGAAGTTTTCATAATCCCATCTCTTCGCCTTATTCCCTTCACCCTGGGGGTGATACCTGCTTCCTGGAATTGCTCCCCACCCCCACCCCTATAGTCTTCTTTTTGTTTATTTAAACTTTTTTTAATGTGTATTCATTTTTTAGAGAGAGGGAGAAAGAGCACAGCAGGGGGTGGGCAAAGAGATTGGGAGACACAGAATCCGAAGCAGGCTCCAGGCTCTGAGCTGTCAGCCCAGAGCCCAACGCAGGGCTCAAACTCACAAACTGTGAGATCATGACCTGAACCAAAGTCGGACACTTAACCAACTGAGCCACCCAGACGCCCCTTTGTTAATTTATTTAAATTCAAGTCAAGGGCAAAAATGCTCTATGCCATGTAGTAATGGTTTCAGGAGTAGAACCCAGTGATTCATCACTTACATATAACACCCAGTGCCCCTCCCAACAAGTGCCCTCCTTAATGCCCATCACCCATTTAGCCCATTTCCCCACCCACCTCCCCTCCAGCAACCCTCAGTTTGTTCTCTATATTTAAGAGTCTCCTATGATTTGTCTCCCTTTCTGTTTTTCTCTTATTTTTCTTTCCTTCCCCTACGTTTTGTACTCTTCCCATTACCTACTTAACAACTTTACAACCGGGTAACAGTTCTTCATATTAAATTTTCTCTGTTCAAATTACTGGTGTAATTTCATTCTGCCAACAGACCCTGGGGATACAAGAACACCTATGTCAGAGGGCTGTAGAGAGTATTAAATAAGTTGATCGTTGGAAAGTGCTCAGAACTGTACCTGGAGCACAGTGTTTGCTCTATCAGTGTTAGCTGTTATTAGCAGGTAAGTGTTGAGGCTGGGCTGGAACCCCTGTCTGCCTGTCTTCTTCCCAAGCAACATGATGTTCTGCTAATAAAAACAGTTACTATGTACTTAGGCACTGGGTTTAGTGCTTTCACAGATGTTACCTCTTTTAATCTCCTTAAGCACCTCTTAGATGCTTTGCATTCTTGAAGTGTTTTTTCTCTAACAATTAACATCAAGAAAGGTATTCTGAGTTAACTCTCCATTATCCTCAAAGGTTCAGCAAGTACTCCAACAAGTTCAAACATCGACATTAGAATAATAATTTTTTAACATGGACTTCTCCAAATTCTAATAAATCTATTTATATCATCGCCCTATGTATCACCAGGAATTAACATAATTTAAATTTATGTAAATGTGTATGTCTGTGTGTCTGAGGATTAAGATTTTGGAATTTCAAATTTTCTATTGTTTTGATCTAAAGTATCAATGAAAGAATATTAGGATTTTAAAAATTAAATGCCTATTTTGTGCTAGGCACTAGGATATAAGTGTTTTCACATATGTTATCTCATTTTATCCTTAGAATATACTTCACTAGTAGGTACAATCATCTTCTTTGTACAAATGTGTCCAAGGTCACATAGCTAATAAAGTAACAGAACCAGGGATTGAAAGCAATTCTTTCTAACTCAGAGCTCATGTTTTAGCCAATTCGCCACAGGTCATAGGTGAGGGTCATTTTCCATAGCAGATCCTGAGAGAATAAAGTTTAGTGGACACATGAACTGAGATAGAAACAAATTCCTTCACTGCCAAGGGCTTAAAAAATAAGAGAACTGAATCTGGCACATTATCTTCTGACCTTGCTTTCAGAATTGCTTGTAAGCCATGAGAAATTCTCAGCTTCTGTCACTGGGTTTCCAGAATCTCTCTTGTTCCATTTCATTTCAAGGACTTCTTCTCCCATTTCAGGTTTGCTATTGTAGAAGCAAAGTAAATGAAAATTCCAAAATACCTTGTTTCTGGGAGTATCCTTACCTTCAAAAAAGAAATCATTCTCTTTTAAAAAAAATAAATAAAAGCATCCACCAAAATAATTATTTTTTACAGAATGATGCAGAGGGGAAAAAAACATACCTTTTGCTTCGTGCTTGATTTCAGGCCGACTCGGGAGTGACTTTTGGACTAGAGGAAAAATGAGAAAGAAATCTATGAAGCACACAGTGAAACAGCAGGACTTATTCTGAGGTCATTTCTTTTAGAAGGTATAAGTCTTAAGTTAAAATCCTCTTCCCTATCCTTCCCTCACAGACTCTAGAAATCTAAGAACGGAAGTACAGCATAGAGTCCCATGTTGAATTATAGTCCCATGTTGAACAGAAGACTGTGGAAGGTCTGGAGCTGAGAATGTGAAGGTGTACCTACGCTTTGTCAGTGCCTTGCTCATAGTGACTGATTCAGCATCTTTCCTAGAGGATGCTGCAGAAACCACAAAGTGCAGCATGTGAGGAAATAACCCCAGCTGTAATAAGGCAAAAGGCAAAAGGCGGTGGTGGGGGGGGGGATGAATAAAAGAAGAGGTGTGAAAGAAAGATGAGGAGGGGAAGGGCACAAATGCTCTGTAAAATGGAAACGGACAAAACAGGAGCAGAATGAGGAAAATAGTACATTGATGGCAAGATTTCCAAGTGCATTTCTATAGGGCAGAATTTACTCTCTACTAATTTAAACACATTTTCATTACATTGAAACAAAACTCTCACAAACATTAGTTCTTAGAGAAGACTTTTTGTTTTCCAGTTGGTTCATGATTATCTAATCTTATTTGGAATTAGGAAAGGTAAAACAAGCATTAATCTATGCATGAGAATACTTTGGTATGGAATACCAATTTTTTCTCCCAATGAGAAAAAAGCAAAAGTCAACCTTACTATGTTTAGCATTCAGATAGTGAATATATTTGGCTCTAAGTGCACCAGGAATCAAAGTTAACTCTAAACCAATTACCACAATATAGCTAGAAAAATGTCTAATTTGGTAGTCCTCACACTGTTGGATCTCAGGATCCCTTCACATTCTTAAAAATTATTGGGGCTCCCAAAGAGCCTTTGTTTATTGGGTTATATGCATAGGTAGTCACTGTATTAGAAATTGAAACTGAGAATTTTTTTTAAATATGTATTTATCAATTTGTTTTAAAATAGCAATGAAAAACCCATTACATGTTAAATAAATAAAATTTATTTATGTATTTTGTGTCTATCCCTAAATACAAAAACAATTAGTCAGAAAATGGCATGTCTTTATATTTTTGCAAATCTGTAATGTTTAGCTTAAATAGAAGACAGCTAGATCCTCATATTTGCTTCTGCATTTAATCTACTTTGATAAGAATATATTTTTGGTTGCATTAAATGAAGAAACTTCAGCCTCACTCAGATATGTGGTTGAAAAAGGAAAGAGCATTTGTAATAATCCATTCAGATAATAGTGAATATTCTTCTCTGATAATATGCAAAAACTTGACAATTATAGTTTCTTAAAGGTTGGTTGCAATGAGAATCTGAAATCATATAACGAACTGCTACATAAGAATTTGCTGGTCTATCTTGCACTTTTTTTAACGTTTATTAATTTTTGATAGAGAGAGACAGAGTGCAAGTGGGGGAGGGGCAGAGAGAGAGGGAGACACAGAATCTAAAGCAGGCGCCAAGCTCTGAGTTGACAGCAGAGTCCGATGCAGAGCTCAAACCCACGAACCCCAAGATCACAACCTGAGCCAAAGGAGGATGCTTAACCGCCTGAGCCACCCAGGTGCCCCTATCTTGAACCCACACATAGATCTTTCACCCACACATGATTTTGTAGCATCATGTATTATTTCATTTGGAAAAGAATGGTTCCATGAATTATGTAGGTTTCCCAAATATTGACACATTTCATTACGTAATATGAAAGAAATCACATTTGTTAATCACCAACCTCAGTAGAAAATCTTCAAATGTTGGTAAGCTATCAAGCTCACAGTAACAGATACAAGTGTTCCAAAATTCCAATTTTCACTTGAAAGCTTGAATTCTATCCTGGGCAACAAACACTGTCAGTCGCTTTTCATGAAGTGACAGGCTCACTTCATTCATTTCTGTGAACACGTCTGCCAGCCACAGGAGTCTGAATATAACCAGAGTTCATCACTTGTTCTTTGAAGTTAAAATGGTGTTTCATGAAAAAAAGAGGCTACTTTGGCTCACAATTCAATCATACCAGTGCTTTTCTTCAAAACAGCCACTGGAAGTTGTATGCAGCAGAGTACTTTTATGCATACCTCCCATTTTGTCACCTATCATCCTAAAAACAGGTAGACTCAAAGGCTGAAATATAGCAAACCTAATAATTTTTACTATTTCAACAAGGGCATTTTTAAGTGAAACTGGCATTTTATTTCCTGCAATGCAAATGCACTGTGGTGAAATTATATAATGACTACTAGTACAGCTTTGGTGCTACTGCCTCAATTCATGTGGAAGCACCAGCAGTTCTGGTCAGCCCTGCTCTTGCACAATCAGTGCAGATGTCATCCAGTTTAACAAAAAAAAAAAAAGGAAAGATCTTAATATTACTTATGAGGGGAGTTTGGCTTCTCAGATTTCCTTTGAGAACCACCATTCTTAGTCATTTAAGGAGTTGAGTCTAAGTAATTAGACTCTCCCACACTCAAAGAAATGGAGCTTAGGAAGAACAGAGCCAATGAAAATCAAGGTCTCATTGTCCCTTCCTCCTTCCTGCTGTCTTAGAGGAGAGAGAAAAAGAGACCAACCAGGAGTAAGCATCCCTTCAATGGACAGAAGCCAGAATGGGGAGGGAACCTGATCAAAAATCTGCAGTGTTCATCTTGCACTTATTTACACAGCGGTTTGAAATCTAGACTATTATGGGGTGAGTTGCTTCCCCCCAAATTCATTTGTGGAAGTCCTAACTCTCAATGCCTTAGAATGTGACTGTATTTGGAGATAGAGCCTTTAAAGAGGTAAGTCAGATAAAATGAGGTTCAGTGGGTGGGCCCTAATCCTATATGATTGATGTACTTGTAAGAATATGAGATTAAGACATAGACAACATGCACCAACAGAGGAAACCATGCAAAGACAAGGAAGACGGCCATCTGCAAGCCAAGGAGAGAGATCTCACCAGAAACCAGCCCTTGCTAACACCCTGATCTGGAACTCCTAGCCTCCAGGACTGTGAGAAAACAAATTTGTGTTCTTTAAGCCACTCTGTTTATGGTATTTTATTATGGCAGCCCAACAAACTAATATTACATAGACCCTGACAAATCCTCCTCAAAAAGTCAAGAATCTAAAATGTGGAGGTCCAGCAAAACCAAATCCTGAGTAAAAAGGGGCCATTAACATCACATTCATTGTCAACCACTTAACATCCTAAGGCAGAATGTCTGCATCAGCGGTCCTCAAACTTCAGAGTTCATAAAGATCATTTGCGGGGCTGTTAGCCATGCAATTTGCCAAACCCCAACTCCAGAAATTCCAAATCAGAAATTCTGGGTGGTCCCCAGGAATGTGCATGTTAATGAGCACCCCAGGGAATTCAAATAGATACATGGTACACAAACTACAATTTGAGGAAGACTTGCCTGCCAAGGACAGCAGTAACTTGGGATGAGAAGTAAGAAAATACAGAAACTGGCACAAATTCCCTCTCACTTTCTCTTTGAAGAATCCAAATACATGAATCTCTTTTTCCTTTCCCTTTTAAATGCCTGGTGTTAAAATTCTTAATTTGGTTGAACAAGTGGGTGGGCAAGGATAATTGAAACGGGCTGAATGTTGGTAAATTACTCAAACAAGTCCAAAAGTAGCTTTGCAACAGTTTTTCAACCTTTCCAACTTAAAAACATAAGCAAACAAATTCTGAGTTTGTTTATATTTTTAGAAATTTAGAAATTGGGTTTTTATATCATATTCTATCCATCATCCATGGATTCAGACTTTGTATTTCATTTAGCCATGAGAATAAACCTGAGCTAAAGGACAGGCTTCCATTTATAAAGGGGATTAAAAGTTGTGATGGTTAATTTTATGTGTCAATTTGACAGGGCTAAAGGACACCCAGATAGCTGGTAAAATATTATTTCTGGGTGTATCTGTGTGGTGTTTCTGAAAGAGATTAGCATTTCATTCAGTTGACTGAGTAAAGAGATCCACCCTCACCAGTGGGGGTGTAGTGGGGGGGGGGATGGTAGCTGGGGGCACATCTTCCAATCCCTTGGGCTTCTGAATGGAGCACAAAGGAGAAGGAAGGACAAATGATCTCTCTCTTTTCTTCTGCTGGGATATCCAGCTTTTCCTGTCTTCAGACACAGGAGCCATGGTTCTCAAACCTTTGGACTCCAGAACTTATACCACTGACCCCCTAGTTCTCAGGCCTTCAGACTTGAACTGAATTATATCACCAACTTTCTTGGTTTTCCAGCTTACAGATAGCAAACTGTGGGACTTTTTGGTCTCCAAAACTGCATGAGCCAAGTCTTTTAATAAATTAATTTCTTTCTTTCTTTCTTTCTTTCTCTCTCTCTCTCTCTCTCTCTCTCTGTGTGTGTGTGTGTGTGTGTGTGTGTGTGTGTGTGTGTGTATCCTACTAATTCTATTTCTCTGGAGAACTTTGACTAATACAAAATCCAATCCAATTCCAGAGAAATAACATTTTCATTTGATATTAAATGAGTTCTTGGGTCTCTCCTGGTCAATGTCTTATCTAGACAGAATGGAGGTTGGACCTTGTAAAAGTTGACCTGCATTGTACATATCATACTATACATTCAGTCCCCCATTTACAAACCTGTAGCCTTCTAAAGATTTCTTTCATTAGTTAGATATTAAGGCCTTAGAGCTTATTTTCCCCATAGAAATAATTCTACAGGCTACAACACAAAGGCCTATTTAATGTTGAACATAACTAAGATGCTACACAATTTCAATAAAAAATAGTATACTATTTTGTAACAGTCATACAAAGCAGAAAAATGATCAAGTCAATTAAGAAACCATTTTGTTTTTCCCACTAACAGTATGTTCAAAAACTGAATGAATCAAAAAGCATATTTAATTTGAAGAGGATAGAGACTAAGGTAGAAATTCTGGAATTCTGAAGAGGCCTTGTTAGAAATGTCAAGATATGTTATTTACTACTAATACGTCTGATGCCCTCACCCTCCCCTCCCAAGCAGATAGTTTTGCTTTTCTTGATGCAAGTGCATCCCCAGCACTACTCTGATCTTTAGGAGCCGTAGGGTCACTCAGGACTAAAAACTGGCGAAGACTAGCAGAAAAACAAAGTAGGGTGTCAGGTAGCTCCCTGTAGCAGACGACACTGAGCCCAGGCCAGCCCTCACTAGGGAATGACTACTGCCTATTGTCACCTGTACCTCAGCTTGAAGAACACAGAAATGGGGGAAGATCATCAAAAGAGGGAAAAAATTGGGACACCTTGGTAGCTCAGTCAGTTAAGCATCTGACTTCAACTCAGGCCATGATCTCACAGTCGTGAGTTCGAGCCCCATGTCGGGGCTGTGCTGACAGCTCAGAGCCTGGAGCCCACTTCAGTTTCTGTGTCTCCCTCTCTCTCTGTCCCTCCCCTGCTCATGCTCCGTTTGTCTCTCTCTGTCTCTCTCAAAAATAAATAAGCATTAAAAAAAAAGAAAGGAAAAAAGGAAAAAAAATTTTTCTCAAACACTTGAGGAAAATTAGAAAAGAGAGGATAGAGCAAGGAAGAAAAAGAAGAAACAAAATAAAGATAATAGCAGACATCAGCAAATCATGTTTTTAAGCACTTACAATGTGTTCCTGCCACACCATCCAACTTACATTGTTTTACATGATATTCATAACATGGCTAAGAAATGAGTATAATTATGTTATTATCTCAATTTTATCAATCGGAAGACTGAGGCACAGAAAGCAAAATAATTTGCCCAAAGTCATAATGCTAGTAAGTGGTAGAACCAAGACTTGAACCTGTCTGTCTGATTCATGGTCTTAAACACTACCATTTATATGAGAGAATTGCCCAAGGAATAATGAGCAGAGTTCAGAGTAATGAAAATCACAAAATACACAGAAACTGTATAGCATGCATAATTACTTCAAGAGGACGAAAGGATATTATGGAAAAGCGGTAGTGGATCAGAAATTTACCCAAGTCAGACTTGAGTTGCTATCAATGGCCAAGGACCCCAAGATTGTGTTTTGGAGCCAGCAAATGACAAGAAGGGAGGGAGAGAAGAGAAGCTTGGTGGTGAGGAAGGTTGGGGGAGGGTGATTACGTAACTGGTACCACAGATACAAGACGCATTCACAAATTGGGTGTGCCTACCTTGGGGACCATCTGCATGGTATTTTAGTGTAAACTGCAAGACATTTAAGTGAAAATAGTCTACGTACTGAGGCTTACCCTCCACCCCCACATACACATACACACACACACACACACACACACACACACACGAGGCACCAACAGGAAAAAAAAAATCCAGGATTTTCTTCTACCATCCAATTATACCAACCTATCCTGGACTTCTGACCTTAACTCGTGTAAGTCAGTGGTAATTAAAATGGTGTGCTCTATAAAGTTACTCCAAAGTTGAAAACAGCAAGGGGTGAATGTGACTGTTTTCCAGACCCATTTATGAAAATGAGTATTCTGACATCTAAGTTCGCTGTTGTGACTGAGTACATTGTGTGCAGGACTTTAATGGAAAACAAAAGGGAATTTAAGTGATCTCCCCCAGCAGATATGACCCATTTTCCCCGCCCACATTGGAAAGGGGACTCCTGTGCATGATTCCTCTGCTACATCTAGCAGAATTAGGAAATGTTTCGGTTTGCCCTACCCACATTAAGAATTCAATTTAAACCCCAGGATAAAACTGACAAGGGAGCACTCTTAAATATGGACTCTGGTCTGAGTTCCCTTAATTGGAGCTACAGGGTAATTTAATGGGATCACTCTGCAAATGGGGTGCTTAGCAACCCAATAACTCATGGGAGTGCTTGCCTGCTCTCTTAGCAGGCTGTACTCCGAAGTGTCACCCCATGTTCAGAGGCTGGAACAAAGGACACCTCTGAGCTGATCTGACATTAAGAAAGCCTACTCCATGTCCTTGTCTCTGCTTGCTTCCCAGAACAACACAAGAAGGAGTGGCTGAAAGGGAAAGTTTCCAGAAATAAGAATGTCTGCCACTTATGATTTGTCCAGTGTTAATGGTATAGTCAAGACTGCACAGTCTTGAAAGACGATAATGCCGTGACCTTTGGGTTGTTTTATTATTTGATTGTCTTTGGAAGAAATCACAAGGACAGTTTCATTCAAAAGGCCCAGGACATTGTGAACTGTGATTCTTTCATAAGGTAAGGAGGGATACCACCTCCTTGACTGAAGGCAAGGGGCAAGTATCTGACTCTCCCACATAAATTTAAGGAGTCTTTCCTTTTAGAGGACTATCTGTATACATGACTGGGACAAAATTCCTCTCTGGTCACTGAGCTGCTGCTCTGATGTTGTTCTCTTTCCACACCCCGGGTCACTTGACATCTGGGGGCCCAATCCTATCTATAGGGGAGATGACTGGACGTTCTAATCTAGGAGCAATGGCGGGTCAGCATCAGTTGCCGTGGACATCTGCTGTTACCGTTTGCCCTTCCTTCTGCTAATAATACTATAACGCTGTATTAGTCAGGCTCCCAGCAGGAAACAGGGAGCGCCCTGAAGAGGGTTTAACGAAGGGATGTTATACAGAGGTGAAGACAGGATTAAGGGAAATCGGTAAAGAATGGGGACTCACTCCAGCTAACAACAGTGGCAAATGATTATCACTGCTGGCCCCACAGTGCCCAGGGGAGGGTTTTGTGCCAGGAGTGAGAGCTGAAGATGTCAGAGAAGGCTCACTGCTGAAGCTCAGGACTGCCATACTGCAGCCCAGCCAGCAAGGAGCCAGACAACTTAGCCCTTTACCCTCTCATCACCTGGTGCCACTGTCCATCGGCCAAACCCAAGTAGAAACCAGAGGACAAGGGAGTGAAGGTCAGTAGAGGCCAGCCTCCCTGGGAGGAGCAGAAAGAAGACGTCACAAGTGGACCTGGAGGGACTGTGGGACACCTCCAATACCAGCACTTCAGTCTTTTATTAGGAGACGTCACCTCCACATTCCTTTCCCATTGTAATTAGTACATACATTAGTACATAGTTTGCAATGATAGTACATACATATCCGTTTTTCACAGCCATCAACTTTCAATTTGTGTCAATTTCAACTCAGGCTTCCCTGATTTTACTCAGTGGGCATTAACCTGTTGCTATCATTATTTATTTTGAAGCTCAAGTTGTCCCATGTGTGGCCAGTGGGAGCCCTTTACACTGCTCCTGAGTCATTTTAACGTATGTCTCGCATTCTTTAGCCCTTCCTTGCTTTCATGAACAAAATGTTCCAGGCTCAACTTGGGTCTTCCCTGCCCCAGCCCTTCACTCAACTATTTCCCCAGGAATCCCTGGCTTCTTTTAGTAAATAATAGTATCTAGAAACATAGGTACATAGATACACACACACCACTACCGCATATACATACACATTTACATTTGTTTCTACATCTATTTATCTATATCTACCTACTGATCAGAGAGTGAAAAATAAAATTTCAATCCAATCTAACAGGGTTGCGTTTATTTTTCTCCCTTTCATATCTGAAACACGTTTCTCTCACAGTGAGAACCTGGCTCCCCTGTGAAAGCCCTTCACACTACGCCTGGACTTGCACACCTCTTCCCAAGCCACTCCACCCTACAGGGAGAGCCCCCTCACCCTTCTCAGGCTCTGACACCTTGTTCTGGGATATCCCCTTTCACAGGCACCCTCCTCACCCCACATGGGCTCCATGCCAGGCCTTCCATTGTGAGCATGCTCCTCGTCCTTCCTGATCTCCAACAACTTGCACTGACTACTATCCTCACCTCACACGGGCTTTGACACAAAACACTGAACAGCCCTTCTCCCAGGACGCGCTGCCAAGATCACCCTCTGCTGGAATGCTCTCCTTACCCAACATGGGCTTCATCACTCCCACGTGGGCACCCTTCTCACCCCTGCTGGGCTCGAACACCCTGCTCTGTGCCACCACAGCTTCCCACCCCTCCCCCCAGCAAAGACTCTTAGCTTGCTCAGTCCCACTTAATGGCTTTTTGGATGGAATAGTTCAGAAGAGAGAAGAAAAAAAGGGAAAAAGAAAAGGAAAAGAAAGAGGAAGAACAGGAGGGTTAAGTTGGCAGAATAGAGACCAAGCAGCATTACTGGCTGTGTTACCACCATCATGATGAACTGCCTAAGGATGATGCCAATACTGGGAAAAGCAGAGTGAAGACTCGCTAAGAGATAGATTTCCAACATCATTAGAACACCTGGGTCCAGCCACGCCTGAAGTCAGGTATACTACCAGATTTTCCATTTGTAAAGCGGTACGTTAAAATTTGTGCTCAAGCTGTGTTGACTTGCGATTTCTGTCCGTGGCAAATGGAAAAATCTCAATACGTAAAGTTACTCTAGTTGTAAATCCAATCCTTGTCTTGCAGTGCCATAATTCTAATAACTGACCAGGCTTCTGTAATATACCTAATACTAAGTGCCTATCATGTATCCAGATAAAATAACTGGATTTTCACCCTAAAAACTTGACAACATACCCACCATACTGTGAGTGAGATCACGTTATTGTCTCCCTACCCTTCAAGCAGCACCTGGCCGCTAGTATGTACTCCATAAGTATTTGTTGACCCTGGCATGGGGCTACACCTTGCTTTTTATAGGTCACACTACAAACTGAAGTCATGTCCCTCAATCTGAATCTGAACTCCATGCCCATAGAATGCTCACAGACATCCTAAAGCAAACCACCTGCTTGTATACTTGAACTGTTATACATTCTCCTGATAATCATGGTGAAAACTAACACCATTGCGCTCTTTTAAGTGCCATGGACTTTACATACGGTATCTCATTTAATCCTCGCAAGAAGCCGAAAGAATAGGTACTATAACTGTCACCCCTATATTAAAAAGAAAACCAAAGCCCAAAGAAGTTACCTGATTTGCCCAAAGGCACTCATCTAGTCAGTGTCTGTGCCAGGATTTGGACTCAGTTTGTGTTCAAAGACACCTTTCTTGTTTTCTTTACTTTATCTCTGATTTTTTTTAAGTTTTCAGTTATGGTAAAATACACATAACATAAAATTTACCATACCACCCATTTTTAAGTGTACAGTTCAATAATGTTAACTGCATTCACAATATTGTTCAACCAATCTCCAGAACTTTGTCATCTTGCAAATCTGAAACTCTGCACCCATCAAACAGTTCCCCATTCCCCAACTCCCCTAGCCGCTGGCAGCCACAATTCTACTTTCTGTCTCCGAATTTGACTAGTTGAGGAACCTCATGTAAGTGGAATCATACAGTATTTGTCTTTTTGTTACCACCTTATTTCATTACCATGATGTCCTCAAGGTTCATCTATGCTGTGGCACATACGAGGATTTTCTCCCTCTCTAAGGTTGAATAATAGTACATGGTATGTACGCACCACATTTTGCTTATCCATTCATCCACTGAGAGACACTTGGGTTGCTTTCAAAAGCTGCCCTTCTCAACCACTACATTTAATCATCTCCCATATGCTTTCCTATCTGCTTTCTACATTCAGAGCCTCTGCTAGGACTGCCCTGTGATCACCTGGGTTCCCTGGTCCACCGATCTGCCTTGTTCTTTCTTCCCACAGCCAGCTGGTGCCTCTACCAGGCAACCCCCCTTAGCACCTGTTCAGCCCCGGGATAGGGGAGGGCTTTAGCTCTAGGCTCCAGTTTTTCCCTGTCTACTCTGGTTGCCGTGGCTCACTGCTCCACGCCAGCCCTCTCGTGAACCGTGTCAGCTACAGAGAACAGGATTTCTAAGGAGTGGTACTCCCTGGCATACAAATTACTTGGGAGATGAATCCTTCCTATCTCTTTTGAACATCCCTTTCAGCATGCCGCTGACTGACGCCGGGAAGCTCCGATTACTATTAATAACTCTACAGTAGAGAGGGGAAGAAGGAGCTGTGCTCAAAATAAAACAATGATGAACCCAGTGCACGAATAAGGCCGAGACAAATGATTATAATGTATTCTGGATCCGTATGTCTCCAAAGCTAATTAAGGTGTAGAATTCACACACTGAGCATTCCTTGAAAACACAGCACCCCAAGGAAAACACTAATAAAGACCAGATATTTTTACATGATAAATTCCAAGGCAAAGGCTGTGTCTTACAGGTCTTCACTTACAGCTCTCTGAAGGCACACAGTAGGCCCTTATTCATTCATTTGACACACGTTTTCAAGTTTCTACTCTAAAATAGGCATAAGCTTAGTGCAGAGGATACACTGATGAATCAAACGGACAAAGGCCTGCCTTCTGGAAGGAACTCAGACAAGCAAACAAGGCGTTACTATAGTGCAACGAGTCTATTTATTGATCCCTGTATTCAAGCAGTTATAAAACCAACAAAAATCCAGAAGAAGGAATTCTTTTTTCAGTTTGCAGCCCTCTATTAGCTATTTTGTACATAGAGAAAGACATGATGCAGGAGAGGCAATCATTTTATTTGTCGCCACAAAAGAGGAAGAGGATTGAGATCACTTAAAGAGCATTTAGAAATTCACTAAGTCTCCCCCTCAACCCACTCCCTATCCTATATCCTTGAGAGAGCTTTATTTTTTCTCTATGGTTCCAGGATCTCCTCCTTGTCTGCACCTTCATCCCACTGAACAAGAACAGCACAGCCCTCAAGCAGCAGAAGTGGTGCCTGATGGCCCTGTGGGGTCTTTTCATCTCCTCTCTTCAGGGTTCAGAGAGCCAAGACGAGAACAAGCACACAGAGAACTCTCACACTTTATCAGATGGAAGGGTCTACACATTGCCTCAAACATCCATGTACACCCACATTCTGCAAGCTTTTACTGAACCTACTATGTGCCAGATGCTGTTAGGGACACGGTGCTGGACAGAGTCAGTACAATTACTACAGGCCTCAATGTGCTATGAAGTCACCATTAAGCCCCTGCCTAAACCCCAAGCTTGTAAAATATATATCCCTTCTAGAGTTTGATTAACTCTTGAAATCACTTTCTTCATGCTGGACTATGGTTCGATTTTTATGTGTTTCATTTGGTATTTATCTTATTAGATGGTTTGCACTGATTTTCCCTCCAAATTGCTACTTGGTCATTTCAACAATATTTACAGGGAAAAAAATCTGGCCTTTTCCACTGTTTTTATGTTATCTCTGGAATCATATAGTTAAAATTTTTTTTATGTGAAAGGGCCATGGTTTTGTGGCACACTTCCCAATGCCTTTATTTCGGGATAATCCAGTTTCTTTTCCTACTGCCTCTGGGAAGGGGAGAAGGAAAGGCATATGCAAGCCTTTTTCCACTGCTAGCTCCAAGAAAGACTAGGAGCAGGGTGGTACTGGTTATAGGCATTTTTTACATATACATTATATGAAACATACACACAGACATCAAATCAACAAAAGAGTAATTTATTTTCCAATCTGTGGATGAGTACTAAAATATTTTAATTATTACAACTTTTTTTGCTTTAAAATCTGATAGAAATAGCCTCTCAAATACACTTTTTTTTTTTAATTTTTTTTTTTCAACGTTTATTTATTTTTGGGACAGAGAGAGACAGAGCATGAACGGGGGAGGGGCAGAGAAAGAGGGAGACACAGAATTGGAAACAGGCTCCAGGCTCTGAGCCATCAGCCCAGAGCCCGACGCGGGGCTCGAACTCACGGACCGCGAGATCGTGACCTGGCTGAAGTCGGACGCTTAACCGACTGCGCCACCCAGGCGCCCCTCAAATACACTTTTATTGAAACTCCATGGGCGCCTGGGTGGCGCAGTCGGTTAAGCGTCCGACTTCGGCTCAGGTCGCGATCTCACTGTCTGTGAGTTTGAGCCCCGCGTCGGGCTCTGTACTGACAGCTCAGAGCCTGGAGCCTGTTTCAGATTCTGTGTCTCTCTGTCTCTCTGACCCTCCCCCGTTCATGCTCTGTCTCTGCCTCAAAAATAAATAAACGTTAAAAAAAATTTTTTTTAATAAAAAAAAAAAGAAACTCCTTTGTAAATTTTATTTATTCTCTCAGATAAACTCTTCTCTCTATCCCAGATTTTATTTTTTTTTTAATTTTTTTTTTCAATGTTTATTTATTTTTGGGACAGAGAGAGACAGAGCATGAATGGGAGAGGGGCAGAGAGAGAGGGAGACACAGAATCGGAAACAGGCTCCAGGCTCTGAGCCATCAGCCCAGAGCCCGACGCGGGGCTCGAACTCACGGACCGCGAGATCGTGACCTCGCTGAAGTCGGGCGCTTAACCGACTGCGCCACCCAGGCGCCCCACTCTATCCCAGATTTTAATTGCTATTGTATTAATTCTATAAATCACTGTACTTTGAGGAAATCTTTACATGATCTAGTCTTCCCATCTGGGAGATTTACTTTTAATGAACTCAGACAATTATGCTTCCAAAAGTCACTCTTCAATTCCAGAATCCCTGACCACAGCCATCCGGACCTGCCTCCTTGCATAACATCATCACAAACACACTCAGGTGATTCCAGTAGCAAAATCATAGGGTCTAAATGAATAAAGAAAATGTGGTGTGCGTGTGTTACGCATACATACGTGTGTGTGTGTATATATATATATATATATATATATATATATATATATATACACACACACACACATACACACACACACACACACACACACGTAATGTGATTCAGCCATAAAAAAGAAGGAAACCCTGACATTTGCAACAACAGGGATGGACCTTGGGGGTATAATGCTAAGTGAAAGAAGCCATACACAGAAAGACAAATACTATTTGCCTCACTAAATATTCTCACTAGTATATGTGGAATCTAAACAAAAGGAAACAAAACAAAATAAAAGCCCGAGCTCACAGATACAGAGAATAGATTAGTGGTTGCCGCAGTCTGTGGGGGGAACGGGTGAAGGTGGTTCAAAAGTACAAACTTCCAGGGTACCTGGGTGGCTCAGTTGGTTAAGCGTCTGGCTTTTTATTATTATTATTATTATTATTATTATTATTATTATTATTTTAATGTCTGTTTTTGAGAGAGAGAGAGTGCAAGCATGCAAGCAGGGGAGGAGCAGAGAGAGCGGGGGAGACAGAATCTGAAGCAGGCTCTAGGCTCTGAGTTGTCAGCACAGAGCTTGACACAGGGCTCAAACTCACGGACCGTGAGATCATGACCTGAGCTGAAATCAGACACTTAACAGACTGAGCCACCCAGGCACCCCAAGCGTCTGACTCTTGATTTCGGCTCAGGTCATGACCTCAGGGTTCATGAGTTCGAGCCCCATGTCAGGCTCTGTGCTGATGGCATAGAGCTTGCTCAGGATTCTCTCTCCCTCTCTCTCTGCCCCTCCCCTGTGCACACTCACATTCTCTCTCAAAATAAATAAACTTTTAAAAAAGAAGAAAGAAAAAAAAGAAGAAGTATAAACTTCCAACTATAAAATAAATAATTCATGGGGATGTAGTGGACAGCATAATGCCTATAGTTAATAATACTATATTGCAGATTTGAAAGTTGCTTAGAGAGTAGAAGACACATAGTAGGCACTTATTCACTGAAAGTTTTCATCATAAGAAAAAAATTTCGTAGCCATGTATGGTGATACATATTAACTAGACTTACTGCAGTGATTATTTCATAATATATACAAATATCAAATCATTGTTGTACACCTGAAACAAATACAATGTAATTTATCAATTACATCTCAATAAAAATAGATCTTAGAGAGTGCTGGGTACTCGATGAAAAAATACTGACCGATACTAGACTATCCTTTGCTGGAATCTATGTAGCAAAAGAAACATTCAAGCAAAATACTCAAAATATAAAATAAAAGCTACATTGAAAAAAAATTACAGAGTTTCACTAGAAAATAGTTCCCTTAGTCCTCTCAACCATTGGCCAACAACTATCAAGGTGATTCATAAAATTAGGAGCTGAAGATACAGTTCTTACCTTCAAGAGTCATATTTTAGTTGGGTAGGTCAATATGCCCGGAATGAAAAAACCAAAGAAGGTAGTACATATTATCACATGTCAAATACGCAGTATCTATAGGAAGTGCTAACATAGTAAAGAGGGCTGAGACCATTGGTCAGAAGACACAAGTGTAAGACTTGGATAGCCTGAATAGTAGAGTCCTACTTGGACAGGTAAAAAGACCAGTACAATATCAGACATACAGGTAGTCAGTAACTTCTAAATAAGCAAGGAGGATGGGCTTGCCAAGCAGGGTCAATACCACTTACCAGGGCATGGGGAAGCAATAAATGCAGACAGTATCCCTGGGGAACAGCAACTCAACCAAACTCTCTGTAAGGTTATAGACAATAGATGGAAGAGGTGGACAAAGTAGGGCAGTTTCAAATGTAAGGGCTCACAGATAATCTTACCTAAATTTTCTACTAGGGGGTCACAACTATCTGAATGTGTTGTTGCTGTTGTTTGATTCAATTCCATAAGCATTTACTGAGCACCTAGACATTCCAGGCATTGGGCACTCAGAATGTAAACATGGTAAGATATTCTCTCTGAACTCAAGGATTCCCTAGTGCAATGGTCATACATACAAGTAAATAATGGTCCATGTGGCATGTATTCTAACAGAAATGCAAAATCCTAGAAAGGGAACACAAAGGGAGAAGGTGTGGGAAGGCTCCTGGGAGGTAGTGGTGCTTAGGTTGAGTCTGGAAGATAAACGGGCAATGTGAAGCACTGGAAGAAGGTTAAGAATCTCAGGCAGTGACTGTGAAAAAGTATGAGGCTATGATTCTGTGACTGCACATGGATGCTAAGTCTGAAAGGCAGAGCTTGAAGGGCAGGAGGTAGTTACATTGGACCATAGAAATAGGTAGGGTTCTGGCTATTATTCAAAAGAGTCTGGACCTTGCCCCATAGGCAGTGGAGAGCCATTGAAGACTTTTACATAAGTAGGAATTGCATAATTGGATTTCTTTTTGGAAAGAAAACTCTGGCAGGGTTAGAGATATTTATCTAGAGAGGAGTTAGAAGAGTTGGTAGGATTGTGCTTTTTTATTGCTAACATTAGTAGTAATGTGGTTTCTGCCCTATAGCAAGTACCCTAAACTCAGTTCTTTTCCTAGCTCTGGCATTAAAACAGGCACCTTGGACAAGTCATTTCTCCTCTGTTAGCCATCCCCCTGGTTGCTTCACTGCAAAGTGGAGAAGCTGTACAAGATGATCTCTAAGCTCCAGATGGCAATAATTCTTCAGGCCCTCTCTCTTACGCTCAAAGAAAGACTGAGTATGTACAAGGGGTGGAGGGGTTCAGTCAATAGTCGTTACCTTGATTTCCACAGAAAGTAAACTAATTTAAATGAACATGCTATCAAATTCATCACAGATGTGCTTTTAAGTTTTACCCAAGTTATAGGGAGGCTTAAAATTCCCAGAATATTCTGTTTATGTGCTGCATGTGTTCACATGGACTTTAAACTGCATTTATGAAAACGCTGTGTTCTCTTTGGATTAAATACTGTATTTCAATCCTAAGAATTATGCCAGTGCACAGAGTGCACCCAGAGGAACGTTCACTCTCCAATCACTTATGCAATTTCCCAGTCCTAGCTCAGCCCAGTTTTATTAAAATCTGTATTAGTGCAACGCAGTTATGATTAAATATTCTTCCTACTTTTTCAAGAAGAAAAGAATGCAGCTAACTCTTAATAGTCTGTGTCAACTGGGGACATGGATCACAGGGATAAATTAAATCCATAAATAATCCAGAACCTTCATTTAAGCCAAGAGCTTCAACCTCCTTCTTCAACAAACCCTTTCCAAGAGCTGCTAACAAAGTATTCAAACAGACCTAAATGAGACTCCTTTGTGCAGGATCAGCTCTAGGTGAAATCGGAGGTAACTGCCTACTACTCTGTATCTCAGACCCCCCCCCAACTGCCACCTTGCTCTATACCCCAGTCATCATGATCTTCTTAAACGCCAAATTTCAGTCCTCATTTACCTGACCATTCTGCAGCTCCTGACACTAACACCTCTGTTCTCCTGAATCTCTTCCCTTGGCCTCTACCTCTACTCTCCCCTTGTTCTCTTCTTACTTTGTCAATCATGGCATTTGGGGATATCTTGTATGTCTCACTGGCTTCCCAGTTCCTATTTCTCTGAGATCGAGTTCCTATCCTCGGTTACCCATTATCTAATCTCCTCTTTCTTGGCCTTTCCTGAATGGATTTCTGCCCCTTACAGAAGCTGAAATAAAGTCTTCAGGAAAGGAAGTATAAAGATGCTGAAGACAAACTTTCTCAGTTTCATAACTGAGCTTACAGCTAAATCTGTATGTAAGAAAGTGAGAGCAAATCATTCCTTCTCCTTTTCCTGAATCCCACTGCATAGCCCCTGCTATGAATCCATAGAACCCATAACTCAGGCTGCTAATCCCAGAGCCATGGATAAATTACATCCTTGAAATAAGTAAGCTTTTATGGGGTGCCTGGGAAATCAACTATTATTTTCAAATTTTCTGTGGGGCAGTGAATTCTAAGATGATTCTCTCAACAAGTACTTACTGGTTACCTACTGTGTGCAAGACCTGGGCAAGGAACTTGTTTACAAGTAATTGTCTCTGTTCTATGGAGTTTACATATGGAATGGGAAGAAAGAAATACATAAGCAAACAGATAAACAATAATTACAAATTTGTATTATGTATTATAAATGAAATAAGAAACTGAGAAAGAAAATAACAAGAGAAACCTATGAGGCAAGGACCCTATGAAGAAGTGACATTTGAGCCAAGACCTACAGGATGGAAAATGGGAGAGCTATGTGAATACTGGGCACTCAGAGGTGCAGCAGAGCCCTATGGCAGAGAGTACACAATGTGTTCAACAAACAGATCAGTGCTGGCTAAAGAACAGAAACCGAGTGGTTGAAGAAGGAGGCAGAAGGCATATCATACAAGACTTTGTAGCCCTTTATGTAGACATTATATGGATTTTAGCCCTTTGTGTAGACTTTATATGGATTTTAGATTTTGCTCCAAGTACAATGGGAAGGTATTGATGAATTATAACCAGGGAGCAAAAATGGTCTGATGGTTTTTTTTTAAATCCTTCCTATCTCTGGGTGGATAATAGATAGGAGGATACACAAGTCAAAGACAAGAGGCCAGTTAGCATACTAATACAGTAGTTCAGGTGAACAAAAGAATGTCTTGTACTAAGAAAATGGCAATGGGGGCACCTGGGTGGCTCGGGTGCTTAAGTGTCTGACTTTGGCCCACGTCATGATCTCATGGTTCATGGGTTTGAACCCCACATCAGGCTCTGCACTGACAGCAAGGAGCCTGGAGCCTGCTTCAGATTCTGTGTCTCCCTCTCTTTCTCTCTGCCCCTCCCCTACTTGTGCTCTGTCTCTCCAAAATAAATAAACATTAAAAAAAAAAAAAGAAAGAAAATGGCCATGTCTGTGGATAAAGTGGATGGACTAAAGACATTTCAGAATCAGTAGGACTTGCTTGTACGTATGTGTCAACAGAACTTGCTTGTAAAATGAGTGTCAGGTGTATCAGGAGAAATTCATAGAGTTCCAGCCTGAACACTTGTGGAAATTGGGGAAACTGGAGATGGGGGGGAGGGGGACAGGTTCAGAGAAGAAAATGTAGAGCTCCATTTAGAATACAGACTTTTGAAAAGTTTGTAAGGCATCTCAGGAGAGAAGTCAAGCAGGCAGATTGCCTTTTGAATGTAATATTTCGTAAATCAATGAGTACTTACCTTAATGTTTAGTTATTTCACCTATTTTTCAGTTAAAAATATTTCCACCTTCATGTTTCATTTTTCATGTCTTCTTTTGTGACACTTAATAAGCAAAGGGGGTTCAAAAATGTGGGGACTAATTCCATTTCTCATTCCACAGTCATATATTATAGTGGTCTAAAGAAGGATGGTTGTGATAAAAAGAAATAAGATCCTGGATAGCCTTTGTATTATTTATAAATGAATAAAATACAAGAAATACAAAGTTCCAGACACAACGCTGCACTTGTCTATACAGCATCCTATGCAGAGATTTCACAAACAGAGATTATATATAATCAGGGCACCATTATTTTTCTATGACACAGGTTGTCAATACTGAATGCTGATTTGAAATTATAAAAAAATATAACTGATCTATGACTATCTTAGGGGCAAGCCTTTCTATTCAAGAAAGAGATCCTTATAGTATGGTCACTGAAAGCTGACTTCCTATTCTTGACAACAACAGTTTGTGGAATCAGCCATATAGAAACACCAAGATGAATAGAGGTGGTCAGCAACAGCATTATACAAAACCAGCACAAGTATGCTTGAGAAGCTATGCCTGTGAATAGAATGTCTGTAAATAAAATCCAGCTTTCCTCTTGACTCATATTTTGCCTTAGAGATATGTATCTTTATTTCTGACTGATCTCCAATTGATAGTGACTCCGAACTCTTCACATCTATGTTCCTTTCTCCCTAGTCATTTTGAATTAATTAATGCCATATAAATGTGTACTTTAATGCCCAGGGAGTAACTCTATGTAAAAAAATTGTACTGTGAATTTTTTCTTTAAATTACAGGATTCTTTGGAATGTAGATACTGATCTTCTAATTTTCCTGTTTAATTAGTTGGAGAATATAAGATGAATCCCAAATGATAAAACCTATGTTTCCTTAAAATGACAGATGACATGAAATGCTATGACAAGTAGCACTCCCATTGCTTTGATTTCCCCTCCTAACTCTCAAGATGATAGAAATATACAGGAAGTGTAGACTCCCAAAGTTTCTAGTAACAACAACCCCATGTTCTTCACAAGAGGGTCTTTCCCTAAGTGAGAGTCATCCCTATATACTTCAGAAGAAGGGCTGGGAGACCCCCAAAGTATAATAAATTCCTGATGGTCTGAAATACAAACCCTGCTCTGCTACCTACTCTTATAAAACTTCAATCTGGGTTTCTCCAACCATAAGCCTCAGTATCAGGAGACCTCCACTCCCACCTACCTGCAGTTTCTGAGGACTGATAAATGTCTCTCACTTCCTACAAATTCTGCTTGTTGATCTATTCCAAAGGTCTAAGAGATGATTCTACTTTTCCTAGATTAAAAATACTTTGACTTGGCTTTGGGGTCACAACTGTCCTTCATTGTTCTCCACTTAGACTTCAGCTTTTCAAAGGACTCCCAGAGGAATTTTAGCCACTAAATGAAAATTCCCCAATTATATATTTAAAACCTCCCCTTTCCCAGAAGACCCACTTGGTACTTCTCCAACACCACTGAAAACATGCTAGGAGCTTAGGGATCCTATTGAACATTGCCAAATTACTTTTTAGGGTTTATTTGTTCATTTTGAGAGTGAGAGAGAGAGAGAGAGAGAATGAGTAGGGAAGGGGCAAAAAGAAAGGGGGGGGGGTGAAAGAGAATCCCAAGCAGGTTCCATGCTGTCAGCACAGATCCCAATGTGGGGCTTGATCTCAAGAACCATGAGATCATGACCTGACCTGAAATTACGAGTTGGACACTTAACTGACTGAGCCACCCAGGCACCCCTACCATGCAAAACTACTGACATTCACTTTCAGGTCTCATAGAGGCTTCTCCCGCAATTACTTACACGCTTAAATTGTTATTGTATTAAAATACCTTACTGAGTCAGAGAAACCTGTCTTCAAACATGAGTATTACCGTATTTCTGTTTGTACATCCTTGAACATGCTACCTAAGCTTTCCAAGCTCAGCTTCTAAGTTTTCAGGCTTAATTTCTTCATCTGTAAAATAAGGGTACTATTAAGAGCCATTTCATAGGATTGTTATAAGGGTTAAAGGAGAAATGCCATAATCACTTAGCACATTTCCCGGCATAGAGCAAGTAGACAAGAAATGACCACTGTTGGCTAAGAGGTAATCTTCATATGTCCTCATGATATTCCTTCAGCCAACTCTTAAGTCCACAAGGTTCTCTAGCTATAACTCAACCCAAGATACTTTCATCTAAGACCACATCAAAATATAGCCAAATACTCTTAGGTAGGTCAAAGATTGCTTTATGTGAGCTATGTCCTAACAAACAGAATTGCTGTCCCAAGGCCTTAGTTTTCTTTCTACGATTCAATGCTGCATTGTGAAAACATCTTATATCTTCCCATATTCTTCACTTGATCTCTCTTTTCCCTCCTGTAGGAGTGCTGACAACACTGACTCCATCTTTGGCCCCCCACCTTGTTTGTGTCCATGCAATGACCTCCCTCAGGGCTATGTGTTCCAGGACCCTTGGAGGTTAGTGTATGCCCTAACCAGAATGCAGGAAGGATTGTTGTGAGCTTCCCTCCAACACACAGAAGGCATCGTTTCAGATAACTACCTTTTGACATCACCACAATGCCCCTAGATCTATAAAAGCTGAGGCTGAAAGCCCAGACTTTGCAGAGACACCGCTGTATAGTCCCTGGATCATTATCTGCCTGATCCCTCTCGTCAGTGAGTTACCCTGAATAACACTCTGTGTAAATGGTATGGAGTAGCTTGCTTTGTTTTTCAGTTTTAAAGTGCCTTCTTAATCTAGAGGATACTTTACTGTCCCTCCTCCACCTTCTAACAACCGGTGAGCCAGCCAGGAGACCAAAAATGAAACAAGCATGGGCAAAAGAACCGTGTTAGGGGAAAGAAAGTTCACCATCCTCAGGAGAAATCCCATTGTCCGTAGAGGGAAGCCCATTGTCTATGGAGGAAATCCCCAGCTGGTCAGCCACCTCCATGTGGGGAGATTTGACCAGGTTTTTTGAGCATTTTGGACCAGCGTCTGAGTGTAAGGATGCCACCTAAATGCCTAAGGAATTGCTAGATATCCTGTCCAAAACTGTGGGGGAAACAAAAGAACTGAGAAAGTTTAGCAGCTTAGGTGTTACAGCTGTGGGATACCAGAGGATGAAAGACCCTTTCTCATAGGCAGCCTGGTATGGGACTTAAGTATCTATCCTTGCACCTATGATTATTCAGCCCATTGCTACAGTAGCTGCTATCATGGCTGACTTAAATGAAACCAAAAGACTCCATCATAAGAGAAATCAGTTATAGTTATTTGCATAAGTTCAATAAGAATCTCTTCCTCTTGTAACATGATACCATTAAAAACACTGGTTATATTACCAACGCTTTGACTGGAATGTTACATTTGAGACATATGTACATAGGCTCAGATATGACAAGACAGATTTAAGGAACCAAGATTTACTTTATGAAGCCAGTGAAGCCCCTTGGAAAAAATCATCCTGGTATCTTGCTTACAAAGTTCCCAGAAGGCTTACCAGGGGAGCAAAGGTCACTTCCTGCCAGGCTCAGGAACCTCAGGATATTTGGAGGACCTTGAGAAGAGAAGAAGTAACCCAAATCTGTAGGTATTCTAAGTGACTCTGATGATAAGTGTTTGGCTTGGCACCTAGCCTTCAAAGGCTCTTAAAAGCTCAATTTGAACTTTGTTATGAAAAGTTCCAGCAAGGCAGACTTAAAAAAGCCTAAACGCCCAGTCACTGTTTTTGCTTCACTTATGTAAATAATTGTGCCAAGCTTGTTAAAATTGGACTTGTTTTACAACCAACTTAGTCTCAATTTGGCTACTTTTGATGGAAATGAAAGTGGCTTTAGACAGAAAAAAAAAATTTGTTTTGGTGACATACTATTATAGGTATTAGATTCTAGTTCTGATTAACTGTCGTTGAATGTTGTTTACCTACAAACCCAGGCAGGATCCTGAATTTTCTACCTAATGGCTTGCACACCATAGACCCGACTCTGAGCACCCTCCTGCAAGACCGCCTCCTGAAATGAGACAACTGTTCAACTGAACTGATGTAATTCCCCTCATTATGAAATGTGGAATAAGCTGTGAAGACTATACATGAGAGTTCTAAAAACACTGGCACTAGAAGGATGGGGTCTCAGCTTGGTACTAGGGAATAACTGCGGTTGGATGCAAGGCAGTTTCGTTCCTCAAATCCTGATCTGTGGCCCTTTTCAGCAAGAAGTAGCTAGAGTGGCCATTGCCCCCATCATCCAAGAATGAGGAATGGTGAACAGCCAGGGGTGGTATTAGCTCATGGGGACCAAACCACTACCGTGTTGTTGCTAAATGAATATTTGTCACATTTTTTGTGTGTGGTGGGTAATCAATAGATTCAGTTTATTACTTTTTTAATGTTTGTTTATTTTTGAGAGAGAGTGTGTGTGTGAGCAGAAGAGGGGCAGAGAGAGAGACAGAGAGAGAGAATCTGACGCAGGCTCTATGCTGACAGCAGAGTGCCTGATGTGGGGCTCGAACTCACAAACCATGAGATCATGACCTGAACCGAAGTCGGACGCTTAACCAACTGAAGCACCCAGGCACCCTCATCTTTGTCATATTTATTGCCTGTAAAATATCTCTTATTGCCCCTAGCCTCACATTGCTCATGTCCCTTCCTGTTGTGTCAGAAAACATCTTCCTGTCATAGGCCACGTCTTACCCGAAATTAACAATCGTTCTGACTGCTGGGTCTACAGAAAGGACCTCTTTACTGGGTCACTGAGAAACCATAGTTCTACACATTGCTGCTTGCTTTATAAGTATGGTAATCTCATGCTGCTGTTTATATTGCTGCTCGTGGCATAGGGATACAAGTCATCTCCTGATATCTGGCTCGAGGGTCCCTGCAGAAGAATGGCATGTAAAGATTACACGAGCCATAGGATGCCAGGGGTGGAATGTAGGAGAGCTGATAACACCCACTCCATCTTTGGCCCTCCATCTTGTTCATGTCTGCGCAATAACCTTACTCAGGGCTATGTGCTCCAAGCCCCTTGGAGGTTAATGTATACGCTAACTGGGAAATGGAAAAGTTGCTCTGAGCTTCCCTCTGGCACAAGGACGGCACCACTTTACATGACTGGTAGAGATAACGCAGTTTCTTCCCTCTGGCACAAAGATGGTGCCACTTTAGGAAAGTACCCTTGACTTCACCACATTGTCCCTCACTCTATAAAAGCTATGGATTAAGGTTTGAACTTTTCAGGGAGGAGAATAACTGCATAGCTCCTAGATCATTGTCAGCTGATCCACACCCCGCCCCTCAGTAAGTTACCCTGAACAAACTGTGTAAACAGTATGGAGCAGCTGCTTCACTCTTCTGTCTCAAAGTGCCTTCTCAGTCGGGGCGGGGGGGGGGGGGGAGCGGCGGTCCTTTTACTGTCCCTCCTCCACCTTCTAACACCTCCCCTACTATCGATTCCATTTCCCAAATAATGAGCAACATGTATATGAATACCCATACAGCTTCACAGGGCACAGACCCACACAAGTATTCTCCAGGATTCTGAACTACTTGGGCAACCAGATGTTCACAAAGGGGATTGGGAAAGGAACATGTATCAGAGTCACAAAGCAGTAGAAATACTCATGAGGGATCTTGCATTAGGTGTAGGGTTCACTGGCTATACTAATTATTTCCAGTATGATAAAAAAGGAAAAACAAGGTCTTAGACAATTATTTTGCAACATATGCAATGCCTGACATATTTCAAAAAGCCCCAAATTAATTGAAAGCATAAATGAATTCTCAAGGGAAAAAAATATTTTATTTTCTGGGAATGTATTCACTGCTTAGACAGATAGTTGTGGTTTATTAAGTTGGTGTGTATTTGGAAGCTGTCTCCCTTTCACAGATTTTACACATATGACATGTTAGCTTTTTTTTTTTTTTAATTTTGCTTCAGACCTATCTAATTCCCTTGATACTACAAATTTCACTGTGTGATGCTTAACTCTACCTTATGGATAGCACTTAAATGTTACAATACTATTTGGTAACTCTTTAGGAGTACCTTGGCTAAAAGCATACCATTGTGCAGCCCCCAAAGACTAGTATTGTATTTGTGGAAGAAAAGCCTACTGACTACTTCCCATAACTCAACAGGAACATCTTACTTTTATGAACTAATGCTTGCTTTCAGGATTGTCCCTAACATCACCCAAGGCCCATTCTGACCCATCAGTTTGTACTCTAGGAGAAACTGTGCCCTAAGGAGAAAAAGTGAGCCCTAATATAAGAACTAAAATCATAACTGCTCAGGGAAATTCTTGATTGCTTTCTTTTTTTTTAACTTTTTTTTTCAATATATGAAATTTATTGTCAAATTGGTTTCCATACAACACCCAGTGCTCATCCCAAAAGGTGCCCTCCTCAATACCCATCACCCACCCCCCCCTCCCTCCCACCCCCCATCAACCCTCAGTTTGTTCTCAGTTTTTAACAGTCTCTTATGCTTTGGCTCTCTCCCACTCTAACCTCTTTTTTTTTTTCCTTCCCCTCCCCCATGGGTTTCTGTTAAGTTTCTCAGGATCCACGTAAGAGTGAAAACATATGGTATCTGTCTTTCTCTGTATGGCTTATTTCACTTAGCATCACACTCTCCAGTTCCATCCACGTTGCTACAAAGGGCCATATTTCATTCTTTCTCATTGCCATGTAGTACTCCATTGTGTATATAAACCACAATTTCTTTTTTTTTTAATATTTATTTATTTTTGAGACAGAGAGAGACAGAGCATGAATGGGGGAGGGGAAGAGAGAGAGGGAGACACAGAATCCGAAACAGGCTCCAGGCTCTGAGCTGTCAGCACAGAGCCTGACGCGGGGCTCGAACTCACGGACCGAGAGATCATGACCTGAGCCGAAGTCGGCCGCTTAGCTGACTGAGCCACCCAGGCGCCCCAACCACAATTTCTTTATCCATTCATCAGTTGATGGACATTTAGGTTCCTTCCACAATTTGGCTATTGTTGAGAGTGCTGCTATAAACATTGGGGTACAAGTGCCCCTATGCTTGATTGCTTTCTTCTATTCTCAACCGTCTTCATATCATGCTTTAAAAGAAGCTATGAAAATAAGAAGCCTAGATGCGATGGTTCAGAGATTTGCAGGAAAGTTAGACAATAGTACCAAGAGTATAGAACAAATTGTACAGAGTGGTTCAGAAGAGAGCCACCTGAAATATAATATTGGCCTCTGGAGGGGGACTTGTGCCATTCTAGAGTAAGAATTTTGTATTTACATGGCCACAGACCTCTCTTGAATCTTTAATAGCACTAAAAAATCCAGGAAGCAAACAAAGAAAATAGGTAATGTGGCTAATAACCCCACCCAGTTCTGTGGGCTCTTAATATTTGGTATGGGATCTAATCTCTTGGTTTAATCTGGGCATTCTGGACTTCTGGTTGAGAAGCAGACTACAAAGTCTGATCACAGTCCTTCTCTTAGTATTTGTGTCAAGGTATTCAGATATGTGGTCTTCAGAGTTTTAAGTGCTGCTGTCCCATCAAATGTTTTAACAAATGATCATCGAGCAAAAAGAGTAGGAAAACTTGATATTTACTGAGGTAGAAACAACAACTCCCTGATACTTGATATACAATTGTGACATCTCAAACACTGGTAAAGATCCAGATTGATCACACTCCCAGATATAAGTGATCTATCCTTTAGTTCAGGCTGAAGATACCTATGCAATCATGTGCAACTATGAAACTAGTTATTACTAGTTAGTTATTACTACTAGTTATTACTGCTATTAAGCAGAATATTCATTGAACTGGCTGCCACCAGGTTAATGTGACTACCATATGTCTCACGACCAGATGTAGACTCCTGATTAACCTGAGGCTCCCTATTCCCTACAAAGAATACCTTGCTCTGGTCAAAACACCATCACAATATGAACCCATCTTAACATATAAAGTATTCATTATACTTTTTTCAACCATAGAAAAATAAAAAGCATTGTAACTGATAAAGTCTAATACATTTCCAAAATATATCTTGTGGCAGGTGAATATGAAAATGGAAAACTGAATCTATTAACTTTTATTTAAGGCACTGCACATCAATGAGTTTAGAAAGAAAAATGTGAAATATTTGAATAAGAAGTTAGAAATTTATCATACCATTGCTATATATAATTCAAATGGCTTTGGAAAACACAACTATATAATTAATCCTTATGAATCAGGTATCTATGGAAATAACCACATTTCAGTTTAAAAATAGATAACATTTATTCATTTACCTGCCTGTTCACAAGGAGGATTATTTTCTCCAGACAATTTGGCTTTTTGACACGTACACTAAAAGGCAATTTTCTTGTCTTTTTTAGAAACAGATACTTTCTTGACACTGCAAAATACGTCCAAATCTACCTGGCTTAAAGATCACTTTAAGATAAGAACTTACTCTTCTCAGCTAAAATAATTATTGGAGAATCATTTCCAAAAATAAAAGAACACTCCACACAGGGTTAGTGAAATAACAAAACACATAGTCATTGAGAGCCAAAGATAAATCTGAACTTCATGCAATCCAGGGAAAGAAAGATGTTCTTCCAGAACTATGTAATACTAGAGAGTTTAATGAAATTTTAAGTGAATAATAAAGAATGAGTAAATGATGTTTGGGGCTGCTAAGACATTTCTATGGATTTTTTTAAAATCTTAGATTCATTCTGAAAGGCAACCTGAAGTCACAAGGCAATAGTTAGGAGCCCTGGTGTTGAAATTAGATGATAGTCCTTCCAACTCTGTGCCCCAGAAGTCTAGGCCATTGGGGCTGTATCATTTTTGCCCTCTGGTTCCCAGTGGGATTCAGCCAATGGAAGGCACCAGCAGGATATCCAAGAGCAGAAGGAGAGTGAGGTTGGGTATCTATTCTCCAGCTCCCTTCCTGCGGAGTCTTTGAGCCTAACAACACCTCTCTCCCCAAATCCACAGATCCTTTCAGGAAATCCCCTTCATATAGCTTTGGATCCATGAACTATTCCATGGCCCCATCCCCTCAGTCCTAGGAGTGGAAATGCTAACTCTATGTTGGTTGCTCTAAACCCTGCCAATACTCTTGTAAATAACCCTTTTAATAAATTCTCCTCCAGTTACTCAGTTTGAATGTATTTCTTGCCAGGACCTTGACTGATACTCAGAAAAGTTATCAAACATTTCTGTGCTTCAGTGTCTGCATCTGTATAACCAGTCTAGTAACAGAATCTACCTTATAGGATTGTTGCCAGTGCCCTGCTCACAGGAAACACTCAATTACTGTTAACTGCAAGCACCGTTAACTCCCATCTCTATCATTATTGAAATAGTGTTCGTTCTTTTTTCAAGACAAAAAAAAATGCACTTTACATAATAATATTTTGCAGAATGCCTATGGTCCTAAAAGAAATGAGATTTTATAGTTATTGACACCTGTAGCCTTGCCAACTTGGTAGCTCCTTAATGATCCTCTTCTATCTCTTGCTTTAGCAGTGAATAAGCTAGCCTTAATTCAAATGTAAGATATCAACAGAAATCAACATGAAATAAAACAAGGCTCAAGATTAAATAATCAATCTCTTAAAGGGACTTTGGGGAGAGGGAAGAGAGAAAACAGATTTTAGCAATGCCTAAATGTGTTCCCTGAGGGACACATGTCCACCCATTTGAAAGGTTTTATTGGCAGTGTGAAAGGTTCATCCATGAAAAATAATGATCATTAGCTTTTCCATGACAACTGTGGTTGCCCTACAATATCCATCATGCTCCTGGGGTTCATAGCTTTTTCACAATTCTGATCCCTCGATGCAAGACATTAGTGAGTATTGATGCAATTTTAATTGTTTCTCACATAAAGTCCATTCCACTTGTCACAAAGTCCACATACCCTAAAGATCATTATTGAACTTTTGGGAGTTCTGTATGTATGAAGCAATTCTGAACTTGCCCTGCAATTTTAACCAAGGTCACACCAGTGAAAGCCTTGGCAATTTGGTTTGATTAACAGGGTCAATCAGAGCAAGACCTCAGATCAAATAAGATTTTAAAAAGCAGCAGATCTGTACCAAAATGTCTAGGGAAAAAAATTCAAGATAGCATGAAGACATATCATAGAGTATATATTTCATATGAATAACCAAATAGCTTTTATTTGAATTATAACTAGAGATCCTTAATTTCACAGGGCAAAATAGGCATTATTTTTAAAGCTTGCAATAGCTTAAGCCCTAGGAACATTACAGAGGGACTCTATTTCAATCATTCCCAACATTTAAAATAAGCTTAAGGGGCACTTGGCTGGTTCAGTTGGTAGAACATGCAATTCTTGATCTCACGGTTGTGAGTTCAAGCCCCACATTGGGCATGGGTCCTACTTTAAATGAATGAATGAATGAATGAACGAACAAACAAACGGGCTTAAAAGTATCACTAGTGGTCTCATATTCTAGCTCAGAGGAAACATATTTTCCGTACATTTTACATAGAGTATCTGTAGCCTCCCATTTACAGTTTGGTCTTCAACATATCAGAGGCATACCTTTTAATATTGCGTATATATCTAAGTGTATAAATAAGTATGTGCATTTATTTATATATCCATACATACACACATGTATACATGTGTGTATTTCAGAAATCCTAAAATATGCATTTTTCACATGTTGACACCTCTGATATTGGTATGCATATTAAAATCTACTAATGTCACATTATTATAACATAATAATATGTTTTAGTGTATTTTTTTAATTTTTCCAGTGCATACATTAGCGATATTTATAAATCAACAGCATCTTAGACTGTATGTATATGTCTATTTGTATATCTTACCCCTACTGTCTCCCTTTGCTGTTGTTTTAGCGCTTCTCTTTTGTAAGTGCCTCCTGAGGTTATTTTAACCCAAGGAGTCACAGATTCACGAATCTGGTAGATATACCTTAGTTACTAGAAAAAAACAAAGTCAATGATGAAACATGTTGTCAACACTCACCATACAAAAATCAAACTCTGAATTGTTGAGCTGACTATATTGTCACCAAACTTCAGGAGCAAAGTTCCAAGAGGGAAACACCACCAATGGGCTACACGATGTCCACAGCAGAAAATAATGACCCATGAAACTACTCAGGGTTATCAGGCTCAAACTTCATGGATACATTATCATCCTTGCAGATGATTATAATGACTTTTGGTGCATGAATGCACAGAACTAAAATTTAAATAATGTTAAGATACACAGGCAGTGTGTAGTTTCAAATCTATGCTATTAAAACCACAAGTGCTAAAACTAATTTCATCTTTACTATGCATAACCACTAATAGATTCCATTGGTTCCAATCAGTCTCATTAATCTTACTTTCCATTTCCTAGATGTTAGCTCTTACAATTTGTCATTTTTCTGATTTTCTTTTCTCTTTTCTCTTAATTTAGGTCAAATTTGGACTACATTGAAGTTGAAATTACAGCTTTCAAAATCACGTCTTATCACCATTTCCTTGAATTTCTTTTTAGAGAATCTTTCACCTGGTAAGAAAACTTAATTCAAAATAGTCAAAAGAAATGTTCTGGGTGCCTACTCCATATTAGAGACCCAGGATAGAAAGGTGAGCGTGACAGTCTTGTCTTTGCTTCTCAAAACGTGGTCCACTGCCTGGGAGCATCAGCATTATCTAGAAACTTGTTAGAAATGCACAATCTCAGTTCCCGCCCCAGACCTACTGTCTTAGTTAGGGCTCTTCAGATAAACAGATACAATAGGAGATAAAGATAAAGGGGCTATGGATATAGATACACACACACACACACACACAGGAACTTATTTTAAGGAATTGGCTTACACAATTATGGACATTGACAAGTTCCAATACCTACAGCATGAGCTGGCAAACTGGAGAGCCAATGGTTTAGTTCTAGTCCAAGGGTGGCAGTTTCGAGGTCCAAGAAGAGCTGATATTTCAGTTCCAGTCTAAAGGCAGGAGGAGGCCAAGTTTAAAGGCAGTTAGGCAGGAAGAATTCTCTCTTGCTTAGGGAAGGGTCAGCCTTTTCATTCTATTTAGGCCTTCAACTGATTGGATGAGGCCCACCTGCATTAGGGAGGGCATTCTGTTACACACAGTCTATCGATTTAAATGTTAATCACACCCTCACAGACACACCCACAAATAGTGCTTGACCACATATCCGTGCATCCAATGGCCCAGTCAAGTTGACACATGAAATTAACTATCACACCTACTGTATTGGAATCTGCATTTTAACAAGAGCCCCTGGCAATTCATTGGCACTTTGAAGTTTGAGAAGCACTAGTCTAGTCAACGTGCACAAGGGTCTCACAGAAGCATGAACAAATAACTACAACACAGCATGGTTCCCGCTGCAACCAAAACAGTCCGAGATATTATGGTGGCTGGCATAAAAAACAGTGAACAACCCCCTGAACAGACCTGGAAAGACTTCACAAAAGAGTGAAGTGCTAAAAACCCTTGACTAGGTGATAAATATGAGCAGGACCCACACATGGCTTCTGCAGCCAGACTAACAGGATTTGAAGCAACAACTCTGCCACTTACTAGTTGTGTGACCTGCAGTGAGCAATTTAACCTTGCTGTGCCTCAACTTTCCCATCTGTAAAATAGGGAAAATGATCGTACCTACCTCACAGGGTCACTGTGATGATTCAATGAGCTAATATATGTGAAGTTAAAACAATGCCTGACACATAGTAAGCACTATAAAGTATAAAACTATCATCATCATGTTTTTAGATTTCTAATGCACAAGGTCACTAAGTGCTTGCAGTCATTTTATTGAGTGTTAGATTTATCTCTGTCCCATTAACAGTGGCATCATCCATTTATGTAAAAGCTGCCTGGATTCTCCCGATGTTAACATGAAAGAACTAAACACAAATGCAAAGGTTCTTGGGAGTCCTAGGCTAAACCACAACAATAAGTCCTGAAAATTATAAGAAATGACATTTATTGTGTGCTTACTACAAGCCAGAAAATACTCCAAGTGCTTAGCTGTACCACAGTAGTCCCCCCTGCTCCCTTACCTGCAATTTCAGTTACCCACAGTCTACCATGGTCTGAAAGCAGATGATCCTCCTTTTGACTTACCATCAGAAGGTCAATAGTAGCTTAATGCTATGTCACAGTATCTACATCATTCGCCTCACTCATCTCATCACATAGTTATTTTATCATCTCACATCATCACAAGAAGAGGGGTAAGTACAGTGCAATAAGATATTTTGAGAGAAAGACAGGGAGAGAGACCATATTCACATAACTTTATTACCCTACATTGTTATAACTGTTCTATTTTATTATTGGTTATTAGTGCTAATCTCTTATTGTGCCAAATTTATAAATTAAATTTGTACATATAGGAAAAAATATAGCATATATAGGACTCAGTACACTCTGCAGTTTCAGGCATCTAGTAGGGATCTTAGGATGTATATATAAAAGAGGATTACTGTAATTCATTGAATTCTCATAACCCTCTGAGGTAGGTAGTATTATTATCCCTATTTTTCAGATTCAGAGACAGAGACAAGAAAGGTTAAGTAACTGGGGCGCCTGGGTGGCGCAGTCGGTTAAGCGTCCGACTTCAGCCAGGTCACGATCTCGCAGTCCGTGAGTTCGAGCCCCGCGTCGGGCTCTGGGCTGATGGCTCAGAGCCTGGAGCCTGTTTCCGATTCTGTGTCTCCCTCTCTCTCTGCCCCTCCCCCGTTCATGCTCTGTCTCTCTCTGTCGCAAAAATAAATAAATGTTGAAAAAAAAAATAAAAAAAAAATAAAAAAAAATAAAAAAAAAAAAAGAAAGGTTAAGTAACTTGCCCAAGTTCACAGAAATAGTAAGCAACAGAAGCAATATTTACATCCAAACATTCTGGCTCCATAGTCTACACACTTAACCACTATGCCATACTGTCTCTCAAAGGGTGGAAATTGGGGTAGAAGAAGTTAGGAAGATGATTTATAAATCTTGAGGGTGTCAATTTTTTAATCATATATTTGTGTCCTCTTATAGGTATGATAAGTACAGGAAATGTAGACTGGTCTTCTCTTTCCAGTATGAGTTCAGACAGACAATGGGTTTTGAAGATACAACAAACATAGAATAATAAGATCAGAGATTAGCCAAAGGAACCTATTTCCTATAAGATAATGCTGGTTGATGTAACAAATAGATCTATATATGTACAAAAATTCAAGCATAATAAAATTTTATTTCTACCCAGGTAAGAATACAAGGTGGATGTTCCTGAAACTCCTCCCAGTGGTTCATCCTTTGATACCACCATGTCCAGGTGTAGTCATCTGCATCAGCCAGCAGAGGAGGAAAGAAACATGGAGGCAGCATCCCTGCTTCTGAAACACTATGGCCAGGAAGTAACATACATCATTTCCATTCAGGTTCTGTTAGTTAGAAATGGTAACATGGCCACACCTATATGCAAGAAGGGCTGGGAAACTTAGCCCCAGCTGGGTAACTACTTAGCAGAGACAAGTATTTACTGTAGAAATGGGAGCAAGAACTATGCCTCTAAGAACCCACCAAGGCTGACCACGTTCACCACTGTGGCAGGCACTCCTGCTCCACAGACTTCAGTCACACCTGTTCTGTTCCTGTCCTTTTCCAGCCTGGGTCTCAAGCCTTTGCATGTTCCATGAGCAGCCCAGCACCTTCCAAACGATCCTCTTCTGCTTAAGGTGGTGACAGCTAGTTTCTGCTCCTTGAGGACAAAGAAATCGAACAGAAAGACCCATTCTTATACCTAATGATGTTGAGGCTTAGAACGGTTCTATGAATTGGCCAAGGTTACCCAATCAGTTATTAACAGCAAAGATTGGAATCCTAGTCCAGTATTCTTTCCGCTTTCCTGAGTCACTTTATAAGGATTCCCAGTCAGAGATTTATTTCTGAATTTCAAAGGCCGTTGAACTAATCTGGCGTGCTTCCTCAGAGGCAATGTTCTCACTTCTCCCTTTGCCCCTCATTGGTCGCTGCTCTCAGGGGAACCTGGACACTCTGAGTTGTAGAAACCAATAGCACCACATTTTAGGGCTTCCTTGATCATAGACATGATTCCTTAAAGCCCCCTTCTGTGCTACCCACAAAGTAGAATTTTGTCAGCCATTTTGATTTGGATTGAAAAGCCACAAAATCTAGAGTGATCTGGAGGATACAGCTGAAGATTACTAGAACAATCTTTTCTTGACAAGCGTTCAGCCATGATTGAGAGTTGAAATAAAGAATTTGCATACTAGAAGTGTATAAGTAAATGCCACCAAGTGGTTCTTCCTGAGCAAGAATTTTTCCAACCTTACTTTTTCCTTTCAGAACAGATGAACCCCAAACTGTAGAATGGAAGCCAAGCAGCAGGGTAACCACGAGAAATGCAGGTAATGAAGAGAGTCCCATGCAACAAAGCACTGTCTCATGGGATGAAAGAGGCCAGTCCCATTCAAAGGTCTAAGTCCTCCTCTCCCAGGAAGTCTTCTGCCAAATTGAAATGAACGCTTTTCAGTATTTTCTGTTTTATCAGTACAAGAAAGAACTAAAAGGTACTCTTAGATAATAAAGCAACAGAAAAGAAAAACACCAGTGTGCTCCCTCATATATCAGAAAGACTCATTTCTTCAAGCAAGCAAAGATTTTGCTTAAAATAAAGAAATCCTATATCCAGGAGGGTAAGACCTATTCTGGTAGGTTTCCAGGAATATTATCTTCTCTAAAGTAAGGCTTCTTACAAAGCTGGATGTGACTCCCAAGAAAACTATTTCTCTGCAGAATGATTCACAAAATTATGAGGCAATTCTCTGAAAATCTGCTGCTACTGGCCTGTATAATTAATAGGTTATACTATGAAAAAACACATCAGTCCTGACATCCAAGAGTAAATAATGTATCTCCCAAGGGGCTGTTCTTGCCTGAATTTATGCTCCTGGACTTGGAGACACTCCAGGAAAGTGGCACCTACCTAGATAGGGAATTTTTTTTAACAAAAATGTATTACCTCATAGTTTAAAAATTTTTTTTTCAACGTTTATTTTTTTGGGGGACAGAGAGAGACAGAGCATGAACGGGGGAGGGGCAGAGAGAGAGGGAGACACAGAATCGGAAACAGGCTCCAGGCTCTGAGCCATCAGCCCAGAGCCCGACGCGGGGCTCGAACTCACGGACCGCGAGATCGTGACCTGGTTGAAGTCGGACGCTTAACCGACTGCGCCACCCAGGCACCCCATAGTTTATGTTACAAGTCTAGGCAGAGCCTAACTGGGTTCTCATCAGGTCTTGGGGTGTCAGCTGGGCTTGTGGTTTTATCAGGAGCTTGGGGTCTTCTTCCAAGCTCATTCAGGTGGTGAGCAAAATTCACTTCCTTGAATTATAGGACTAAAGTCCCTGTTTTCTTGCTGGCTGCAGCCAGAGGTCGCTCTCAGCTCCTAAAGGAGCTGTCCCAAGTTCTAGCCATGTTGGTCTCTCACAGCACAGAGGCTTACTTCAAAGCCAGCAGGACAATCTCTGTTACTATGACTCTCTGTGTCTTCTGAATAACTCTCACTGAGTAAGTCAGGACTATCCAGGATAATATCCCTCTGACTCACTCAAAATCAGCTGATTTGAGGTTACATCTGCAAAATTCTTTCATCTTTGTCATGTAATGTAACCTAATCATAGGAGTGAATTCCATCACATTCACAGACCTGTCCATACTCAAGGGAGAGGAGATTATAAAGAGTATATAAAGGGGGGTTGGGAATCTTGGGGGCCATCTTAGTATTCTGCCTACTACCTACACCATGTCCTTTCAGAATGAGTTTCTATTTTCTGCACTGGTTCAGGATTAAGGTGTGGAGTTGAAGGTGTATGAGTGAGTGCTATGTCTAAAGATCTTATGGGTCCATAGCTACAATAACCCCCTGGCTACTATCTGCCATTATTATCCAGCAGCTAGATAGTTAAAATTTTTGTTGGTCCTTCTCTTTCCATAGCAATCCTTCTCTTTCCATAGACCTACTAGAACTTTCACCTCCATTAAAACTCAACAATCAACTTATATAGAAAATTTTCCCTGTTGAAAGTCAACTCTGCCCTCTTACTCTCCTCAGTTTATTTCATGCAGTCCTCCACACTAGCCACCTCTGTGATATTGGACAAGTCACTTTCCCTCTCTGGGTCTTAGTTTCCTCATTTATAAAGTTATAAGGAGGTAATTCTAGGTGATATTGAAGCTGTTTCCCAGGTCTATTCAATAAGTCGAGGTAAATCCAAATATCTAGACTTATATCATCTAAACAAAGTAGAACCACGTGAAAAGTCACTAAATTGAATGTTTGTTCAAAGCCATTGTTCTGGAACATCATCAAAGCTCAGAACTGAGATAATCTAGAGGAACACCACATGACAGAACACCACAACCATCCCCCTGGTGATGGCAGTTGCTGAACTCTCCACCTCAAACATCTCCATTCATTATTCTCATTATTCTCCAGTCATTATTCTCCATTCAAACATCTCATCAGTGTTCCTCCTCATCTCAACCCTTATACCTTGTCACAGGCATGCATAACAGTCACCACGTGGATTGTACTTTAGGTTTTTTCCAGTACTAAATTAGCTGTTAGTCCTGGCTCCCACATTCCCCTTAGCCCCTCTGACACTTAGTTATTCCATCTATAACGGAGCTATCCTCCTCAGGAGTTAGAGTGGAGAGCAAATAAGAACATGGATTTAATAGTACATTATGCAAATTAAGACATTTGTCAGTATTGAGGAGTGCCTGGGTGGCTCAGTTGGTTAAGCATCCTACTTCAGCTCAGGTCATGATCTCACCATTTGTGAGTTTGAGCCCCGTGTCAGGCTCTGCACTAACAGCACTGAGCCTGCTTCAGATTCTCTGTCTCCCTCTCTCTCTCTCTCTCTCTCTCTGCCCCTCCCCCACTCGTGCTATCTCTCAAATAAACATTTTTTAAAAAGTGATAAATTTTTAAAAAGACATTATCAGTATTGTTATCAATAATAACAATTTTAAAACAACCAGAGATCTGTTGCTTCTCCTAGATCACAAGTGAATTACCTTGGATAAATGCAACATAAAATTCACCAAGAGACAAGTGCCTTTTTTTTTTTTTTTTTTTTTCTATAACAAAGCTCCAAGAGACTCACAGATGTGTACCTCCATCTTCAGGAAACCTGGACCAAAATGTTTCCTTTCAAATTTCTTGGGACCTTGAGAGAGTGGACTGGACATGACTAAATGCACACACATACCTATATATATGTGTGTGTGTGTGTGTGTGTGTGTATGTATGTGTATATATATATATATGTATATATATATATATATATATATATATATATATATATATAATACTTCAATAAAAAGCTACTAAGAATTCAGGTCCTCATGAAGTTTACATTCTAGCATAGCCAAGGATATACTACTTACAGAAGTAGATGCTGACCAGAGAAATGAGCAAATACATCATTCTTGGCATGTATTTTTAGGGCCCTGGGACACTGCATGGGGACGATCTCACAACTGATAAGAACCTGGATCCTGGCTATACTGCTGCCTTCTCATAGTCAGGCTTACAACACCACTCCACTAGATCTTAACACCCTCGCACTTTTATTTAAGGCAAGTATTCTTGACCCTGAGTCTCCAGACCCCTAAGAAACCCTTGGATAGAATTCAGATGTCTGTGAACTTAGATGGAGAAAATTATATATTGATCTGTATTACTAAACTCTACTCAACTGAAATTTAGCACTTTCCTCAACTATGAATGTAGACAACCAAGTATGGTAGTATTAGAAGAACCTAAGATTTTAGCATCAATAAAAACATCACAGATATTTCCGTATTCATTGCAGCAGTTGCAGTTGTCTTGAAATATCATTTACATTTATCATTATTTAGAAAGCTTGGCAATTGTTAGATCTACCACCAGATATTTTTAGTCTCATGTGTTAATAAATCAGCATATATATTATTGTATCACAATTTATTTTTAGTATTTTGATAGCTGTATTTCAATATAATTGGTTTCCTTTTTCATCCTATGTATTCTGTGTTTTGTATTTAGAAACATTATTTTGAAAAAGGGCTGTTAGCTTTCCAGACTGCCAGAGGGGTTCACAGAACAAACGGAATGTTCATATGCTGGCTATTTTTGATTTACTCCCTACTGCAACCTCCCCTACATTCCTGCCCACAGATCCTGTACTCTCCACAGCTTCTCTGCCTTGCTCTGTGCCCCAGAAGTGTGCCCTCTATGGACTCCGACTTCCAGGCTTCCTTCTGCCTCTTTCATCTTGGAGGATAGACGACTTTCCCCTACCCCCTCCCTGCCTCACTAGGCTTCAAGTAGAGGCTGCGTTTCTCTGCGGCCACAGCTCCCGTGGGTCAGCCCTGTTGTGCAGTACCATCTCGCTCAAGGCCCCACTAGCTTTATTTCTGAGCCTTGTCCCTTCCTGCTGTCACTCGTTCTTCAGTATTTTACCCCTTGCTGGTTCTTTAACTCACCCACCCTACTGGAAATAGTTCCTTCATTAAACTCTTCTCAGCTAAAAGCCTTTTGAGGACTTCCATGTTCTGCAAGCCTAATTCCACTCACAGACACTGGGCTTGCCTGATTTATGAACTAAACCAGCAAAGATATGAGCACATTCTCTTTGGGGGGCAGAGAAAGATAGAGAAAAAGAGAAAGTGTGTGTGTGTGTGTGTGTGTGTGTGTGTGTGTGTGTGCGTGCACACATGCACACTACGGACTTGTGCTGGGAGTGGGGGAAGATATCTGAGCCAATGCCCAAGCACCCCGAACAACAGCTCTTTCTCCAGCTTCCCAGTGCCTGAAAAACTCACTGCACAGTCTAAGATGGGTAACTGGGCAAGCGGTGCTGAGAAAAGGTCATGCCTGAACTGAATGTGTGAATAACCAGCAGAAGTTAGTCAAGAGTAAAGGGGGGGGGCAAGATTCTTAACAGAGGGAGCACCATTTTCTGAAGCACAAATGGAGGAGAGTGGCTGCCAGAGGTTCTCCTGCAACTTTCATGTGTTAGCATCACCAGGAACAAGCCCAAGCAGCAGAAAGAAAGGAAGGAGGCCTTTCTGAAGGCAGAGAAGATGAGAGAGGGGCTGCTTGAATGAGATCACTGCCAGAGAGAAGCATAGTCCCACCCTCCTTGCACCTGCTAGGAGCTTGAGCTCTGAGGCATCTGATTTCCCAAGGCCTGACAGGAAAAAAAAGAAACTAGATCAAGTTCTGCTTGCAAAGAAGATCATTTCTCCTAAGATATTTCCAGGCACTTGCCCTCCCCTCTAATTCCCCAGGACCACGCTGGCTGACAGCCCTCTGATATGGAAGGATGAACGGAGGAGACCAGCCAGCCAGGAAAGGAAGAAAGCAAGGAAGCCTGCCAGGAGCACACTTCCATATATCAGTGTGTGCTCAAGATAAATAATCCCAGCCAGCCCAGGCAGCTATCACACCAAAGGGCATGTTGCAGGTAGCAAGATAAATCGCCATTGTCAAGGATGTCTTTGTTTGTTCCCGACAGCCTCTTACTATATCTCCCTCTCCTGACAAAGCAGCCCCAAGAACAGGTTTCTAACACGCACTGCCCTCTGGAAATGATAGTGCTTTTAGGGAGAGAAAAATGAGCTTGGGCTCCTAGTACAGAAACCAATATACAATTGGCTGTGGGCACTACTCACTAAATACAGGTTAGAAGCAAAATCTATTGGAAACAATAGCTACGTGCTGTTTTCACCAAGTCATTTCTGTCAATCCAGCCTAGCAAATCTGAATTACCAGCACCCTGTCAACTGTCTCATATCATGAATCTTATCGATACTGGCCTTTCACAGAATTCTTCTGGACCCCATTATAGGCATTATATTCACTAGCAAACATAGGACACCAGAAGAGCTCCATGTGGGAAAGCTTATAAGAGAAATCTGCCATCAGTTTTTTAAATGTAAACATAGACATTGTTTTAATATCTTACTAGAAATACACAAATGTGTTCTTTGGGGTAATCATTACAACTATGTCTGCTAAATCTTTGCATCAAAGTTTTGTCTAGGTAATTTGGAGAAGGAAACCTCATACTATCTCTGCACCAGACTCTGCTCATTACCATTCCAGACACCTTAAAATTATTTGGGTAGTGGCTGTCAGGGGCTGGAGGAGGGAGCAAGAGGGAGATGCTGTTCAATGGGCATGAAGTGTCAGTTACACAAGATGAACAAGTTCTAGGGATGTGCTGCACAACACTGTACCTGTGGTTAACAATACTGCACCATACACTTAAAGATTTAAGACGGCAGATCTCATGCTAAGTGTTCTTACCACAATACAGTTTTTTACAAATGTATTTGGAGATTCTGAATGTGTCTGGAGCAATGAAAAACAAAAGTAACAGTCAGACTTCATAAATAAGCAGATTTGGGCACACAGGAGGAAGCTTTGGCAGTGATCACCTTCTAGAAATGAACAGAGTCTAAATACCCAAAACGCTGAACTAGAATTCCCCCCACTTATTCTCTGTCTTTCCCCCTCCCAGCCCCCCATGCCTCCTCTTCACATACAATAGCAAAGGTCAGAAAGGTTAAGAACTTTTTAAATGCAACAGAAATGTAGATTCCTGTATTATCGCAAAGTTGTCTGTGTTGATACAGAAAGCCTCCTTCCCCTTGTATAAAGATAGCCTCTAGGTGCCTGTCCTGTCTTGAAAGACCCTGTGTCTGATCAACTTTTTTTGCTCATCAGCAAGAGTTAGCATGGTGATGGGGTTAGGAAAATGAGCCCTGATGGGAAATACCACTGAGTGATGAAAAAGGATGAAACTTTGCCATTTTCAACAACATGGATAGAACTGGAGGGTATTGTGCTAAGCGAAATAAGTCAGTCAGAGAAAGACAGATATCATATGATTTCACTCATAAGTGGACTTTGAGAAACCTCACAGATAACCATTGGGGAAGGGAAGAAAAAATAAGATACAGAGAAGGAGGCAAACCATAAGAGACTCTTAAACACAGAAAACAGAGGTTTGATGAAGCTGGGGGGTTCAGGGGGTAGGGACAATGGGAGATGGGCATTGAGGAGGGCAGTCATTGGGATGAGCAATGGGTGTTGTATGTAAGAGATAAATCATGGGAATCTACTCCTGAAGCCAAGATTACACTGTATTTAGCTAACTTGACAATAAATAGAGGGAAGAAGAGAGAGAGAGAGAGAGAGAGAGAGAAAGAAAGAAAGAAAGAAAGAAAGAAGGAAGGAAGGAAGGAAGGAAGGAAGGAAGGAAGGAAGGAAGGGAGGGAGGGAGGAAGGAAGAAAATGGGCTGCCTGGGTTTGGATCCTGGCTCTATCTACCACTTACCATATGACCTTGGGTAAGTTATTAAACTTCTTTGTGCCTCAGTTTCCCATGTGTAAGATGGGAACAATACTTTTGTTACAAAGATGAATTTATAAAGCATACAGAATAGTGTTAACAAGTGCCAGCACAGGGGTACCTGGGTGGCTCAGTAGGTTGAGCGTCCGACGTCGGCTAAGGTCATGATCTCACTGTTTGTGAGTTCGAGCCCCGCGTCGGGCTCTGTGCTAACAGCTCAGAGCCTGGAGCCTGTTTCAGATTCTGTGTCTCCCTCTCTCTGACCCTCCCCCACTTGTGCCCTATCTCTCTCTGTCTCTCAAAAACAAATAAATACATGTAAAAAAAATTTTTTTAAGTGCCAGCACATAGTTAATGCTAGTACGTATTTGTTGAATAAGCAAACAAAAAATGGATCAAGCTATCTGTTTCCCCATGTCCGCTGCTATTCTTGTGCTGCCAATCTCTCTTATTCTGAAGTGTCTCTCTGTGCCTGGATGTGCCCATCCTTGCCCCCTTCTGTCCACTCTCATGATGAGGGCTCTGGAGAAAACTGCACTGCTGGATTCAGATCCACAAAAACATATTTCTTACTTCATGCCTAATGTCTACTTGCCCTTCATCTCTTCTAATGTATCTCTTCCTCCCAGAGTCATCTCTGAGGAATTAAGTCTGCCTCTTACATGCTCCCATAGCATAGTGCTTTTCCTCCACTCATTCATTCATTCATTCAACAGAAAATTATCATGTAAGGCACCATGTTGATATTGGGAGCTTACCTTCTAGAGAGGAATACATAGGAGGCCTTAATAACTTTTTTTATGTTTAAGAGAGGGTGGGGACAGGGGTAGAGAGAGGGAGACAGAGAATCCCAGGCAGGCTCTGCACTGTCAGCGCAGAGCCCAATGCAGGGCTCGAACTCACAACCATGAGATCATGACCTAAGCCGAAATCAAGAGTCTCAATGGACTGAGCCACCCAAGAACCCCAATAATTTTTTGATAAACAGGTGAATATATGAATGACTCATTATAGATCTGACCCTTAGCATTTTTTCTCCATGAGAACTGACTAGATATGTCCAGATTACTAAATAGTTGTCTGATTTCAGCCTATGGCAAGGGGATATGAGGGATTAAGCCCATCCCTCTCATGGAGCCCCCTTCAGGCTGCTGCATTTCCATAGCCAGTGTAATCATGCAGCATGCAGCCTAGTGCACACAAGCTTTGACTGTTGCTGGACCTGTTTGGGGCTCTACAGTATTCAAGTAGATCATAGGAGACCCCAAGGTAACCATTAGAGCAGATGAAGCAGTGCCCTGGCAAAGGGGAAAAGGCAAGAATGAAAGTGAAACCAGGCCAAAAATCAAACAAAACTAAGCTTTCATTTTGTAAAGAAACATTATATAATTCACTCTTTTACAACCAATTGGCCAACTTGGCAAATTTTCATTCACTGATTGAAGCACACATATAAGCACTATGATGCTCTGAGTCTCTCTCACAGATGGTAGGTACGGCCACCACTTCTGAATTTATCTTCCTCTTAATATGACCATGTTCAAGTTGCTCAGCATAAATCCCGAAGATTACTCAATGTAGCCATCATTCAATTCTTTAATGAGATATAGGAGGTAGAACACTGAATTTGTGGATTTGGGAAACTGGAGGACAGGAAATTTTAAATGCAAAAAAAAAAAAAAATTTTTTTAAGCATTAAAAGTCTTTGTAAAGCAAGAAAGTGAAAGCCAGCCCTGAAGACTCCAAGCAAAGGAATTTGGGTTGCCACAATGCCAAACTAGAATTCAGGGAAAGCATGGTATTCAGCAGAGATGGGCAAAAGCAGATCAGGGGAGAGCAACACCATGCGATTATAGAGAAAGCATTACGTTTTAAGTAAAAAAAACCTGGATTTCAGTCTGATTCGCCTTTTATTAGCTGAATGACTTTGAAAATCACTTATTTTCTCTGAGCCTTAGTTTCCACATACAACAAATGGGAATAATATTAGTTTCTGCCCTAGCAGTACATGGGCCTCACACCAGGATCAAGTCAGTGATGAGTAGGTAAACTCCCAGCAGATGGTCTGATGTACAGAAAGGCTCAATAAATGTTTCGTTTATATATTTTGATATATACCAGCCAAAAGATCTTACCATCGCTTTTTAAAACAACGATGATAATGATAGCTAACACTTTTTGAGCCTTTGTAACAGACATGTAAGGAACTATGCTAAATGCTTGGCATACACTCATTTATTCCTCACATTATTCCTTTTTCTTTTAAGTTTATTTATTTACTTTGAAAGAGAGAGAGAGCATGAGTGGGGAGTGGGGCAGAGAGAGAGGAGAAAGAGAGAATCCCAAGCAGACTCCACACTACCAGCATGAGCTCTATGCAGGGCTCGATCTCATGGACCATGAGATTATGACCTGAGCTGAAATCAAGAATCAGATGCTTAACTGACTGAGCCACCCAAGCGCCCCTCCTTTTTTTAATTTTAAGTAAGCTCTATGCCAGCATGGGGCTTGGACTCACAACCCAAGATCAAGAGTTGCATTCTCTACTGACTGAGCCAACCAGGCAACCCCCTCACACTATGCATGATGTGATCTACCATTACAGTGGGGCAACAGCCATTGTGAGACTAGGCCACAGCCATAATTACAGCAAGTAAGTGATGGAACCATATTTGTGTATTTATTCACTCATTTAAAAAGCAAAGTGGAAAATTTGATCAGGAAGAAAAAGATACGGATGATATGCAAATTAACCAGAGGACATATATCCATTATACCTCTCATCACATTTCCTACCAAAATGAGAAACATGCCCCTCTCAGGGCCACCCCTCCACTCCTGTTACCTAAGCCTTCTCCTACTGCTGGAGACTTCCCAGTGCTTGGGGAGCCAGCCGGGGGCCCTGAAAAAGGTGCCCAGCCTTTACCTTTTAAATCATAAACAGATTTCTTGGAGCACCTGGGTGACTCAGTTAAGTGGCTGCCTTCAGCTCAGGTCATGATCTTACAGTTTGTGGGTTCAAGCACTGTGTAAGGCTCTCTGCTGTCAGTGCAGAGCTGACTCTGGATGCTCTGTCTCCCTCTCTCTCTGCCCTTCCGCCGCTCATGTGCTTGCTCTCTCTCTCTCAAAAAATAAACATTAAAAAAGAATATTTTTAAATCATAAAGAGATTTCTTAAAAACAGTATATTCTTATTAAAAGGATGCTGTGCCTGCGACTCAGGTTGACAAATTTTTGTTATGCAGTATGCTCTCTAAACCTCAGTTTCCTCAACTGTAGATCTAATGATTACAACAATAGCTGTCATTTAGCATTCCTATGATGTGTCAGGCATTATTTAGGTACCTTATCTACATTTTTTCATTAAAACCTCACCAGAACTGTGCAAGCTAAGTAGTGTTATCCCCATTTTAGAGATGAACAAACAGGCTTTGAGGATTTAAGTAACTTACTCAGGGAAACACAGTAAGACTGGAATTCATAGGTATGATATTATCATGGGGAAGATGCTGTCTGCTGTGCCTGCCATCTAAGACCCAGGTGAGGCTAAAATGAGATTGTGTTCATGAATATCTTATTTAAATGGCAAAGTACCACATCACTTCTTATATGTGCATCCCTTTCTTTTAGAAGTGAGTGGTAATGAGCACAATATTTCAGTGCTACAATTAATTAGGTGAATCAACCCAAATCAAGGGGCACCTGGGTGACTCAGTGGGTTAAGCGTCTGACTTCAGCTCAGGTCATGATCTCACAGTCAGTGAGTTCGAGCCCCATGTCAGGCTCTGTACTGACAGCTCAGAGCCTGGAGCCTGCTTCGGATTCTGTGTCTCCCTCTTTCTCTGTCCCTCCCCTACTCATGCTCTCTCTCTCTCTCTCTCTCTCTCTCTCTCTCTCTCGCTCTCAAAAATAAATAAACATTAAAAAATTTTTTTTAAATCAGCCCAAATTGAATGCATGGATCTGGATGAAGTCAAAGCCTCAGATTTTCAGATTACCATACTGGGTTCTGTTTCTGTGCCATTACTGAAACAGCTCTCCACCTTCAGCACAATTTCCCTCTGTGCTCAATTTTTATGGGGGTTTGTAATAGAACTCCCAGAAGGATAAGGAAGTCCGGGGCCATGGCTACCCAGAAAAAAGATGGTAGTTTCCTAGCAGAGCTCTTACGAAGGGGAGGGGGACAGCACTGTAGCAAAAGATCTAACCCTGCATTGACACTCCCATATACACTTACGTGTAGATATGTTGATGTTGCTTTTCTTTTTTACTTATTTTTTTTAACTCTCTCCCTCCTAACTAGAATATAAGTTCAATAAGGACAGAGATTCCTTAGTCTGTTTTTAGCAGAGTGTTGAGTGAAGAGATAGGCCATGAAATGTAGCCTGGGTAGATGAAGCAGTGGAGACCAGAGTGGCAGAAAGCCCAGAGCAATGCCATCTCAGTGAGATAAAAGATCTCAACATAGTGATATCTGCAGCAATGCAAAGAGAGTGGGTAAGAGTGAAAGGCACAGTATCTGGACCTCACAGACAGACCAGTCCTTGCCGAAGCCTGTGCCAAGGGTCAAGCCTAGAAGTAGGTTGCATGTCTCAAAATCCAAGAATGTTTTCACTGCTGTGCAGAGCACTGTGTAAAACATCTTACTGAGAAAAGAAGTGCACATTAAAAATGGATACAATATGGGGCAACCTGGGTGGCTCAGTCAGTTGAGTGTCTGACTTCAGCTCAGGTCATGATCTTGCGGTTCATGAGTTGGAGCCCCGCGTCGGGCTCTGTGCTGACAGCTCAGAGCCTGGAGCCTGCTTCAAATTCTGTGTCTCCTTCTCTCTCCATCCCTCCCCGACTCGTGCTCTGATTCTCTCTCTCTCGATCTCTTAAAAAAAATAAACATCAAAAAAAATTTTTAATAAAAAAATGGATACAATACAAAGATGATTTCTACTGAAACATGGTCTGTAGAAGACTTAGAACTTAGTGGATGTGAATTTGGACACAGTGTAAAGACAGCCCTTGAGGTTAGGCTTTTTCACCTGTGATTCTGTGAATAATCAGTGAACCATGGCACACTGACATTAAGGACCAACCAGCCTCAGAAATAATGACACAAACCTCTCCTCCATGACCCAGAGTCATAACATTTTTCCAAGCTCTTAGATGTTGGCAAGAGCCATCAGCATAAGAGGTCCACCAGGAGTCCCCTCACTTGGACTGTTCAGTCTAACCTTTCCACACACTGGACCAAGAACACGTCCCATTCTCCTCTTCAAAAGTCCAACCATGTAATCTTCCCTCCCAGCACCCTGAGTGAGAAACACACAGAGATGAGGAAATAAATCAGAAAATGAAGAGAGAGCTTCATCAAGGTCAAGAACATGGCTAAACCCTACAGGGTGTCCTATATGTGACAGAACACAAAAAGAAATGGAAATTAACTTTGGCATATCACACTTGCCATGCAGTACAAAGCACTGCTCTGTAAGCCTTCCGGCTCTGTCTGGAAAGAGAACTTTATTAAACATGTCTTTGTTGCTATCCAGGGCACCTGCCACAAAGATACTACAAAATACAGATTATTCCCAGGTTCATAAAAGCTCTGGGACAGGAACAATTAAAGCTATCTATGCCTCTGGGGACATCCCATTTTACATCAACAAATGTTATGTCATCTGTAACCATGCCAATTTCCATTTAAGAACTTCCAATTATTCATATTGCTGGGGGGTGAATTCTGGTTTTCTTGCTGATGGTTCCATTACCTCTTCTCCAACCCCCTCCCCAAAAAAGACAGATTGTACGCTTTTTGTGAGAGGGACAAAAAAGCCATACACAAACTGCAAGGTCAACTTTCCATTTCTGCAAAGCTGGGTGTTACTTTCCATGGTTCCAAATGGCCTCTTCAAAACCACATGAAATGAACCTATTTCTTTTTCACACACTCACTGTTTCCTTGCAGGTTGCAGAAAAGCATTTTCAGTCAGTCACCAATTGTTCTACGTGGATGCAAAGTTTTCCTTATTGTACTACCACCAGAGCTTCTCAGGCCTGTACAGGGAGAAGGAAGAAAGAAATAGTGGGGAGTGAGGGGAGGGAACTGGTCTGCTCATGTCATAGGTGGCCACTGCCATGGAGCTGTCTGCACTTGACTGGAACCCAAAGATTACAGAGAGGCAGCTCTGTCGGTTTGAGAATCAGGCAGATTACAAAACTTGCTTCCCAGCCTCCTGATGGCAATGCACATAAATTAACATCTCATTCCCTGAAGTCCCTGCAGTGGCTGGAAGTGATTGATCTAACATTTGGCCTCCCTAGGAGGGATGTGCTAATTCTTTCTTCCAGCACTCTCCACTTCCTTATGAGCTCAGCTTTTCATCTCCAGACAAATATCTGGGCTTGAGAGCTGTGACCATCAAGCCTCAGGCAACCTGCTGTGGTGGCTCCTCCACCTTCTGTCTTGTGCAGCACCATTTACCAGGCAAGGCTGGTGGTCCCATACTGGTGGACTCAACAGCATCAGCCAGTCCTGGACTCACAGCCAGTCCACTTCCAAATTGCAAGCTTTCCTCACCCTTGAAGGGCTCTGTTAATATTTTTCTATGTAAAATTGCCCATGTCTGAGCAAAAGTGTATTTGGTTGGCAGGAATGACCAAATTTAAACAAATTCATTTGGCTCGCTCCCCTTAAAATAATTCTTAGCATTTGGTTTGTTTCTTTTCATAACATCATCCTTTAACCAGCCAGAGTTTCCAAGAGTTTTTCCTATTATCAGCCATCTGATTTTCTGGCTTGTCTGAATGTGAGCCCACAACAGTGCCAGGTGGAGAAGGGAATAGGGCTACCAAGAGGACAGAAACGGGGAGGATCTAAAAGCCTGCCAGCCAGGGCCCCTTTTCCTACTTTGCACAAGGACTTCTCTTACACCAGTAGCAGCCTGAGTAGAACCACCATACAACTGCTGTCACATCTATGCCATGTCCTCTGAAGGTTCTGGGAGAGGGCTCTGTAGTTTGTGCCTTGTGCAGATTCAATATGTTTTAGCTGGCATTGAGAGAATTCTATATATGTTAAACACAAGTTGGTTTCCTTTTTTTGAAGAGTAGGTGGAAGAGAGGAAGGCTTGAAGTAATTCTTGCTGTGTTTTTGGCTTATCAAAAAAGATGGACCAGTTCCTGAGAGACTGAAGGATTTGGAAACAAAGGTTGTGTTTTCACCTTTTATTCTAATGAGAACTGAGATTCAAGAAGAGAATATGGGAGATAATGAAGAAAATTTGTTTTTGTAGGCTAAGGCTTACAATACTAGATAAATATGCTGCAGGATTGATTAGGCTATGCTTACCCACTTAGCAAGTATATAGTAAGCCCTCATTATGTCCCCAGCACTGAAGGAATATATTTCAGGAACATTGTGAAGAATGGGTTTGCCTGGACCCACCACTGAAGATAGTCAGGTGCAAACCAAGCAAAGGAAGTGACCGTGTTTGGAAAGAGTGAATTAGCTTAAGAAACTGGGAGGTGGGGCACCTGGGTGGCTTAGTCAGTTGAGTGTCTGACTCTTGATTTTGGCTCAGGTCATGATTTCACAGTACATGGGATTGAGCCAGTATCAGGCTCTGCACTAACAGCGTGGAATCTGCTTGTAATTCTCTCTCTCTGCCGCTTTCCTGCTTGCTCTCTCTTTCTCTCTCTCAAAATAAATATCTAAACTTAAAAAAAAAAAAAGGAAACTGGAAGGGGAGCACTAGAGGGTTGAGAAAAGAGGAATGGCAACTGTGTTCAAACGTGTGAGGAGCTGTTCCAAGAGATTAGATTAGCTCTGTACAGCCCTTAAGTGTAAGACCCTTGGGCAGACATGTTGAGGACACAGGGTTCACAACAGAGAGACACGGGCAAGGTGAATCGTTGACGTACAGATGCTATCAAAAGAAGCAAACATGAATTCCAAAATGCAAATATTGAGGATGTCTCCCTACTTCAGCCCCATCTCTGTCAGGTTCTTTCTTCAAAATTGTAGGGTTGGGTCTCAAAGGAAATAAGAACCTTCATACCATTATTACTGAAGCCGTGCATGCTAATGATTTTCTTCACCACAAGAGGTATTCAAGCAAGAGTTGAACAAATACTTGTCCTGGATGTTCTAGTGAGAATTTGAGCAGAACAACAGAGGGTGAATGAATGTAAAGATGTTTATATTCCATGAGATTCTGAAGGGATCCTCATGCTTTTCATGTCAGTTCTAGGGCACCAATTCCTTCTCTGGCTTCTATGAAGCATGTTTAATTTGAACAGTGAATAAGTTGTAATAAGACCTTAAAGTTTGGTCTAGCCTTGTGCCCTAATATTTACAAAGTGTTTGATTCATGCCTTTTCTCTATCTCATTTGAGTTAACTAAAACAACAATCAAGGATTTGTTGTGCTAATAATGTTCTGTTTCTTGAGTTGGATGGTGAATATAGATGTATCTATCCATTTATCTATCTAATTAGAATGCTGCAACTAAATTTGTAAAGAAAGAAAAATAGCTAACATTAGAATGCCTGGACTCTTACTTTCTACTTTAGAGCCTGTAAGTTAAACTATCCATGTGTAAGATTGATAAAGTACAACCTTAAATTAAAGGATGTTTTAGTTGGTTTTTAGATGACTGACCTCACAAAATTTCATTAACTACCACTCAAATTGTCATCAGACCTACCCACATCTTTCATTGCCTCCCCTGGTTAGTGACTATGCCTACTGCTCCCTTCAATTCCTGAAGGGCATTTAGTCAGGGCAAACAACTGTCAGATCTCAAATGTAATCAAATATATCATCCTTCTCAAGTTGCCTTCTTTTTGCCTCTCTCTTCCCCCACACGATCTACCCAACCCTCTTCAATGAGTGCACGCATGCACACACACACTCATACTCTTCTAGAAAATTCATTGCCTGATTCCTGGCAGCTCTGAGCACTGGCAAATTGCAAAGCACCAGAAAATCCATAGATATTCCAGTAGACTGTGAAAAAGAATTTCGCCTGGAATTTTATTAGATGACCACCCAGAATCACAATAATACTTATTCAAGACATTTAAAACAGACTGGACAAAGCACTAGAGATTATGATGTAAAGATCAATTCTCCTGTCCCGTAGCAAATAAATGGAGTAGGTGATTTAATGTACCTTTCCCATTGTTAATTTCTATGATCTTGAAATTAATTTGAATGCAGACCGAATCCATTTGAATAATGGCTCAAGAAAAGAACTGGCTTGCTAATTTAATAGGTGCTGGGGTGTGAAAAATTATTGTCATGATTATAGTAACTGGAACTGAGCTTGTAAAAATATTTTTGCAGAATATTAAACAGTTCTATAGTGACTAGGGCCACACACACATACATACAACATAGCAAGTTCCATTTTATCATGAGTTTATGTTTCCTTAACTTAAAAATGTGTACCAAGATGTTAATGGGTTATAACTGCCTTAGTACATCTCACTGATCTGCCACGAGTGCCTAAGATATGTAAAAAACAGCTCCTAAATAAGAATATCACTTAGGATCCAAAGATGAATGAAAGCTAGAACAATCCCAGAACTACAATTTTGAAGAAAGAACCTGACAGACATGGGGCTGAAGTAGGGAGACATCCTCAATATTTGCATTTTGGAATTCATGTTTGCTTCTTTCGATAGCATCTGTACATCAAAGATTCACCTTGCCCTTGTCTCTCTGTTGTGAATTTCCTAACAGTCTGGATTAAATGCTCTAACTATAAGCAGGTACTTCATGTTTTTGCACTTGCACACGCATTCTGGTATGTGACCTGAGTGACAAAATAATAAATGATAAATACTTCCATATCCAATGAGTAAAAGATACTAAAAGAAAAAAAAAGTGATGCATCACAATGACTTTACATTTTATTGGATGGTTGGCTTGTTTATTGGCTTGTTATTGGATAAAGGAGAAGTCAGAAAAGAATAAAAACAGATAAGAATGGTTCATCCCCTATTTTCCAAAAACCAACCAAAAGTTTAGTAATAACATCCACACTTTATTGGGTATCTACTACATGCTGCACAGTTTGCGAACATTCTCCAAAATCTTTATAAAAAAGTGTACATTCAGGCATTGTTACCCTTATCTTAGAGATGTAGAAACCATGAGTCAGAGAATTTTATTATCTTGCCCAAACAAGTAAGTGACAAAATAAAAACACTACCCCCCCCGCCCCAACAAAGCCCATGTTACTTTACCTGCATGTCTCAGCTCCACCACAAATACCTAAAGGAAGGTGGCCCATGTTGAGAAAGGTTGATTGGGCCTGTCTTTTAGGGTTGCTTTTTACTTGGACACAAGTTTCCTCTCAAATTATTTTGCCATTCCAAGCTTAACCTGACAGCCCTAATAGAGCGCCATAATCTTGATTTTGCAAAACAGAGGATACTGGCTTAATTTGAATCTTCCAGACACTGGCTGTATTTTAACACACACTCTCTTGGGCTTGACTTAGAGACACAAGTAAGTGCTATCGGAATGTCGGACAGCACAAAAGGCAAGCTGAGGTGAACAGAGAGTATGGGAGGCATATCCTGAGACTCGTAAAGTCCCAGCCTAGAGAGGCTGGAAGAATTCAGCACTGTGTTTCCTTTCTGGCTTTCATAGCTGTTAGCCCAGACTCTTCCTCACATAGAGGTTCGATGTGGAAAGCAATCCACTGAGTGAATTCTGACCAATCACTTACAACATTTAGATCCAGACTTCATTTCTTACTGTTGTTACCTGCTCACTCAGTGACCACAAGACCACAGTGCAAGGACAATTGAGATTGGTCTCACAGAGATCTGCTCTGAGACACAGTCCCCAGAAATATGTTTCCTCTAAAGTAGGTTCTGCGTGTACCAGGATATAGCAATCAATTAACAAATATTTACTGAGTCCTACCTACGGCAAGTAGCACCCTGGAGAGAATACAAAGCAGCAATAGGTCCCATGTCTTCCCTCAAGAGCTTAAAATCTAGTTGGGGATTTTAAAAGACAAGTAATCAGAGTAGGGGGCAAGTGAAGGCTCTGGCCTGATCCAGCAGCTCAGCCTGGATCCAGCCCAGGAATAAACCTAGGCAAAAGGGATGATTATAGAAGCTGCCTCTGAAATAAGATCAGGTCAGTAAAGCATCAAACCATCCCTGGCACACAGCAGGTGCCCAATAAAGATTGTTTTTCCGTCTCTCCTTTCTGTCCCATTATTCCGGGGAACAACATCAAGCTCTCTTGGCAGTTAACTCAGCTCCAACCTTGTTCCCCAGTCCTGATAAAATGACTTTTCTTCCTTCTTGAGCACAAGTCCCCACTTGATAGTCTAGTTCTAGGATTCTGTCCTGTTCCCCATCTCAGTCCCTTCACAACTGAGTGGTTCATGCTTTGCTTGTCACTCTTCAAAAGACTGGAGTTCCAGGCCAGTTAGTAGCTAACAGCTTGCTCCAACAATGCCTATGGCCTGTTTGACTGCTATTCTAGATACTGCCTTATCTGATTTGTTATCCACCAGATGAGTGACCCAATTAGATCACACATAGCATTCATTTAAGTGTACTAGTTGCCTAGAACACTTTGTTGAAAAGAAGTCCAAGGCCACATCCAGTTTCTAGAGGAAAGGATGTCATGATCAATTACTGATACCTATCAGTATCAGGCATGGAAGAGTAGGCCTGGTGGATACAAGGGCCTTCTTATCCCTGTTTCATGGGCCCTCCTCATCAGGTACCATGTTTAACTTGTCACACATAATTCCCAGCACTTGCACTTGGACCTATCTTTCTAAACCCACCACAAAGACCCAGAATGGATCCAGATCCAAATCCAAGTCTCCTCCCTGGCTTCACTTACCTATAGTTGAAGAAATACCAGATTTAGCACCAAAGGAAAAAAAAAAACAACAAACAAACGAAAACAAACAAAAGAAACAATATAGTTCAGAATGGAGAAGTCAGGGAGAGAGCAAGGATAAGACAATACAGACAGGTGGAAATATACTCAAAGATGTGGAAGCCAGAAAGTGTAGAATTATTCCAGGCATAAGCACTCCACAATGAAAGATAGTAACCCATTCATTCAAATCCTTCTTTAAAATATTGCACATCAAATTTTGAACCCTCTTCTCTAGGACACAAATATCAACAAAAATCATCACTTCATATCTAGACCCTCTTAAGGAACTTGACATAAGATTTTTATCATTGAGTTATTAGAGATCCCAATTAGGATCTACCCCAAACAATGTAAAAATCCAGATGTATTTGCAATCCTAATTTTCAAGTGGCCTTTCATAAACTCATTTTTCCATGGCCCCTGGCTAATTAAGAACCCTAGTTTCCATGAATATTTCATTTTGCAGGTTGGTTAGGAAGGTTAATTGTCTATTCTCTTTATTTGTCTTTTTCACCTTAATGGGACAAGCCATCAATCTGTCTGAATTGACACACAAAATTACCAGAAAAAAAAAAAAAAAACAGACTTAATGGTAGGCAGAGTTTCAAGTTACTACACATTTCATTTGGTCTTCAAGTCATGAGCAATATTTACCACACTGAATTTCAAAGAAATGAAAAACAAGGAACTACATAGAGGATGCCGGGGATTTATTTTCTACATTTTTCTAGCATTTCTTTCAGTTCATTTTTTAGGGAAACAAAGTTTACATGGCAGAAAAATGGATATCTATCCTTTTAGGAAGTTCTATATTTTAACTCATCACAATAACTGAAAGTATATTTCTATCAAACCAGACTGTCTCCATTCATGTCTATTTACAACAGTGCATTCTGCCCTTGTTTGTAATCTTGTACCACAGAGAAAAGAAAGCTATGGTTTTGTCTCTGCAGTCTTGGAGACAGTCCTTAGAGGAGAGGAATAATGATGCCCTATGATTAGAAAGAACATTCAAAATACTTAAATATCTTGAGACAAAGGATATGCCCCTCACAACTCGTATTTGGTTTCACCATGGTATTATATGTTGTTTGTTTAAACCACATGGTAACTACAGTTGCCCTAAGTGGAAATTCATTCTCCAGGGGTTGTCAGCCACCAATTATTTAATCAGAGGCAACTACTACAAGCCTTCAGCTATCCTTATCTCTGATCAACACCAGAGGTTTTCACAATTGGCTTAATAAATGTTGACAGTGGTTTTCATTGGTGAAATTAGTGGCTTTTAATTGGCATAACAGATGCTAGAAATGGATTACCATTGGTGAAATTAGATATATTCAAAATAGAAGACTGAGACACTCTCCCACACGTATGTGAAAACAGTATAATAATATAATCAACACTGTGATTATAACCTAATCTCTAAACATCCTTTGCCCAACCAGTGGGTCAGACACTATCAGTCCCTGCTGATAGAGTCTTAGCCCATCATCACCATCCATCCACAGGGTCTCCCCATATTTCTATGGGGATGTTTTTCACTTAGTCTTAAAGATATTTCCACATGTGGGCACTACTTTAGCCCCCAACTGATGGTCCCTCATAGCCATTATCTTTTTTTTTTTTTCATAGCCATTATCTTAAGTAATTTACAGAGATGAACTTACATAGATATAAACTTAGAGATTAATCCAGTATTTTCCACTTTACAATTTTCACACTCAACAACCTCATATTCTAAACAATACTCCCACCAAATTTCCAAACTGCAGATGAAACTACTACATGGGCTGCAGTTAATATGGAATTGTGGTTAAGAGCACAGGCTCTGGAGCTAGATTACTATGAGCACATCCTAGCTATCCTACTTACCAGCCATGTAACATGGGTAAGTTAATTTACCTCTCGGTGCTTCAGCATTCTCATCTTTGAAATGAGGCTGTTACAACACCTAAATCATAGAGTTGTTATGAAAGTTCAGTACATATAAAACACTCAGCCAGTGGTATGCTGAAGTTCACTCCTATTAGTTCACAAGAGTCAACCGGTAGCATCTCTTCCCAACTCCCCTTTCAACCCTTTCAATAACATCACATTCATGGCTTGCAGTTAGCCATAGTGGGAATATTTACACCACAGAAAATTGGCAGATACCAAAAATGAAAACAGTTTGGGCTTTTTAAAATTTTTGTTAAATGATTGTTTAACATTTACCAGTATACCACTGCATTTAGCACAAGGGCTAGCCTAAAGTCAGCTCTCAAAAAATATAAGGATTTTCCCCCCAACTTTTGCTCACCACAAGTCTTTGCAATTACACAAAGAAAACTGAGACAAACCACCCTTTGGTGACCCTTCCAAATTAAACCTAAACCAAATTCCTCCATCCCTGGCTAGCTTTAACCATCTGTATGTTCTTGGCCAGAATCACCTTGCCCATTTTGATCTAAGACATGGCACTAAGGTGCCTTATGAGAAAATATATTGTACATAACGTATGAGCACTTTTTCAGTAAGTCCTGCCAAACTCAAGGACGTGTAGGTTACATATTTCTACTGAAGTCTGTAAATGAGTCCCTGCTTGGCAATCAGTTCAAGAACTAAACTCTTAAGTACACCATGAACACCACAAATATCTCAAATACACAATTTTAAAGAAATGACTGATGAACTCCTTCATCATCCCAACCAAGAGAGAAATCAATGAAACAGAATCCTGTCATTGTTTCCAGTTTGTTTGTAAAGGAGATGGATGCAGAGTGGAAGAAATCAATCAAACATGGGTTTTCTTTTTCTTTTCACATTTATTTACAGAATTTAAAATTGAGTTAAGTTTCCTGGAGTATTTACTATATAGTTTCCTTGAACAGTGTGGAAATGAAGAAAAATGGATTTTCATTGCTCTTTTTTTATTTATTTTGCTTTTTAGTACAAGGAGGAGAAATGAGTAAATCTACAAATGCCAATTAGAATTATCAATGTACCAGATATCAAGTTTCAGCAAATATTTAGTCATTCACACACCACAGGCTTGGGTTTTTTGCCCATAGTTCTGGGTGAGATGTTCATATTCTTATTAGGTATCCAGATAAGGGAGGGGAGAAAAAAAAACTAGCCATTATAAATACACCAGCACAGCAACCCTGAGCTTTAACACTTGCAAGTTTCTTGAATCAAAAAGTTGCTATGCATGTGGTACAGTCAATCTGATGACAATTTCTAGTGCTCTGTTATAGGTAGATGGAATTTGAATGACTAGTTATCTTAATATTTACACTAGTGGCTTCGGAGTGGGGGCACACACTATGGCATTATCCACCAAGAAGAAAGTGAAGGTAAACATTCTGCTCCAGAGACAAAGGTGGTCAAAAAACCATAGATCTTCAGAAACAAGTATGCATGGACATAGCTGCCCATTCCTCAAGGGAAAAAAATAGAATATACACTTTCTTTTTCTCTCTCCTCTACCAACAACAGAGAAGTTCTTGTTGACCATGGAGCCACAAGAGTTCTTAGCAGTGCAGGTTGCCATGCACTCCACTCCTGCCAGTTTCCTGTATTGGAGAAAGAGGAGGAAAGGGAAGAGGGGTTTTAAGAGAAAGGATGCCTTCAGGGGCCAATGGGTGAGAACAGGTACCTGAGAACAGTAGATCAAGAAACTGCTCAACTGTATACACACCTGACCATCTCTCCACCACAGGGCTCCCCCCTGCCAAAGGGAAATCAAGCCTTTCCCCAGTTCATGTCTATGTGTGCAAGAAAGCTAGAAAAATTAACCCTGCAGCCTACCCAGCTTTAACTTCTCTCCATGTAGAGTCAGGCTAGGACAGATGCCTATATTAAAAATGTAAGTGGAGCACCTGGCTGGCTCAGGAGTGTGCAACTCTTAATCTCGGGCTTGTGGCTTCAGAGCCCCATGTTGGGTGTAGAAATTACTTAAAAATAAAATCATTGGGGCGCCTGGGTGGCGCAGTCGGTTAAGCGTCTGACTTCAGCCAGGTCACGATCTCGAGGTCCGTGAGTTCGAGCCCCGCGTCGGGCTCTGGGCTGATGGCTCAGAGCCTGGAGCCTGTTTCCGATTCTGTGTCTCCCTCTCTCTCTGCCCCTCCCCCGTTCATGCTCTGTCTCTCTCTGTCCCAAAAATAAATAAACGTTGAAAAAAAAAATTTTTTTTTTAAAAAAATAAAATCATAAAAAAATGTAAGTTAGTCTTCTCTTACCTTCCCTCCACATTTTCAGAGAGTTCAGTGTCCAACTATGCTCTTAACCAGAACCACCTCTATCAAAGACCTATGTGAACTTTCTCATTTCACAGGTCAGGGTGGGTACAGTTAGTTCATCTCCAATTCAAACCTATTCTTCACCACTGCTGAGACTTGGAGAAATATGTGCTTGGAGTTATCAGTTTTTCTCAGCTTTAAGGGGTAGAGACACAGGTTTGATTCCTATTTTCACTATTTACGCTCTTTTTAGCCTTGGATGAATTACCCTCTCTGAGAATCTCCACATCTAGAAATGAGAATAAATCCTATTCCCCAGGTTTGTTGTAGATTAAATGGGATAATGAATATAAAATGACTGGTACATGACAAGCTACAAACCTACTGAGTAGGATTAAATATGAGATTTAGTATAATTAAATAATTTAAATAAATATAAAGGAGGACCTCAAGAAGCCTGAGCCCAGGGGCCAGATTTAGTCTATGAGGAGGAGGATGGGATAGAAGAGAGGATGATAGAAGATAAAAATTCTATGGTTGTTTAGAACCCAAGACCTTGCCTCTAGTTGACAGCATAGTTTGTCAGTATATAGAGAATTAAACTTCATAAAATATCTAGAAAAATTATTTACACAAAGGGAATACTTCTCTACTCTTGATAAAGGGAGCTCATTTAGTGTAACACCCATGACCTCTCTATGGGATTAACCTATTTGATGGATGAATTTGGAGGAATAAACTGGACATGATCAGCTCAACTCTTCCCTTCTATCTCTTGGGTTTTTTTGGCTGTTTCTCCAGGGCAGCCCCGAGTCATCTCCTAAAATCCCCTATGAGATCCCCTCCCCCACCCACAGAGAGTCTGCCTTGGTCCAGCACAGACAATAACTGGGTAAGAAAGTATGATTAAATATATCCACCAACTGAGCCTTTTTGAGTAATAAAGGTAGTATTTTGAACCCTCATCAGTTTTATTCAGTTCTCTTACTTATTCGGTTCTCTCACCTTTCTTAGCCCTCAGGGAAGACAGAGAGTTTTATTTAACAGGTCCTCTCCAAGGATCCCAACAAGCCTTACTGCTACTTATGGATACTGAAAACTAACAAAGCAAAGGGAAAATGCAAAATTGGTCCAGCTATGTCAAACTAATACTAATTAGAATAACTGGCAGAACATATCATTGTGACTAATTGTCATATGTATAACTACTAAAAATACCATTAATGTCATCTTAGTTTTCTCTGAAATTTATTTGATTATAACACCAAATGTGTTTCCATATAATTAGGCTTCCTCTGTTCTTCCAGCACTGAACCATTACAAATGGAGAGAAAATGGCAACCACGTGAGTGGATACAGTTTAAGCACCTTGGTTTAACTCCAGTTCTTGCCCCTAGTCTAGACCCTTGCCCTTTGGGATTTCCTGTACTGACCTACAGGAAGTCAATTCATGACTTCAGTAAGTTTTGTATGCACCAAGGGATCTGCACCTTCCACCCTAGGGAGGTAGTTATTTAGAGAGAAAGCAGTTAAAATGTGAAGTTCATCATCAGTGGAAGCTCTCAGGATGACCCAGAGGACCTACTTCTTGCAGAGAAAATAGGATTTTAATTGACAGATTCGATCCCAGATTCCTCTCTAGGGCCTCCCAATAGAGGTTACGAACTGTGATGTAACTGCATGGTTTCAAACCACTTTCAATTCAGTTCACACCAAGCCTCCAAAGCAGGCACTTCAGGATACCACCTCATTCTATATTCCACTCCCAAACACTTTGTCCCACCTCCCAGCCACCCCATGTTTATGACTTTAATATGAGAAGTTTAAGTTGTGTCAATCTCCATTACTGACTATGCACCTTTCATCCATATTACTTGATTCTTTTCCAAAATTGCTCCCTCTGGGATGAGTGGGTTCTTTATAGTCATGTACAGATATGAACACTTAACTTTGACACAATAAAAATCATACTAAGAATCTGATATGAATTAACCCTTGAAACTAAGGATCCTGGAAGTTCAGAGACTCTAGTGGTAAGATCCTTAAAGTTTGGGGCTCTGTTTTCTTCATTTCTGAATCCCCAGGGCTTAGAAGAGCATCTGGCTTGAGTAAGTTTGATAAATCCTTGTAAATAAATGAAGTATTTAGCGCTTTAAAAGCAAATCTCTGCATCAAAATCTTTAAGAAATGCTCCATAAATTAACAAGATGATGACCAAGAAGGATGATTAAGGAGACCTGCTGATAAAGTTATAAAGGACTAGGACCCCCAACTCAGCCAGATTTCACAACCTAGAAGAGTTTCTTTTATGCCCCCAGATGCTCTGAGTTGTTTTCATATTTGCTGTGTTTGGCCACTCAGAATCCACCTCCTCTCACCATGCAACTTGAGTACTTCATCTCCCATGGTCACTATAATTGGTTCAGGGATGACTAAAGAGGCTGAGACTCCATCTAAGCAAATGAGATGTGGGAACTGAACTTCTTGGAGGCTTCTAAGAAAGATAGTTCTTTACTCTTCTGTGACTACTATTGAGAGTTCTACTGTCTCCTCCTGCAGGACATAAGCAAGGGAGCATGGAGCCCCTAGAAACTGATAGCAGCTGTCTTATGACCACAAAGGAGGCCAGCCTTAGGCTAAAGCAGTCTTAGCAAAAACAGAGAAGAGAAAGGTGGAGACAAAATGATGGTTATCAGTGAACCACTGGCTCCAGCCTGACCTACCTCTGTGACTTCTGTTACGTGAGCTAATAAACACCTCACTGATTTAGCCAATTTGAGACCAGTTTTCTGTTACCTGCACATGGTTAAAGCCAAATTCACTGAATTGGTCAAGTCAGCTCTTAATAAGTTGCCATGTCCTCACTGAGTTGAAAAGATTTAAACACATCAAAATTAAGGGACACAGTAGGAGACTTTCAATGCAGCAAAAAAAGTAAGAGAATGCAAAAGCATCACCATTTCCCAGACCATGCCCTCACCTTTAGCCATTTCAGCCTCCTTGGATTCCTTCAGGCATTTACTTGCACTCATTCTTGCTATTTATGTTCAAGAAGAAACAAAATCATTGTCCCTCCTCTCTAGAAGTTTATAAGTAACTACAGAATGTGTAAAGGTAAAAACCTAGACATATTTAAATATTAAATAATTATGATGAGGTATTAATATGGTGGATTTGCCCCAAAGTTTCCTTTAATTTTAAGCTATTGTTTTAACAATTACAGCTTTGATTTAAAATAAGTTCACAATAAACTGGAAATATATTAACAATAAGTGCCACAGCATGGTTTGAAATCTAACAAGAATAACTGTGAAACTTTTGTGTAACACAAAGCACCACGCATGCATGTGATGTTTTATAAATAATAATAGCCAATATTCATTGGATGTCTACTGTATGCAGTGCACTGGCACATACTGAGCACTTTGTATACATCATCTCAATCTCCACAACAAATTTTTATTCTTGTTTTATAGATGAGGATGCCAAGGCACAGAGAATGCACTCGACTTGCCCTAAAGCATACAGTGAGAAAGTAGTGGGTTAAGACTTAAATCAGGCAATCTGATTTCAAATGCTGGGTCACTCACAAGTGTATTATTCTGTTAAAAGATTTCATATGGTAGGCAGAATAATGGTCCCTCAAAAATGTTCATGTCCTACTCCCCTGAACCTGTGACTATGTCGGGTTACAGAGCAAAGAGGAATTAAAGTTGCTGATGGAATTAAGGTTGCTAATCAGTTGACCTCGAGATATGAAGATTATCCTGAATTATCTAGTTGGGCCCAGTATAATCACAGCAGTGACAGAAACAGAAGTCAGAATAATGCAATGTAACAAAGACTTAACCCGCCACTGCCAGCTTTGAAAATGAAGGAAGGATCCATGTACCAAGGCATGAGGGCAGCTTCGAGAGCTGGAAAAGGTAAGAAAGCAGGTTCTCTCTTACAGCCTCCAGAAAGGAATGCAAGCCTGCCAGCACCTTGATTTTAGAGCCCTGAGAGACACATTTTTTGGACTTCCGATATCCAGAATTGAAATATAATAAATTTTTTTAAAGCCACTAAGTTTATGGCAATTTGTTATAGCAGCAATAGGAAACTAATACACAGAGTATGTGTACATTTTTGCATCATTCAGATAGAAAGATGCCTAAAAGGAGCTATCCCTGAGATACCACTTTAAAAACTGCTATCAAAATCTAACCCTATACAAAAAGAAGCACTGGCCTTGGAGACACCACAATCTGGTTCACATAGATAAGCAACTAAATTACCTGAGGCAAGTTATCCAAGCTCTCTGAGTTTCTTCCTCTGTAAATCAAGGATTATTACTTCTCGTAGAGCTGGAGTAAGAACTAAGAGTGAGGTGTTAGAAAGAGGCTAACACAATGCTGAGCTCTCACAGCAGAGTTTTCTGCCCATTTCTTCCCTTAAACCCCCAAGGGAACACGGAGAGAAAAAACAAGCTCATCTAAACAAAAAGCTGTCTTTTATTAATATTAAGGATATCAAATAATTTAAACATCAGTGTAATTTGCTAAATGGAAATGGTGTGCCATTTAAAAAAATCTACATAATCAAAATTTTAAGCTCATCCTAGTCTCATTCTGGACTTTGGGTCTTCTCTTTCTCTCTCTCTCTCTCTCTCTCTGTCTCTCTGCAGGGATCAAGTTAAAGTAAAAAGTAGGGCAATAAAAAGGAGGATGCAAGCAGATTGATTTACGTTCATTTTGCTGAGCAAATAGCTAGCACTGCTTTCGTTACATAGGCTCCTTCTCAGGAGGAATATACATTTTTAAAAACGCCTTCTCTGGGGCTTCGATTCCTATCTGCATATCAAGGTTTTCCCCTTTCCCCCGGTGACCCATTTGTCTGAGGGAGGCATTCAATTAGACTGCCAGAGCAAATTGATTCAGTATTGACCAGAAGAGGCTTCTCACTTGAAAGACATATTACACAGAGGTGGAGGTGTCACTGCCACAGGTCAATACTCCAAGTGCAAGGGCCCAGATGATTCAGGAATATGAAATGAGGAAGGGTCCTCCCTGGGCATTTGGAGCAGAAAAGCCCCCTCTCTCTCTTACAGAATAAATAGCATGGGAGTGAGAAGCTCAATAACTTGTGTTTTCATAAAGACGGGAAACTGATGCCCATTCTCTGATGGTAGGGAATAAGCAAATTCCCTTAGTGGGAATAAGGAAAAGGAGAATAAAGGAATAAGGCAAAGGTTTCTTTGCCTCAAGAACCAAAACTGGGATTTGAGGTTTCGGTAGCCTCATCCTCAAGGTCATTGCTTTTTAGTGAAATACCTCTGCTCTTTTCAAGTGCCCTGGCCTCTCCTCCCTCCACAGACTACAGCCATAAAGCCCAGGCCTGACCAATTCATCAAAACTCTGTCTCCACACCCTTCACACATTGTGTTCATCTTTATAAACAGAAGATACTCAGTTATTTTAGACGAGAAGTTGAGTCCCTTTACATCTAAAGCATGAAAAAGCGCTGTACACCCAATGAGACAGAAATAAATGCTAATCAAGGATAAGTATGCTTTATTTAATACAAAACAGGCACTCAGATGAAAGGGCAAGAAGGACACAAGCGTATGGTAGCCAATGCTGCCTTTTAATCTTTGTTATTCCTCAAATGATGGCTTTGATTTGTTGAAATGTTTTATAGCCTTGAATATCTGACAGAATAAATTAAATCCCTTCCAACAGCCTTCCCTTGATTATCCCAAGTACCCATTATCGATAAGATTGTCCTTATATCCAGCTTGAAAAATCATGAAATTGGCTCCATTAAAATAATTAGGACCCCCCCCAACATACACTTTTGTTTTAAGAGGTGGCCTCTACATATTGACAGCACTCCATTTTTATTTACATTTTCACATCTTTAGACAGGGTGACCATTTTTATTGTGTGGCACACATATTATATAAGACATGTAGTTTCCAAATGTCACTGGTGAAAGCTGAAATCCATTATCATTTACTCGCAGAAATGAAGCCCATCATGCTGTGCACTTGCAGAAAAGAATAAAGAGGTTTAAACCAAAATCTGCATAATCCCAGGTAGAGGCAGCAGCAGTAGGGGGAGAGAGAAAAAAAAGGCATCATCTCTGATATGCAAAGCATGGAAAAGAATGGCATATATTACAAATCAGGCCGTCTGAATGCAGAGGACCCAAGAATATGCTTAAATAAGTACACACACAATAATGAATCAGTTCAAGGCATTAGTGATCATTTTCTGTTTCAAAAAGTTCCTCAGACCTATGTATGCACAACTCTGTCATTAAAATACAGCTGCAGTTCCTTCTATTTTCATTTGGAATTGAATGTCAGATAAAAGGGAAAACCCTGCCTTCAATCCCATCCAAAAAGATTTTCCTGAGAAAATACTTCTTTAACTATTTCTTTCCAAATAAATTTCTAGTATTACTCATATGCCTAGATGAATATATATATATATATATATATATATATATATATATATATATATGTCAAGCATTGGAGGGAAAACAGGAATGTTAAGGAATAGGTGAGCACATGCCCCAGGTGCAGAGGAGAATGACCTATACATTCCAGAACTCTGCTCAAACAAAAAGGATAGAAAGGGAAACGGTTCTCAAAGAATCTGTTTCTCCTAACAATAATTCAATTTCAAATAATGATATGTCAACTCAGTAAACCATTCAACAGCCACTAAAATGATAAATATACAGATTATGTTAAAAGCATGGAAAACAGTCTATAAAACATAACAGCAAAGAAAACATGGAATTGTGTCTATACTATTATTGCAGCCTTGAGAAATTATTTATGCCTGTATTAAAAAGGTCATAAAAGACCATAATACAGATCTGATGACAGTGGTTATTTCTGTGTAGGAGAGTGGTAGCAGCTAAACGAAGATTTTCTTTTTCTTTATCTGTCATTTCTAATATTATTACAGCAAGCACCTATTGCTTTTAAATTTAATTTAAATTATTAAAATGTTTTTATTTTAAAGATCCAAAAGACTGAGGACTCTAAACCCCATCTCCAGCTTCTTTGTAGGAAAAATTATTTTCTCGCAGCCCTGGATTCAGGTGCCCGGAGAAACTACTATCAATAGGGGTTTAGTATATCTGCTGCCCAGTATTTGTTCATTATCAATTTCTTAAATTGGAAAAGGCCAGTGGGAAGAAAAAGTAAGAGCACCTAAAAAGGAAAAGTCTTGGGTGCAGTTGGAGCCACTGAACTTCCTAGTATGTTTACTCACAGCATTGATGCAGTTCAGAACATGCATCTCAAAATATTTTAGGCTAGGGGCGCCTGGGTGGCGCAGTCGGTTAAGCGTCCGACTTCAGCCAGGTCACGATCTCGCGGTCCGTGAGTTCGAGCCCCGCGTCAGGCTCTGGGCTGATGGCTCGGAGCCTGGAGCCTGTTTCCGATTTTGTGTCTCCCTCTCTCTCCGCCCCTCCCCCGTTCATGCTCTGTCTCTCTCTGTCCCCAAAATAAAAAAAAATAAAAAAAAAAAAAACGTTGAAAAATGAAAAAAAAATATTTTAGGCTAAAGAAACTTGACAAACATCATGTTCAGGAAGGACTTTCTGACCTTCCCCTCAAGCAGGTCATAAAACCCTCATGTGGGTGGTGGGCTCCCTATACTGGGAGGAAAAGAACATCCTTATTTCCAAGATGGAGGGACGTGAGAGGAATCTGAAAAAACAGGGCTTGCTGTTTCTCCCAGTTTATTACACTTAGTTCATACCCTTTTTTGTCCTATCACCTTTTTCCGTAACTTTCCACTGTTCATCAAACCTCGCATAAAAACACTCAGGTTTAACAACTTCTTCTGGTCTTCATTTCATTATCAATTGAGGCTGTCATGTCAAAAGTTCTACTAATTACATTTGTATGCTTTTCTATTGTTAACGTGTTTGTCATAAGGGCCCGAACAAAAAAACTTAAAAGGGTAGAAGGAAAAGATATTTTTCCTCCCCTATAGCATTATGAAAAAGAAAATTATACTAGTGGGCCCCATTAAGTCCAAATCATTCTGGAAAAATATTTAAGTAATGAGTATAAAGGGCTCATTTCTTCCCTTCTCAAGGCATCCTTCAGCACTGGTCATACCAGGTTAAGGTCACTCTTTTCTTAACAATAAAGTGTTCAAATGCAGGAAGATTATCCAGCGTCTTGAGAGGCAAAGGCAACACTGGGGGCTTTATGAACATCTGAACAAATGTGAGTGGATGTGCTACTCACAACAATGAAAAATTAGTAACAATTGATTTAGACCAGGCACCACAGGATACTCTATTCAGCTGCTCTTGTGAAGTTCGGTCCCTGATAATATCTTTTGCACTATCCTCTTGACAACAAAGACAAGAAGATCTCTTCAACAGAGACTGTCAGTTGTGATAAAATCAAGAGAGATTTCTCACTCGGCAAGTGTCTTTTAGGAAATAATCGTGATAAAAGACTTGTTTAGAAAACAAATGTAGAGTTCTTAAAGATCTACACCCAAATTAACTAAATAGACACCAGAATAAGTAAAACTAAAATGAACAACATCAATATATAAACAAAGTGACAAAAAGCAGAGAAATCTGATAACCAAACTCTCAATTCTGTATGTTTACAGCGTAGGTTGTATATTTTAAAACTTGAGCTAAATACTTAATCATGCAATGATAAAAATGGTATATACTCTAAGCATGAGCTAAGAAAGACTATGGATACTTTTTAATGGCAAATCTGAAGAATGGTAAAAACAACTTTTGGAAGAAGGCAAAAACATGTAGCTTTTTATTTATTTGCCAAAATAAAAATGAAGGAAAATCAACATATTGAACTACATAATCCTGACTTTTGCAATACAGTTTCGGTGAAGAGAGTAAAGCCCACCAAACATTCCATCTGCTCCCCATTATAAGGAAAAAACAGCCCAAATACTGGGCCACTACTGGAAGGGCAGTGTCTCAACCTACAGAAACTTTTACGCAAACAACTGTTGTGTTAAACCACCGAGATTCAGGAGTTACACATTCCTACACATGACCTAACCTAGCCTGACTAAAACGATAGTCAAATCTAACTTTTCTTCTGTCTTGCCAGAACCCTGATAATTCAAAGAGTGAATAATGCTAATTTTTTTAACGTATATGAGGAGAAGCAAGGACTATTCTAAATATTTAGGATTTTAGTACACATTGTTATCAATTGATATCAGTTGGTGTCCCATAGGGGGAAAGAAGGGTTCTTCAGTCAAATAAGTTTGAGAAATAGAGATATCCCTTTCCTAGAGACTTAACATGTAAAGTAATATATTAACAGCTTTGAAAAGTCCTACATCAAGAAATAGGCACAACTTTGTTCAATGTAACATTTTGCAAGTGAATGAAAAAATATTTCCATGAACGAGAGCTTGAGAAATGCTACATTCTATCCCCCTTACTATAAGCATCTCCCCTATATGCTTACTCATAAAATCTGCATCCAGCTAATATTGACATTTATTTGCACTCCCTAAGCAAAAATCACCTGGTGAGTAGAGAAGGGCAATATCAAGATATTTAATAACAGTGTATCCTAGACATTGACTAATCAGAATGGACTATGAACCCTGAAGACCTCCACCCTCCACCTCCAACCTCTCAACTCCAATCCCCACCCCACCCCCATTGTCCAGGTTTTAACTTTTCAATTGCTGCATTGTAGGGAGGTCCAGGGTGCTGAGGGCACCCAGAAGAGGAGGTAGTCAGGGCAACAGCAATATTCCAACAGGTATAGTTTATATTTTTATTGGATACTAATTAAATATCAACTCTGTGGGTTAAGTCACAGGTAATGTATTTATTTCAAGACTATGATTCGAACATTTCTTCATCTTCAATTGCTTAAAGACTTAAGTCCTGTTTAATACTTTAGTTTTGAAGAACTTTTAAGTGAGTGGTCAAAAAGTTTAACAGGTAATGAAGTCCAGAAAATGTTCATTAGGCATCTACCACGTGATAGGAACTGTGGTAGGTGCTTTCATAAAATTAAATAAGAAAACATGTTTTCTGTAGCCCAGGACATGTTAAGACATTTAATACATACTTGTAGACTGAAATACTGACAATAGTCTAGCTGGATATTTGGCAAAGGTAGTTTGAGAAAATAATTTGTAAGTCTCTTTCATTGTATTTAAACTAAAGACACAGCATGACAACCTATCTTTCCTTGTATGGAAAACTTTTTGGCTTTGTTGAAAGAGTGTCTAAATATAAATCTTATTTTACAGGTAAAAGCAGCTTACTGAAAGGATATTTTTAAAGGTTATCTTAGTCATCAAAACATAAATGTGCCAGAAGATTCTTTAGAAATTGATTCTCCTCACCACCTGGCATCAAGTTATTGAACTATGCTTTTAATAAGAAGCATTTTTTAAAATTTGGGAAGGTTCTGGAACATTATAACATGAGTTTGGAATGAAGTGAAGTGGGAGTCAATTCAGCTAATCTTCCACATCTCCTTGACAGCCAAAAATTCATATCTATCTACTAACAAGATATTTTAAACCCTGTGTTGGATCCAAACATCTAAGAAAATGTACTGTTCATATGATACTTGAGGACCCTACTCTAAACAGAGTCCTTTGATCAGCTGAGTTGATCAATAATGACCTAAAAACATTTCTCAAAAACCTCAGCCACTACCAAATTTATGTAAATGAAGAACATGACCAAGATTGATCCAAGAATCATTCCTGGCTCTGGAAAAAAGCTGTCATCAATGTTTGCTTTTACATCCTTTAAAAGGAGGGCAGAGCTTTGAAGCATTATTCCAGAGAAATAGGAGTCCTAGATTCTACCAAACAGGATTTCATTATATTCCTCCATATTTACTCCTGATCTTTCTTTATTTTGCTTACATCTCCTTAAATTCCAATCAAGTTTTTATTTTTCATTCAAATGCCCTGGACAAACAAAGGAAATATCCAGTCTTAATGGCTTAGTTCCATGGAATAGTTCTGTTGTCATTTATTAATTCTGAGTTTGTCTGGAGCTTTATTCTACTTGGATTAGCCTTAAATATCCCAGTTTATAACTCCTTGTTCTAAAACACAAGGCCAGACCCTGCCATGATAAAAAAAAATGATGAAAAAGTTCTTAATCAGTTCATGTGGGATAAACTACTCAGATTTGTTGTTTTGCTGAGTTCTGTAATTTTTTTTTTCTGTTTAAATTACAACTCAGAGTTCAGGAAGTACTTTCAGATTACACAGAATTAAATTTAAAATTCTAACTTGGGGGCACATCCCTGACATAATTAGCAGTTAAAATCAATATGGACCCCTATTGTTAAGTGATTACTGAGATAATCTTCAGCTCTAATGCAATATGGTGGGTAAGGTAGTTTCCACTTATGTAATTTATTCTCCATTGTGAATTCTTTTCCTTCAATTGGATTTATTTAATATAGTGCTGCTTTATGCCTTTTAAAAAGTGTCAAGCAAACATAGTATACCTATTTACATAATAAATCAATAGTTCCATCACCATTTATTAATTCTGAATTTGCTGGGAGGGACTTGGATGTTAACATGAATTGAATTTCTTGCTGACTGAGAGGAAACTAGAAGATAATTATCTTGAAAACCTTTCTAAAATGTACACATTTACTTCCAGTTAAACATGATGCACTGAACACCTTCTCATACTCCACTTTGAGAAAAGACCAAAAAAAAAAAAAAATTAGGAAACAACAGAAACGAAATATTGTTTCTGGTGGTACTGACTTAGCAGACCTAAAAAAAAACTTAACCCTAAACCAGCAGTGAAATAAACCAAGAAACCAAGCAATTACTTCCTCAGAATGCTGAAAAGACTTGGTAATTAGAGTTACTAAGTACCTCCAAGAGTGGGCAATTGGGCAGGGTTAAAACAGGAAGATTAGCTAGGAGTCTGCCTAAGATTGTATGAGACCTCTACATATCTTCCCCACTCTGAGAAGACTCTAGATTCAGGAGGTGTGGACTAGGAGTCACCAGGGAGATGAAGAATAAGGGATAGGACACAAAAATAGGTGGGGTACCTAAAAACCACATATTGAAAGATGAGATTCCTAGTTTCTCACTCACCTTTGCTTCCAGAACTCACATAGCTAGCTTTCTGCTTCTCTCTCTCCCAACAGGCAAGGAGAGCTTGGGAAATTTCCCTCCAAACACCAGCCCCAGAGAAAGGAGCCATGCTATCCATGGGGAATTGCTTCAGGAAGGCACAGAGGCAATGAAATGGCCTGGCCCAGCTATCTTACACCAAAGCCCTTCAGTTCACAAGTCACACACAGGACTTCCAATCAGAATTTTAGTGCCTCATTCTTCAATGTGAAAAACAGAAAAAAAAAAGAAAAAAGAAAAAAGAAAAAAAAACTCAAAAAAAATCTAAAGTTATAGAAAAAAATGCAGAGAAAAGTTAAAAAAAAAATAAACACCACTAATGTTCTCTGATAAGATACTGAACTGACTGAGAACAAACTGAGGGTTGATGGGGGGTGGGAGGGAGGGGAGGGTGGGTGATGGGTATTGAGGAGGGCACCTTTTGGGATGAGCACTGGGTGTTGTATGGAAACCAATTTGTCAATAAATTTCATATATATATATAAAAAAAAAAGATACTGAACTGAAAAAAAATAAGAAAAAGAGTCTATATAAAAGAAGCATTGTCCAAGAGAAACTGCACTGAACAAGTTTAACAGGCAAGGAAGACTATTCAAAATTATTGCAGTACTGATTCAAACTATTAGCAGTAAGGGAGAGAGACTGAGCTCAACTCTGAAAGCCACAGGGACAGCTGGGGATTTGTGGCCAACAGGCTGAATTGAGGGAGTCATCAGATGGAAATTTGAGATGGAATACTAAGGAAGTTTGTGAGGTCTCAAAGGGAGGAGGATGAAGAACTCGATGGGGTATCATGGGTTGAGGGTGGGTAGAATTCTCGATAAACTGGCTTAGCAGGATTCCTGCTAAAATTGGGCTAGCAGACCAAAGGGAGGCACAGTCAAAAAGAGTCAGCAGAGCCTGACTAAAGTTTGGTCAAGGAGGGAGTCCTTATCATCATTCAAAAATCAAAAATTAATTCTTGGGAATTAAAAATGATAGAAAATGAGAAGATTTCAATATGAAAATTGGGAGATAATAAGTACAATTAAAAAATACAATAGAAAATGGAAAAGATAAGAAAGATAATCAGACACATGTGCTCCTGCTCTTTGCCCAGCCTCCTTTACCTGCACAGCAATGGGCTAACAGGTTCCCAGAGACACAAAAGAACAAGTTCTCTATGGAGATATCATCCCTGGGGGTTGGCCTGCCATTCACTGAAAGTCGGCTACATCCTAGACAGTCAAGCCCTGGCTTAGAATGGGTCCAATAGTGCACCACAGGTTCCCAGTTCTCACTCTCAGTGTGCAATTTGCTCCCATGCCAACATCATAATTAAAATATCAAAAAGTCATGATGTCACCCATTATAGCTCCAAAGGAGTGAATTAAATTTTCAAACATTCAGACATGGCAATTACAGCCTTTCCTTACTTCAAGGGTTTGCAGAGTAAGTGACCCCAGTTAAAGTATTGATTTACTATTTGAAACCTCCCTCCCCTTATTTCCCTTAACCCTTCAGATCAGTTTTCTATTGTTGTTGTGATACAATACCATCAATTTAGTGGCTTAAAACAATATAAATGTATCACTCTATATTTCTGTAGGTCAGAAGTCCAACATGGGTTTCACTGAGCTAAAATTCAGGTGTCAAAAGGGTTGTGCTCTTTCCCAGAAGCTTTAGGGGAGAATCCATTTCCTTTACCAGCTTCTAGAGGAAGTCTTCAATCCTTGACTCCATCTTCAAAGCCGACAACAGGTCTAGTCTCTCTCAGATCACGTTGCTCTGATTTCTGCTTCCCTTTTCTACCCCTGTGATTACATTAACACCACTCAGATGTTCCAGGATAATCTCGGCCTATCTAGGTCATGTGATTAGCAACTTTAATTTCATCTACAACCTTAATTCCTCTTTGGCAAGTAACCTAACACATTCACTAGGGTTCCAGGGATTAGGACATGGACATTTTTGGTGGACCATTATTAAGCCTGCCACATCTCCATTAAAAGTAACTCCAGGGGTGCCTGGGTGGCTCAGTCGGTTGAGCGTCCGACTTCAGCTCAGGTCATGATCTCACCACTCATGACTTCAAGCCCCGTGTCAGGCTCTGTGCTGACAGCTCAGAGCCTGGAGCCTGCTTTGGATTCTGTGTCTCCCTCTCTTTCTCTGCCCCCTCTCTTGCTCATGCTCTGTCTCTGTCTCTGTCTCTGTCTCTGTCTCTCTCTCTCTGTCTCTCTCTCTCTCTCAAGAATAAGTAAAACATCAAAAATTTTTTTAAAAAAGTAACTCCAAAAATCTCCCTTTAAAAAAGTATTCTACAAAGCATGTACAGTAATAGTTATTTCAAACATTGTTTGTTGAAGTATTAACAACAAATGGTATTAAGCCAACAATTACCTTGTATAGATACTGGCAAGCCATGTCTATAATCTCAAGAAAAGTATAAAAAAAAAAAAACCATGCATAGGAGATTTGTATGGGAGTCAAAAATATCAATTCACTTAAAAGAATTAAGCCAACTTTGAAAGAAAATACAAGAAAACACAAATGCTCTGTGCATAGTATGAACACAGTATTTTTCAATTACTGAAACCTAAAGAACTTTGCCAATTTGAACTCAGTAAGCCTTCTAGGCTGGCAAAATGGTTAAATCCCTAGAGGTTGGGCCTCACTCAAAACTTGGTTTCTTCTTCCTAAATAGATGTTAGACTTCTGTTAAATCTAAATCTTTAGTGAGCACTAGAATCATCAGAGATGCTTGTTAAAAATGCAGAATCCCAAATGCTGCCACCACCAGAAATTGTGATTCAGTAAGTCTAGTAAGGGTCCAAGGAATCTATATTTTTAATACATTTATGTAACAGGATGTTAAAATGACAGCATCACAAAATCAGTTTCAACTAGGGTGTCTTATCAAATAGGATCCCAGCAGGAAACAGACTGCACACTGAAGCTGGTTAATGTGAGGGAAGCTTAATAAAGGAAGTATTCACAAAAGTTGTGGGCAGAGTGTACAGTATGCACAAGGGGAAGGGAAATGACGAGAGATAATGCAGTGCCCCAGGTCTCACAGCAGTAAGGCAACAGTCAACATCATTAGATCCAAAAGGACAAGAGAAGGAAATTGACACCAGAATCAGAAGGTGGAATGCGAAGAGGACTGCTTGACAAATGCTATGGCCTTTGTTGAGGAATGCAGGCAGCCCAAAAGAAAATCCAGTAGAGAGGGAGTCAAGGAATTACTAAGCCAACATCATGCTCCTCCCTTCTTCCTGGCTTCTCAGACTCACCATTGACCAAACTCAATAGGAAGCCAGAAGGCAACAGAGCCCATTGGTAAATGGCTCCATATATGTCACCCTCTTGGGTCACACAAGAGGATGGATAAGAATAGGGAGTGGGTCTAGAGGGGCAAAATGAAGATAGTCTGCACAGGCACAATATGATAGATATCAAAGTGAGTGCAAAACACACCAAGTTACCCTCCCCTTCCATATGCGAAAATTTACAAAAGAAATGCTTCAAACCAGTTCCACAACATTGAACATCTCATCTGTACAAGGAAAGAAAAAACAGTCCTAAAGCAAGAATTGGTATGGAGTGGACCTCTGACTAAAACCAGGATAGTGGGAGAAAAATCTAAAGCTGATCTTAGATTATATCCCACATGCCATGCTTAGCCAATGAATTGGTTATAGGATAGTAGTGACTCTGATGCAGGTTGTCTGGAACAAGTTTTTGTAAAAACACTGTTCTGGATCATTTAAATCTACGCGGGTATGATAAAAATGGACAAGGAAAAAAGATGCTTCGTCTGGTGTTCTTATTCTTGGCATTAAGAGCTGAATGGGGGGTTAAAAACAAAAGTTCTAGATGCAGACTGCCTGTAATAAAACCACATCTCTGCCATTTATTACCTAGGTGATCTTGGACAATTTATCTAGCTTCTTTAAGCATCAAGGTTACCACTCATAAAATAAGTATCATAATAGTACCTATCTCCAAGTATTGGGAGAACTAGACAAGATAATCGAGTTTCCTCAGTAGAGTGCCTGGTACACAGTAATACATAATAGCTATTTTGCTAAAAATAATTCTGTAAATTCATCTAAACTCACCCTCTTTTGTTTCCATAAATCATTTCGTTTACCTTCAAACACTCAAAACCTGAATAAATACAGAATCTTACATGAGGCTTATTTAATAGTTCTCCTACAAGAACAGGTGATAGGTTAGTTAATAATCATTTATTAACACCTCAGTTTGTATTGGAAGTTATATTAAGTTAGTGGGAAACATTATTGTTAAAATCAAATATATATGTGCTGAGGGCATGTTGCCCAATGGCACCATTAGAGGGAATAAATAGCATTTAATAGGAGGAGGCTTCCTGTAGGAATTGAGTTTTGAGCAAAATAAGAATGGAAAGATTAATTCTTACTAACACAGCTGATGTTTGGAGGCTTTTCAGAGAGGAGACAATAGCTGGGGAATTGGGGATTAAACAGTCCTAAAGTGGGTACCACACTCGGTAAACCTCAAGAGAGGAGCAGAGGGGCAGTACTAGGGACCAAGAGATGAAATCAGATGAGAAGAAAACCTCTTCTTGGGGCACCTGGGTGACTCAGTTGGTTAAGCATTTGACTTTGGCTCAGGTCACGATCTCACACTTCTTGAGTTGGAGCCCTGCATCAGGCTTTACGCTGACAGCTCAGAGCCTGGAGCCTGCTTCTGATTCTGTGTCTCCCTCTCTCTCTGCCCCTCCCCCACTCACACTCTGTCTCTCACTCTCTCAAAAATAAATAAACATTAAAAAAGAATTTTTTAAAGAAAGAAAACCTCTTCTTACTGTAAATCATCCAAGTATATTGAAGTCTACTTGTATACAAAAATGTATGTGATCAGTAGTTTCCAACAGGAGAGCTTTCTCAATCTCTCTGAAAACTAAATGAAAATGGTTATTGTAAAGGCAAAGTAAGTCATTAGTGATTAATGCTATTAAAAGTTCAGCTTTTTCTACAGTAGAACATAGAACACAAGGAGGAAGTTTGGGAATTAATTATATTTTCCATGACTTTAAAAAAATCCTCAGATTCCAATTTTCTTCTCCTGTGAATCAGGTAAAATTGCTAATACACTCACCTTTCATGGTCCAACAATACACTCACAATAATGATTCTGCAGAAAATGCCCTTGGAGTGTGATAGATTTGGGGAGATAATTAATTCTGCTTCCTTCCTCTCTCACTCACCCCAGACCACTACCAGCACTGCTTCTACTAATCAATTTTAAACTTGAACAAAAATCCATAAGGTTGCAAATGACCAGATGACATGTTTATTTCTGCAGTGATTAATTTCCTCAAAAAAAAAGGGGGGGATGGGGGGGGGCAAAGTTCCAAAAGAAATTGGATTGGTTTAATTGACACACTCTGGGTTTGAAGCCAATGAAAACCCTAAAAAAAACCTTTTCATCTCCTACATTTCCAATCCAAATGATTTTTAAGATAAAGAAAAATAAGAAATCAGGGAAAGAAAAGAAAGCAACCTCGGCTCACCACAAAGACTTTTTTAAAAAGTGTTCAACGTGGCAAAAGTAAAATCCCTTTATAATTCTGGTGGTATTGAGTAAAACCAATACCTGAATTTTAAGTAATGGTGCTATATCAGAGATTTTTGAGCAATTCTCATATTTATAGGGCAGGAGAATATAAATTGATACATGGCATATCTGAAATGCATAAAAATGATAAATACATTATCATATTTGCAAATTAAATAATAAGGAAGTATTGTATCCTAAGTCACAGACAGACACATCCAGAAAAATTAAATGCCTGCATTAAAAGAATCCCACCAGCAAGCCACCTCCAGCTAGGCTAGTTTCTTTTATCACAATCTAGTTTCCATTTCATTAACCTTTGGGTCAAAGCTTCCAGAAAACTGTTGGCTATATCTCAAATAAAGAGATAAATGTGAAAAATAAGACTGATGAGGGAGGAATTCTGGGAATATGATGGCAGCCACAATGTAGTTTTTAAATCTCCACAAATGCCCCCCATAAAAACAGAGCAACTAGGATACCAAAACCAAAATCCATGAGCAATATTTACATCAAATGGTGACAATTAAATAATAAGATTTCCCCAGGAACCTGAAATTTGAGTCGATGGGGTAAATCACCAGCAGCCACAAGACCCATTTGTTATGCCATGAAGGAGGAAAGAGAAAAAAGCAAAGGGTATACCTAATGAATCTGAGAACAGGAAAACCCAAAAATTGTCAACAAGTGCTTACTGGAAAGCACAGTCGACCAATATGGGAACAGTGGCTACAAAATCTACAAACTATAAAAAGTTGGGAAGAGAAGCACACGCAAACAGAATTAACACAGTCAAGGTCATCTGGTCAATCCAGCATGGCTATTAAGATGAACCCAGTCATCCACATTCAATGCTTTTTCAATTTTTTCCCACATGTCTGTTATCATGTAGACAAAGACTGAGAATACTAAATAAAATGAAGCTTACAAGACGAATAGAGGAATATTACACTTGAGTATAGTTTTATCAGCTATATGAGTCAATGAGGAAAAAACAAAAGGATAGTTTTATGTCAGAAGGTTTAATGCCACAAGATAGCTTCATGCAACTGTCATTCTGCCTTCATAGTATAACATATAGTGGCAACAGTCATTTATTGAGTGGTTCAGTCATTGCCAGGCTCTGTTCCAAATACTTTATATGAATGATCTCACTTAACCCTGATAACAACCATCATTATCCCCATTTTTAAACTTTTTTTTTAATGCTTATTTTTTTTTGAGAGAGAGAAAGAGAGACACAGAGCATGAGCAGGCAAGGGGCAGAGAGCAAGAGAGACACAGAATCTGAAGCAGGTTCCAGGCTCTGAGCTGTCAGCACAGAGCCCAACACAGAGCTTGAACTCACAAACCATGAGATCATGACCTGAGCCAAAGTAAGACACTTAACTGACTGCACCACCCAGGCACCCCCTTTATCCCCATTTTAAAGATGAAGAAACTGAAACTAAGAGAAGTAACTGATCTAAAGACACGGTTCATAATGACAGAGCCAGAATTCAAATCCAGACCTACTTGATTCAAAGCCTATTTAACATTTATTATTTATAATGAAAACTCAAACAATAAAATAAGTTGATGTTGAAAATTAAAACCTGGTATTATATTAACAAACAATCTATTCTCAAATGACCAACTTTTATATTTCACTAAATCTCTTAATACTTTCCATTGAAAAGACATGGATAAGCAAAAAGAATTCCTTGAGGTAAATATGTAGACCGGTAGCTTAAAATAGTCAACAATAGAGGTTTTGTTCGTTCATGGCTTCATAGCTTTTCTGTGACAAGAGAAGGACTCTCTTTGACCACAGGGATATGATACTTCCACTGTATATATCCAAATCCTACTTAACCTTCAAATACCAGTTCATTCCCTTTTTCCATGTACCTTTCTCCTATCACTCTAGAAATTACTTCTATTTTTTATTGAATTCCTACAGCTATATTTATTGCATCTGGCACATGGCGTAGCATATAATTACTTCCCTGAGAGTATCTGAAGTAACAGAGACCAGATTTACCTTCCAGCCTGAAACCACAGAACCAAACAAATGAAATATGTAAAACAAAGGTTTTCAAGACACTGGATAGCAGGCAACAAAGAACCATGATCCCTGAGAGACAAGAAACAAGTAAGATGAGGCCTCCATTTGGCCAGTATACTGCCTTGAGAGAGTTTCCAGGCTGCAACCCAGAGAAAGGGAATCAAGAGGAAATCCAGTTGATTCCCTGAGACGAAACGGCAGCACTCAGAGTCTGGGGAGACCAGGCAACTGAAATTCGTACAATGGAATACCAAAAAGGAAAAACTTTCACAGAAACAGAACTCCAAAGTTCTGCAGAAGATCTCTCTAAAACAATTTAGCAGGGAATTGATTTGCATATAAATGTGAGAAAAAGAGCTGAGGCTGGGGAAAGCACCTGAAAGGATTAGAAAGAACAGTACCTACAGTTCACCTAGGACTGGGAACAGGGCCTGTTCCCACAAAGCAGGCAAAGAACCATCAGAATGCAGGAGTCATCAGGTAGGGTGTTTGGAAGAATGATACCTCAGAAGTGAGGAATAATCAGCCCTAGACTAAACACGCTTCTAGGTGACCCTAACAATTTTTTTTTAAATAATAAAGCACAAAAATATTTATGGAAATACAAAAATGTCCAGCACTCAAATAGGCAAAACTTACAATGTCTGGCATCCAATCAAAGATTATCAAGCATGCAAGGAAGCTGGAAAATACAAAGCTTAACAGGGGGAAAAAAATTAAAACGGCCCACAACTTATAAAATAACTGACCCAGAACTGACAAAATGTTAGAATTAACATACAGAGACATTACAGTAGTTTTTAACTATATTTCATATTTTCAAAAACTTAGTAGAGATAGGGAAGATATGAAAAAGACCCAAACTGAACTTCTAGAAATGAAAATTGCAATGTCTAAAAAGAAAAATACACTAGAAGGAATTAATGGCAGATTAACTATGTAGAAGAATATATTATTAAATTGAGGACAAACTAATAGAAAGTTTCCAAAATTAAACACAAAGAGAAAAAAGAATTTTAAAAACAGAGAATCAATGAGCTGTGAAACAATTTCAAGAGCTCTAATATGCATATATTGGTGTCCTGAAGAAGAGGAGGTAGGAAGTAAAGAATTTTTCTGAATAAATATTTGACAAAAATATTAACCCACAGAACCAAAAAGCTCATTAACTCAAGCACAAGAAACATGAGAAAATGATACCAATACACACCACAATCAAATTACACTAACCAATGATAAAAAAAATTTTAAAGCAGCAAGGGTAAAAAAGACACCTTACATACACAAGAAAATAGAAGGATGACAGCAGATTTCTCATGGGCAACAAGGTAGAGAAGAAGACAATGAAGAAACATCTTTAAAATAATAAAAGAAAAATATGGCAATATGCTTACATAGAAAATAAAATAGAATGTACAGAAAAGCAACTAGAACTAAGAAGTGAGGTTTGCAATGTTGCAGGATCAAAGATCAACATACAGGGTTGCCTGGGTGGCTCAGTCAGTTAAGCATCCAACTTCATGCCATGATCTAATGGTTCGTGAGTTCCAGCCCCACGTGGGGCTCTGTGCTGTCAGCTCAGAGCCTGGCACCTGCTTCAGATTCTGTGTCTCCCTCTCTCTCTGCCCCTCCCTCATTTTCACTCTGTCTCTCTCAAAACTAAACATTAAAAAAAAAAGCAAAGATCAGCACACAAAAACCAATTGTATTTTTCTATACTCCCAATGAACAATTAGAAATTAAAATTCAAAAAACAATACAATTTACAATAACATTAAACATACGAAATACTTGGATAAATATGACAAAAGATGTGTAAAACCTATCCACTGAAAACTATAAAATATCACTGAGAAAAAATTTAAAAGACCTAAATGAACTGGAAAGATACATTGTGCTTATGGGGCGCCTGGGTGGCTCAGTCACTTAAGCATCCAACTTAGCCTCAGGTCATGATCTTGTGGTCTGTGGGTTCAAGCCTTGTGTCAGGCTCAGTGCTGGCAGCTCAGAGCCTGGGGCCTGCTTCGGATTCTGTGTCTCCTCTCTCTCTCTAGCCCTCCCCCACTCACACTCTGTCTCTCAAACATGAATAAACGTTAAAAAAAAAAAAGTGAAAGATACATTATGTTTATTATCAGAAGATACAATATTGTTGTGTCCCAGCATGTTATTTTGTAGAAATTTGTAAGTTGATTCTAAAACTTACATGGAAATGTAAGAAACCTAAAATGGCCAAAAACAACTTTGAAAAAGAATATCAAAGTTAAAGGATCTGACTTCAAGACTTAGTATAGAACTACTGCAATCAAGACAATGTGGCATTAGTGCAAAGATAGACAAATAAATCCATGAAACAGAGAGTCTAGAAATAGATTCACATTATGTAAACAACTCATTTTTTTTTTGCTTTTGCCTCTTCCTTTTTTAAAATAGGGTTTATTTTTTAGAGCAGATTTAGGTTCCCAGTAACATTTAAGAGAAAGTACAGAATGCTGGGGTGCTTGGGTGGCTCAATCAGTTAATTGCCTGATTCTTGGTTTCAGCCCAGGTCATGATCTCATGGTTCAAGAGTTTGAGCCCCATGGCAGGCTCCCTGCTGACGGTGCAGAGCCTATTTAGGATTCTCTCTGTCTTCTTTCTCTCTGCCCCTCCACTGCTCACTCTCTCTCAAAATAAATAAATTAAAAAAAAATTTTTTAATCTTAAATTTAAAAACAAAGTACAGAATGTTTCCACAGACAACTGATTTTTAACAAAGATAGAAAAGCAATTTGGTGGAGAAAGGATCATCTTTCAATAAATAGTGGGAATAACTCCATATCTGTATGCAAAAAAAAGGGGGGAACTTTGATCCATATCTCACACTATGTGCAAAAATTAATTCAAAATGGATCAATGGCATAAATGTAAAATGTAAAACTAGGAAATTTCTACAAGAAAATATAGGAGAAAATCTTTGTGCCTTTGGATTAAGTATTTCTTAAATACATCAAATGATCAATTAAAGGAAAAATGGCAAATTGAACTTCATAAAAATTGAAAACAACTTCTTGTCAAAAGACACTGTTAAGAGGATGAAAAGAAAAGCCACAGAGTGGGAGAAAATACTTGCAAATCACTTATAAAGTACTTGTCTCCAGAATAAAGAACTCTCAAAATGCAATAATAAGAAAAAAAAAAATCAAAATGGGCAAACGATTTGAATAGACAGTTGACCAAAGAAGATATATGAATAGCAAATAAACTCATGATAGGGTGTTCAACGTCATTAGTCATTAGGGAAATATAAATTAAAGCCACAATGAGATACCTCTTCATATCTATTAGAATAGCTAAAAGTACAAGGGCTAACCATACCAATTGCTAGTGAGGATGTGGAGAACTAAAACACTCATACACTGCTAATGGAAATGTAAAATCAGTTTATTGTTTCTTAATAAACATACACCTATCATATGATTCAGCCATTCCACTTCTAAGCATTATCCAAAAGAAATAAAAGTATATGTCTACTTGTTCATGAATATTCATAGCAACTTTGTCAGAGCCAAAAACAACAAACAATCTAAATTTCCAACAAGTGAATAAATAAACCAGTTTTGGCATATCCACATAAAAAAGTACTCTCAAAAAAAATAAAGAATTAACTATAGATACAATAACATGGATTGATCACAAAATAGCAAGAGACAAGCAAGACAAAAATGAGTAAAACTCCCAACACAGAAGAAACACACAGAAATACCCATCTCCTGGGTTTCCCCTGAAAGAGGTATATTTGCATACTTTAAAAGCTGCTGCCTGAGCATCTGGTTTCCAATCAGCCTGAATCTAGATGCTGCCTGAGATCTTCCCCTTTGGGATAATAACAAGTCTTGACACACCTTTAACTACTGGGAGCCACTAAAAATAAAGCAGACTGTTTGGACCATCACAAAGGTTTGAGAGACAACCAAGAGGTAGGAAAGAATTGAATAAGTTTCATCTCCTACATGAGGCCACCCCTTCAAGACAGAGAGTTGGCTGTTTTATCTAATGCACAGAAACCAATGCAGAGAGTCAAAGCAAACTAAAAAACAGAGGACTATGAATGACATAAAGGAATAAGATAAAACTCCAGAAAAATGAGTATAAACTGTATGGCTCCATGGATATAAAATTCTGGAAAATGCAAACTAACCCTTAATGATAGAAGACAAATCAGTAGTTGCTGGGGACAGGGAGGGAGATTATAAAGGGGCATAAGAAAACTTTTGGGAATGATGGATATGTTCATTACCTTGATTATGATCATTTCACATGTATATTTACATGTAAAAACCTGCAAATTGTATACTTTACAGCAATTGTAAAGTACACTTTCCTAGCAAATTACTGTATGTCAATTACACCCCAATAAAGATTTATAAAAATAATGAGTGTTAATTTTTAAACAATCTAAAGTACAAGATAAGAAGGATAAGCCAGGGCAATGTCATGAATTAAATTTTTCCTAATACAGTTAGGAGTAAATACTATGCACTTACATAGTACAGTGAATACACAGGTTTAATTTAAAGGGTGTTTTGTTTTGTTGCTTTTTTTCCCCCACTAGATACATTTGGAAGACAAATGTCTATATTATTTTTAATTTCCCTATATTCTAAAAGTAATCTTATTGGGGCACCTGGGTGGCTCAGTTGGTTAAGCATCCAACTCTTTATTTCAGCTCAGGTCATTATCTCATGGTCATGAGACCAAGGCCTGTATCAGGCTCCACGCTGGGCATGGAGCTTAAGATTCTCTTCTTCCTCTTCCTCTTCCTCCTCCTCTTCCTCCTCCTCCTCCTCCTCCTCCTCCTCCTCCCTCTGCCCCTCCCCCTCCCCTGCGCTTGCACACATGCACGCACACTCTCTCTCAGAAAGAAAAAAAAAATTTAGACGTGATCTTATAGAGGTGCCTGGATGGTTCAGTCAATTGAGTGTCTGACTCTGGCTCAGTTCATGATCTCATGGTTTATGAATTTGAGCCCCATATCAGGCTCTGTGCTGGTAGCTCAGAGCCTGGAGCCTGCTTTGGATTCTGTGTCTCCCTCTCTCTCTGCCCCTCCACTGCTCATGCTCGCTCTCTCTCTCTCTCTCTCTCTCTCTCTCTTTCAAAAATAAATAAAACATTTAAAAATTTTTCAAAAAAGAAGTGATCTTATTAATTTTTTCAAAGGAGGTACCAAAACAGATTTTGTGTTTCCTAAAGACAGCCAAACAAAAACAAAAATTATGGGGAAAATAAAATTAGCAATCCAACATGCAAGAACAAACTTGCTACAGACAAGTAGCATCTCAAACTATTGGGGAAGGAAATAAAGCCTTACCAGATAAAATTCTTCTAGGAATAATTTTTAAGGGTGGCTCATATTTTATCTCAGATTTTTAACCTAGCAGTATCAAGATTTATTCCTCTAAATCTTGCCACCTTTCCCAAATGATTATTTAAAACCATGGGTGGACACTGAGTTTAAATAAATTATCATTATTTCATTATCCTAAGATAATGAGGCAGTTGTTCACATTTGGAGTGTATTCCAAAATCAGATCTTATTGTTTTTAATGTTTTTATTTATTTTTGAGAGACAGGGAGAGAGAAGGCACAAGCTGGGGAAGAACAGAAATAGACAGAGAATTCAAAGCAGGCTCCAGGCTCTGAGTTGTCAGCACAAAGCCCGACGCAGGGCTCAAACCCATGAACCGTGAGATCATGACCTGAGCTGAAGTCAGATGCTTAACTGACTGAGCCACCCAGGCACCTCCAAAATCAGTCAGATTTTTAAGAAGGTCTTCAAAAGACTCAGAGCTGAGGAATAATTCAGAATGTTTTGTTTTTTTCAAACAGGATTTAGAGCCCTAATAGGGTTGTTACAAGCTGATGAAATCTCATCAGTGTATACAACAAGGGGAAAAAAAACTTACATATTTGTCCACATCCAAAAGGTTTATGAAGACTCACAATACAGAAACTGCTTTTTCAAACTGAACCCTAGAGTTTTGTGCATTTAACTCTACTACGAGTTCTCTAGGTTTGAAGCCAGGTTTTCCAGTATGGTGAAGTGGAGAAAACACAAGGATATTTATCCCGATCAGTCATTACAATCTGTAGCAAACTGGGTAAGTGAGTTCTGCTTTCTAGAATTTTCACTGAAAATGGAAGGATTAGTTTAGAAATTTCTCACATCACCATCATTTTGCGACTATGGCTAAAACAAGACAGTATGCTTTCAGCACCATGGACAGTCACAAGAAGTAGGAAAAAGACTGGCTCAAGCAGAAAAGCCAATTATCTTGTTTTAAAAATTGTTATAGCAAAAGTCCATATATAGCTTAATATTTCAAGTTAATGTGGTATTTATGATAAGTAAATTTTCCATTTTTATTTTTTGTTACCACCTTTCAAAATTATGAACATCGTAGAATATAACAGAAACATATGCCTTGTGAAGAAAATCTCTATATTTATTATCTAAATGTTCCAATTAATTGTGATTAAAGATTTATTTTTTAAAAAATTCAAGAGATCTAAATGGACAAACAAAACAATTACCAAATATGTAAGTAAAACTACATTATATTTCACACTTCTCTACTCTTCAATTGAATACCAGGAACTTAAAAAGAATAAAATTTCAGTTTTATAAATTAAAAATGTCAGACATATACCAATATTTTTAATCAATTTAAACAACATTGAAGTTTCTATCATAATATATCTTAGAATTTAAAACCAATGTTATAAAATATTTTAGGGTAGAGTGCCTTCACATTAAGTAATGCTAACATCCTTTCTATCCAACCTCAATATTTGAAAGCAAATTAAGTCAGGTTAATATGAAAGTCAAATCTACAAGTCTTCAAGGTCAAAGAGAAAGGAGGAAGGAGTCCATCAAAGAAATATTCTATATTTTTTAGTATGTACACTCATGGAGTAGAATATTTTTTAAGTTTCCCTGATTATGGGGAGAAAGGAAGGTCTCCATGGTGTAGTGTGGTTTTATAAATGTATTCATTTGTGTATTAATTATATAAGACTGCTATTTGGAAAACATTGCTATGTTCTGGGGGATACAACAGTGAAGAAATAAATATAGTTCTTCTCACTGTCTAATATTGATCTTCTTGTTAGGACAGTAACTCCACATTTGTTGTAGTGTGTAATGAAAAGAGTGAATCTAGAGATAGCAAGAAAGCTTGCTGGACCTCTTCTGAGGAACAGATTTCTACTCTCGCAATACAGAAGGGAAACAGAGAAAAAGAGAAAAGAGAGAATTGGCTGTGTGTTTTCACAAGTGAGAGTTTTCCCTGGTTCTTACCATTTTAGAAGGAAGAAAGGAAGAAGGAAAAAGAGAGACATATGCATACTATGAATCCACCCACTCACAGACATGGCTCAATGTGAGTCCTGCAACCTGTCAGATTTGTATTCCTCCACCTTGGGGTCAAATGAGGAAGAAAACTAATTTAATGGAATGAGTAATAAAAGAGCAATGAGGTCCTCTCTCTAGGGGAGCACTGTATAACTTTCTATTTAACTTTCTTTTGGGGGGAAATGTCAGTATCAAAATCTAATTTTCATGTCTGGGTAAGCACATAGTTGACCATTATCTTTTCAGCAGATCTGTCTCTCTGAAAGCTCCACCTTTCAAAAGATAATTGAGCCAATCTTGATATTAAATAAAACAAGGACCCATTTATGTTTTGAAGGGAATGGCATCTATTGGCATTACACAGAGGCAAAATTGATAGTTCAAAATTCTAAAATGTGCATGTAATACAGTAATGTGCAGTATTAAGGAAAGCAGAATTGGAGCAAAGACCATCTTACTGCGATTCAAAAGTACAAGGAAAAGGAACACATCTGTCTGGTGTTAGTCACTATTTTCATGGTATCAAAGCACAAAAACTAAAAAGCCAATAAACTGCTTATATTTATTAATTTTCAAGATTTCATGTATAAGAAAATTGATGATGTTTCATAGTAAAATTGATTTAAATCAACCTGTTGATTCATTTACCTAAACAGTTTCACTTTTTAATTTATTAGATAGTATTGAATTGACAATCTAATTTTTCTATATGCAAACCTAAATAGAAAAAAAAAATCATCACACCCACACACAATGTATAGTAAAGTAATTCTCTCAATGTGTGAACCACCTAGTCTTACAACTATGAACTGGATAAAAAAGCAGATGAGACCAAATGCCCTTCTTACACCTTAAATACTACAAGAACATCTTTTGTGATCTCATTTATTTATTTGTCAAATATGTACTAAGTATCATTTTTCCTGTCTACCATGGAGACAGGTAGAAGAAATGTCAGTTTTCACCCTTGACTTCAGGGGCTTACACTTTAAATGAAAGGGTCATCTTATAGGTCCTGCTAACAGGTGACTTAGGCAGAAATTTTATCCCATTTATTTTCCAATTGGGATATAATCTCTATCCCATATCCCTTGCAATAGGTTGTGATGATCTTAAGGGCAGAAACATTGACACCTTCCATGTAACAACTACTCCAATTCTCAGGGTACATACACCACATATGCAATCGAAAATCAAATATTTTTCTGGTATAAAAACAGTGAAAGACCAGTTTACCCAAAACTCTTTTAATAATAAAATATATTTTGGGATTAGTATTGCTGAGTATTCACCCAGAAATAGTATAAATCATATATTCTGAAACTAAAAGTACTATACAACAAAAATTACCTTATGAATAAACAAATTCTAAAAAAAATGTTAACATCTTTGTAACATTGTTCTATTTGGCTAAGCTGATGTGACAGATGGGTGATGGTAAACTGAAATTTCGTATTTGCACCTAATTTCCTGTTTAAAAACAAATCAAAACCCACACCACCACACTGAAGTACATTTTTAGTTTATTGCAAGCTGACCAATTTAAGTCAAATCCATGTATTTTGCCTAATGAAACTAAATTTAACTCTATTTCACAATTTGGAGCACGAAAACAACCACTAGTTTTAGAGTCACATGATGTGGTTCAAGACCCAGCTTTGCCACATATTAATTGTCTGACCTTGGGCAACTCCTCTAACTTCTTGATGATTCAGATTCCTCACATGCAAGTTAAAAAGTTAAGATGCAATGCATTCAGCATCTACTCCGTCTCTAAAAGGCCCTACTCTTTTACGACACTGGCATTTACTGAAGCTTTAACACTATCCTCATTCAACCCAAATAATATTCCATTTAATCACAAAACACAACCAACACAAGCCACATCATTATATATCATTCTTGTGAATTCATCCACTTTTACTTGAATATGTAACATGGCACACAGCACTTTTATGAATTGGCAGAATTTTTTAAAAACCAGTATTTAATTCAGACGGTCACTTTGACCTTTCAAGAGGAAGTTGCTATTGTTCCTCTATCATTTGAAGTTCTAATAGGAAACAGATGACATATTCAAATTGGGTAATTTAAAGGGAAGTTCAGTAAAACTCTATTTACCAAGATACAAGAAGGGTATAAGAAAAACCACAAGGCACGGTACAATATCTTGGGGCTAGTAACATACCTCATTACCCACCCACCCCTCCCCCCAGAAAGTAGTAAGAGAAGGGAGTGTTGCAGGAAGTTGGAAACAGAGAGGCTATATGGAGAAGACCACCTTACAGGAGCTGTGATCTTAGTTAGAGGGACACAGCCAGCTCAAGGTGACCTTGTAAATAGGAAGATGAAGTAATAAATGCCTTGCCCTCACAATCTCCACTCCCTCCAGTCTCTGGCCAATGCTATCCATTGGCCAAACCCAATTAGAAACTGAGGCCAAGAGAACCCTGTGGATATATTTCATACAGGTTGGCTTCCTAGAGTACAGACTAGAGAAAGATGAAGAACTAGAGGTGCAAAGGGAAATACCTAACACAAACCGGTTCCCTCTAATTAGGCTAGGTTCTCAAAGAGTTATACTGTCCCCCAACTTGATATGAGGCTTCTTTAATGGTGTCATGAGTAAAAGCTACTTGTCTAGTGAGTTCATGCAATATGCTGGATCCCTTCCAAATTCTATGTATTTAATGTTCAAATAATCTTTATTCTGATACTAAGAACCTATTAGAACTCTCTAATGTAGTCATCTGGGATAATTTTAGATCTCAACAGGTTTTCACAAAGAATGTAAGCAAACCAATTGCTTAAATTGGAAGAAATGTCAATGTTAGTAAAGATTGATTTTCTATACTCCTTCTTTCTAATTAGTTGCTTTGGACATCAGTGAGTTGCATGAAAAGAACCACAATGATTTCTCTGATTAAGTAGCTCCAGCAAACTAGAAAGGTTGGAGCACAGCATTATTAACTCTTTGATGGGCTATGTATGTAAAGTCATGCTGAGCTGCACACATTATGAAATGCTCCAGGGGATAGGAAAATAAAAGTGGATAAAAGGAGGAGGAGCTTCAAAAGGAGGACTTAATTTAAGCCTCTAGTTTAGAAAAGACAAGGAGCATATCTGCCAATGTAGAAAGAAAACTATTGCTAATTGGATACTTGCTGCCATGTACCAGGTGCTATGCTAAGTGTTTTTACATCATATCTCATATAATCTGCATAACAGCCCAGTGAGATATTTTTATTTGGAGCATTTTACATATGTGGAAATTAACTTGCCTAAGGCACTACAAAACAAAATCAAAAAATACAATAATGAGACACTGTTTCAAAAAGGTTTTGATGTCACCTCAGGCATAACACCACCTTTTTACCATTTTTAATCATTGCTGTGTCTTAAAAAGCTATAAAACACAAATAACTTATTCTCCCTATTTATAGCATCAATCTGGAAAAGCAGAATTGACTGCTTCTTTTCACAAATATTTTAAGTGGTTGTCACAGCATTTGGAAGCACACTGGAAAGAGTTAGTCTGTGAAATCTTTTCCCCAGAATAGGCAGACTGGTTTTCTACCACACACTCAGTTCAGAATAGCCCTCTGTTTTCATGCTTAGAAATCAAGCCTCCTCAAGTACACTTGGGGCAGAGGCTACGTCTTGTTCCTTTTGTAATCCTTATAGCACCAAGCACACATATAGGACACATAATTGGGGTTAAATGAATACTCATTCAGTGAGTAATCAGCATAGCACAGAATGTTGTAAGCAAGAGACTTCAGAAAGAAAGTACACACTGGTTTATTTGCCCAGGAAAAAAAATTAAAATTAAACCAATCTTTTATCATCACTAGTGCTGTGGCATCTAACCTGCTTTTCATGTGGGCCACAGACAAAGTATACAATAGGTGCCATCTATAATGGAGCCTTCCCCACACCCATCACAAGTCCACTCAAAACAGACCCCACCTCCAAAGAATTAATACAGGAGGAACAGTGCTAAAATGTTATGAACTGGAAAAAGAAGAAGAAAGGTAACATTTGATGTTAATTATGTGTCAGGCATAGTATGTAACACTTTACATGTATTTTCTCATTTATAAGGATAACAATCACTGTCCTCACTTCATAGATGAAGACATTGAGCTTAGAGAAGTGATTTGCCTGTGGTCACACAAATAATAAATGATGAGTGACAGAGTAAAGATTTAGCTTAAACTCTAGAAGATAATCATTAAAGGGCAGCCTTATTATCAAAAAAAAAAAAAAAAAAGAAAGAAAAGACAAGAGATAGGTGCAGCCACTATGGAAAACAGTATGGAGGTTTCTCAAAAAATGTTTAAAAAAGAACTACCATATGATCCAGCAATACCGGTTTTGGGTATTTATCCAAAGAAAACAAAAATACTAACTCAAAACATTTGCACCCCCCCATGTTCACTGTAGCATTATGTACACTAGCCAAAATATGGAAACAAGTGTCCATCAACAGACTAGTGGATAAAGACATCATAGTGTGTATATATACAATGGAGTATTATTCAACCATAAAAAAAGAATTAAATTGTGCTATTTGCGACAATATAGATGGACCTTGAAGACACTATACTAAGTGAAATAGGTCAAAGACAGAGAAAGGCAAATATCATATCATCCCACTTACACATAGAATCTTAAAAATAAAAAAGCTCATGGATACGGAGAACAGACTGGTGGTTGCCAGAGGTGGGATGGACAAAACGGATGAAGGTGATCAAAAAGTACAAACTTCCAGTTATAAAATAATAAATTCTGGGATGTAATGTACAGCATGGTGACCATAGTCAATAATATCATACTGCATATTTGAACGTTGCTAAGAGAGTAAATCTTACAAGTTCTCATCACAAGACAAAATATATTCTGTAACTTTGTATGGTGACAGATGTTAACTAGACTTAATTGTGGTAATCGTTTCACAATATATACAAATTTGAAATTACCCTGTTGTGCACCTGAAATTAATATAATGTTGTATGCATCTCTATTTAAAAAAAAAAGCAGGCTTTAATATCACTAACGATATAGGGAGTGGGGAACACCAACTTTTGCCTTGGTGACACTGGAGTCATTATTGAGACAACTAATGTATATGAAGCTTGGTTGCTCCCTTACATTGGTGAGGGCATCACAATTAACACCTAGGTTGCCCTAGAAAGACTGGGAGAACATGGAAACAGAAGTCCTAGCTCCATTGCTCTCTGGCTGTGGTTATCTGGGGACATTCATGTTACCTCTCTGAACCTCAGCTTCTAAGTCTGTCAAATGAGGATGACAATACTTTAAGAAACATTCAGGGGATTCAGTCAAAGTGCTTCAAAATCTATAAAGCACTGTGCCACAAAATCGTTGATTATTGTCTACTATTGATAACACTCTCAGCCACCAGCAGGATAGGAGATGCTGCAACATAAAATCCTGAGCAATCACCCCAACATGTTGTACCTTAGGAATGGTTTGTCAAGAGAAAAATCTAATTATTCTTTATAGGTCACAGCTTGGGGACTCTTCATCCAATGATATAAGGAACCTGAAGGAAGAGATGGGGATAGTTAGAAATGGCAGGTGGGATTTATGCTAATTTTGTTGAACAAAGAAGGGCTTGAAAATAATTTTGGAAAGAGATAATGAAAGTTTCTCTCAATTGTTATCATATTCCTCTTCAAGGCCAGAAAAGGGAAGAACATTTACTAACGATGAAATTAATTATTTTTTTTTATTTTGTTATTTTTTTAAAGTAAATTCTATGCCCAAAGTGGGGCTCGAACTCATGGCCCTGAGATTAAGAGTCACATGCTCTGATGACTGAGCCAGCCAGGTCCCCCTAATTTTTCATTTAAATAATAACACTTTATAGTATTCAAGTATACCTTGCACTGTTCCAAACTGTATTTGAGATAAGATACCTTACATTTTTTGGTACTACTTTGTGATTTTTCAAAGAATTTCATAGTAATGGTTTCAACTGGTGGTATTTTTATAGTGGTATCCTCTTAATTCTACTAAGGAGGAAGACATATATAGAAAAGGTGATAAATTATTTTTATTATGTGCAAGGTTGACTGGATAATTTTAGACCCAAGCTGTTTTCCAAAGCTAGTATTTCTTAACCCTGTCCCCTAATTTTTCCATCTGTAAATAGAGTCAAATAATTCCCCACTGTTTTTCCATTTCTAATAAAATTATGTATGCAAGGTGTTTTGGTAAATTCTAAAGAACTGTTATTATTGCCTATTATCCATCAACTCTGGTAACTGAGAGTATATTTCTTAGTCACTCTAACCCACAGCAATTCCAATCAAGATGCAGCCCTAAAGAAACCCCTTTATTTATCTAGGAAGTTTTCACATATAAGGGAAGTCCACACAATGTGCAGACAGGGAGCTGAATTAACTAGAACTCCAGAGGGTCCGCCCAGCTGCTTGGACATCCAAACCTGGCACTGAGCAAATGAACTCCTAAAAATCACAGGAGGTATCAGGGTAAACTCACCCAGCCATCTGACTCACTCACAGCATCTGGGCATGAGAAAATTTTATTTCCCAAATCCCACTTCCCTGCCCCCATCTTCCCTAGCCACACATACAAACAATCTGGACAGTCCATAAGGTAGAGGATAATTTTAGGGGGTTCCCCAGGGCCTGGCTGGCTGCTTTCCAATCATTTCTTTCTGGCCTGTGAAATCAGATGCACTATTTCCTTAGACATGAGAAAAAATGAAATCAGTTTCTATTTGCAGAGTGAGATAGAAAAAATGAAAATCGCACACAGCTATGTCACAGAAAGGACCTTCCTTAAGCTGGAGGAGAGGAAGGAAGCAAAAGAGAAATTCAAAGGAAAAAGTAGTTTGATTTGTTAACCCCTGAAAATCAGGGTCCCACGCACTTGGTCTCATGTACATAGCACATTTAAGGTTTTGGAACAAAGCTGGTAAATAAAATCAATGAGATTTGTGAATTCATGTTAAACAATGGTCATGTGGTTTAATCATCATGGCCCTTCTAGAAGCAAATCACTGTGTGTTTTCCTGTCTGTGTGTAGCTCTGTACATGCATCTGACCACTCCCGTACCATCCTTCTTTCTCCTAACAGACACACAACACATTTTAACATATATGAAATTTGGCTAAAATGAACATCAAGAATAAGCTGTTGGACCAAAAAAAAAAAAAGGCAAAGGCCTAGGGCATTAGATTTCACAAATGGCCTACACTGATTCAAAAATGCAATATGAAAGGACGCTGATTAAGGATTATATAGACCAATATTCTGTACCTAAATGTGATTACAAATGAAATCATCTTATCACATACCCAAATTTTGCTGGCCACATAAACCCACCTCCACCCTGAGAACATCAGATTCTCTTCCAAGGATCCCTCCTTCCTTGGTATTGGTAGGTGTCCTCCAGGGGAAATTACATCATCTGAGCTCTCGAACCAGTCCAGGCACCCACAGGATGCACTGGCTCTAGGTTGTCCATGTGCCTGAATTACTACTGCAGGAGACTACTTACTGCTGCTCTGCCCAGGCCATCAGAGCTCCCCTTGCACTGAAAGGGTTCCCTCCTCTGAGTTCTACTCTCTGAATGGCATATGATGACTCTGTTGTGGGGTCAAGTTCTTTTTTCTGACACAGGGTAGCTAGGCTCAGGGGACAGACAGAAAGGGGAGGGAGTTCAAATAACAGCCACTATATATTTCTGCAGCATACAATCCTGGACTCTCAGACTTTCTTCAGAGCCCCGCAATCCCTCCTTGCAATTTGCCTCATGCCACTGAAATCTGCTCATGCCCTGCCCCCGATGTTGATAGAATTTCATTCATAAACTCATTTAAGCTTAGTCCTTAAATGAGTCCTTAGAAAGTAGAGATTTCCTTAAGTAAATCCCTAGATACAAGTGGAGTCCAGGGCTTACTGCACAGGGGTTGAAGCTCGAGTTATAAATTATGACTGCTTCATATTTCCTTCTCTACCTTTGAAACACAAGTATTTCTATTCTTGACCATCCATACTATCCTTGACAGTCCATTCACCAACAGATTCTTGCATGCCCAGGATGCTAAGTAGGCACCTCCTTTTTCTGTGCTCTCCATCACAGCATCAGTAACAGCAATTCACATTTGTATAATGCTTGACATTTTATGAAGGACTTTCACATTTATTACCACACTGGAGCCTCACATCATTTCTGGGAGTAGAGCAAATCGAATATTGTTACTTTCATTTCAGAGCTATAAAAATTGACACTCAGTGAGGTAAGGAGATTTCCCCCAGGAGCATTCGGCCAGTGAGGAAAGGAGCCAGGCTCAGAATCCAGATCTTAAGACTCCCATTGTAGGTTCTTTGCGATGCATAATGCTGCCACCCTTTAGTTTTCAGTCCCGTGTGCGTCTCTGTAGGCACCCTCCCTTGACTTCTAGCCGAGTTCAAATAATCTCCATGAAAGTAAATTTCCATGCTTTCAGGCCATCCAACAGCTTCCTGAGAAGCAGGGCATCATTACTCCCTCTTTCCCACTGGAAATATGATAAGAAAGCCCACTGGGTAAGTGTTCTTGGAGTAAATTAATTTTGGAATAATCTAACCTGACCTCCAGCCAGAATTCTCTACCAACAGCATGCAACATAAAAGTCTGATGAATAAAATCTTGACTTATAGCATGGATTTGCTTCACTTGACTTATTTTGAGGACACATGTTTGCAAACCAATTGCAAAATACTGTGTTTAATTATATTGCAATCTATGGTTGAATTTCATTCAAATAGCATTTATAATTGGTACATTTTTCAAGTACTGCTTCTGCCAGAGTTGTATGTAAAAGTACATTATCGTCATTGGTACAACTGCAGCCCAACTTAGCATCAATATACATCCCATAGATTAGGGGGTAAGTCACTAAAGGACAGTGGCTGTCACATTTCCATAAAATACAATTAAATATATTCAGAAATAAATTGGTTCCCAGATTTTGCTAAAACAGCATATGGCATATTTTCAAAATTAATGAGCACTGATTGAGCACCTAGGTTGTGCTCAGCACTGTGGAGAATTCAGAAAAGCATAAAGTATGTCCTAAGATAGTCAAAGGAGAGAGAGACCCCAGGGTATTGGGATCAAGGTGAAAGTATATTTTGGAAACAAAAGGTGAAAGTATATAATTATCATCATTTTCTCATTTGTCAATTACTACATGCCAAACACTATGCTTAGTATTTTGTTTGAATTACCTTATTTAATCCTCATTAACAACTCAATGAGATAGCTACTGTTATTATCCCAATCTTATAAAAAATAAAAGTGAGATGCAAGGATGTATTTTATTTAAGGTCACATAGCTCAGAAGTGGAGGAGCCCAGACTGGAAACCAAGTATCTGATTCTCCAGCCTGCGTACTCTTAGCCTCTTTCCTGTAATTGGAGAAGGCTCGTGAAGGGCTGGATCCTTACTATGGAATTAGGTAGGGTTTGCTTAGGAAAAATGGAAAAAATTAAGATAGGTCATCATACTAAAGGATAGGACAAGTAGCCTAAACAAAGGCACAGGGTCAAGAATTTGTATATGACCTATGAGGATCCCTGAAGAAAATTAATGGCAGGAAGTAAAGTTAGCTAGGCAGAGTAAGACATTTAACAACAGCACCTTAAAAATATCCTAGGTAGAACTTAAAGACTTGAGCCTTTGGATACAGAAAGTCACACAGGCAGACTCTTACATAGGAAAGTGACAATGAAAAGGAATTGCGGTATACTAGCAGCATATTCAGGAAAAGGGGAGAAGAGGGAAACTTGAAAGAAGCAAACTGATCATTACTTATTGTGAAATCCCCTACAGACCCTACAACTCCTTGGTCATAGTACATAATCAATAAATGTTTGTCAGGAGTGCCTGGGCAGCTCAGTCAGCTAAGCGTCCAACTCTTGATTTCAGCTCAGGTCGTGATTCCATGGTTCATGAGTTCAAGCCCCAAGTCGGGCTCTACACTGACAGCACAGATTCTCTTTCTCTCCCTCTATCTCTCTCTCTGCCCCTCTCCCACCCATGCATGCTCACTCACTAGCTCTCTAAATTAAATAAATAAATAAATAAATAAATAAATAAATAAATATTATTTTAAATGTCTTTCTAAAAATAAGTAAATGCTTGTCATATCAGTATACAAAGGCTAGTAGGGATAAAAAGAAAGGTGTAAGTCCAAGAAAGAATCTGTGGGAGTCACTGACAGATTGTTCATGAAATAAAAAGAAAGCAAAAAATGGCACCAAAGTGCTACTCTAGGAAAATATGTGGTGCTTTTGGCTGACAATCAAGTTGGAAACGAGAAGTGGGTTCCAGCCGGGTACAGGGGAATGATGGGTCCTCCATTTTGGTTTGAAAGTGTAGAGGTTTGAAAGGGATATAGAATAATTAATATATTATAGGTATGTAGAGAAATAGGCCTAGAATACACTTAAGATTCTCCAAGGGTAGAAAGCATAGTCCTTACTCATCACAAAATTCAGATAGATAAAAGCTGTCATTTTATTTATGGGACACTTCGATAGGCAACTCCAAGTAGGTAGAACTTTTTAAATACAAATGTCACTACTAGACCTATTGTATTTTATCAAAGACTTGTGAAGTAAAGAAATTCATAACGTACAAGAATACTATTACAAATTGAAAAGAACTAAGCAAAAGGAAATAAATCAAAGAGTGAAGCTCCTATCCCTGCTCCTCTTGACATGCAGACAGCACTGGCCATTTGAACACCAGCCTTTACTTATCAAAATACAAAAAGGAAAAAATCATGTAATGGTCTCTCAGCAAGAAGCCATTAGACAGATCTAATCATAATGGGACCAAATATTCCTATAAATGAAATGCATGCATTTAGGACCACAAGCAGAGTTTAAAAGCAGCTAACACAAAAGGTAAGTAGAGTTGCCTGTGCGTACACAATGGCTCAGATGTGATAGAGCAATCCAATTGGCCCTCAAACAAACTGAATTGTGAATTTACAAGACAAACTCAGTATCCATTAGCTTAAAATTCAAATGACCCTCATCGAAAGCCCAGCTGTGGCAACAGGAGCTATTATTCTCAAACTTCTCTCTTATGATCAAGCACCAACATCCAATCACTGAAGCTACAGCCTTATCCAAATTAGTTGCTTTCAAAACAACCTGACCACATGGTTCATTCTTTAGATGCTTGAAGCCCACCAGAATGACCAAGTGGATGAGAGCATGTAAGATTCATTTAAACAAAAGAGCTCATTGTAATGAACAAAATCAAAATCCTTACCAGGCAAATTAGAGGGGGAAAAAAGACTGCTTGAAAATTTAAGTTCTTTCAAGAGGGAAGGATTGGGGTCAATTAAAATATAAAAAATGGAAAGATCCGTAAATGTAACCTAGGGAGTAATTCAGCTAGTGGGACATGTTTGTCGTTAGTAGATGCAAAGAGAAATAAATTGAAATCCAACTACAGTGTTCTAAATAAAAAGCACATCATAAAATATGCTCAGGTAACATGCCAAACCTATAACCCAATTTAGAGGCAGAATATTTATCAAAGGTTATTTGGTAAATTAGTTGTTTGAAACCCTGAAAATATTTTCTCCCAAGAAATAAGGTTATTCATGGTGATTGGCTTCCCATGGTAGACCACAAAACTCTCTTAATGTATAGTGTAATAATGTGTAAGTATAGTACTGGAATAATGAGGGAACACAAATTGTTCTGTAAAAATAGAATCTTACCATCCTCTATAGCAGTGCTTTTCAAATTATAAGTCACAACTCATGAAATCAGTTCAGTAGGTCTTTCCCTGTTTAATTCTTAATAGAATGGAAGAAATGGAATGGAAAGGACAGAACTGCAAAGATCAAAGTACAACAAATAATCAAAGTACAAAATAACAAGTAAAAGTGTTATTCTTGAAACTTAATTTCAATGTTATAGGTATAAATAGCTATGTGCATTCAGGATTGCAATGTAAAATATATTTCTTACTGTGGCTCACAGTTAAAACAGTTTGAATGTCTTTTAGGAAGGCTTCCATGGGGTGCCTACCACAAAGCTAGGGTTTAATAAATAACATTTGTTAAATGAGTGAGTGAGTGAGTGAGTGAGTGAGTGAACCGGTAAACACATGAAGAGTGAATAAACAGGACGCCAGTGATACACCTCTCTCAGTCACAGACCTGACACTTGCAGAGGAAAGCTTGCTCACTCCATCATTTCCATACTAGTGAGGCAGTGGGGACAGATAGCTGTCCAACTTCAATTCCCTATGGGTGTCTCCCTTGGCCTGGGACAGGATCTCTGCCACAATAGGGACCATTAAGCAGGAAAGATGGGGGACAAGGCTTCTACAATTGAGTGGGATTGGAGTCTAGGGGCTGGGTTATGATGGGAAGAGGGGAATGGTAAGATAGGGTTGCCAGATTTAGCAAATAAAGATACAGGGTGCTGGTTAAATTGGAACTTCAGAGACATCACAAATAGTTTAAGGGCAAAGAAAATCATGAACCTCCAGAATGAGATCAGTTTGATCCATCATGTGATGTAAAATGATGTGTACAATACTCTGGTGGGTGCTGTGGAAAGAAAAATTACTTAGTTCTTGATCCTGAAGAGGTCAGAGATGCATAGGCAAGGACCTCAGCAATGACCATGCATGGAATACTATTCTAAGTACTTTCCAGGCACCAACCCATTTAACCCTCACCACCTGCATTCGACAATGCTATTATCTCCATTGAAGACAGACAACTGAAGCATGGAGAAGTTACAAGAGAAAGATGTCCTAGGTCTCCTATAGAAACAAACAGTATTCAGGGGGCCTGCAGTCGAGGGCTGGTTATTGTCCAAGGGGCTGGATCTGGAGGCGAAATTTGAGAGGAACCTTGCAGAGAGAGGAAACATCAATAGACGAATTGGTGGAAGAAAACTCCAGGCAGAGCAACAGCTTAGTGGTGAGAGGACATGACCAAGAAATGGATGTAGACAAAGGTTTCTAGTGTGCTAGGAATACAGTAAGAAGGAAAGACTGGACAAGAAAATTTAGGTAGTGACCACACTGTCAAGGGGAAACTGCATCCCCTATGGCATCTGCATGCAGTGGGAACCACCAAAGAATTGGGGGTATATAAATGGACACTGTGTTCAGTCGGGCTATTAAAGAAAATGACTTTGGCAATGGTCCAAAAGGTCGAGCGGATGAGCCAGAACTCAGAGGCCAGGAAAAGATCAGGTGAGTCAATGCAGCTGGCTGGCAAAGCACTGTGGAATCAGAGTCCAGGATCAGATCCACGGTAGGAAGTAACCTTGGACAATTCAGGTAATGACCCTGAGCCCTGGCCTCCTCACTTCTAAACAGGGATGACAACACAACTTACCTCATAATGTCATTGGGGAATAAAACAGGACGTGGAGGAAATGCCTCATAAGTGGAAACTAGCTATAAAGGGTTATGGTGATTGAACTGAATCTTTCCCTTAACAATTCCTCTGAGTTCAACCAGCCTTTGATCGAACATTTCCAAGAGTAAGGTACTCGTGCCATCCCAGTGGTAACACAGTGATGATGAAAGAATGGAAGAATGAAAGAATGAGGGTGTTTACCTTTCCTATTTCCAAAGAGAAAGAGTATGGCTAGGAATAAAACTGAGGTAGAAAACAAAAAACAAAAACACCAAATACCAAGTAACCATAGTTGAAGAAGGTAGGTGAACTTTGAGATCCTCACTCTAGCACATACTAAAGTGACCTTAACCAAATTATTCAAACTCTATAAACTTTGACTTTTCTCATCTGTAAAGTATATGGTTGTAAACACCTATATCGCAAACCTATTAGGGAAGATAGCTGAGATTGTGTATATTATGCCCTTAGAACAATGCCCACCAGAGTAGACAATAAATGACAGTTATTATGTATTATGTATAAATTAAAATAAAGCTATAGTCACAGTTAGGCAGCAATACCAGTGGAAATAAGAAAACAGAATGTGGAAATAAGTAGAACATACATGAGGTATGACAATTCTAGAGATCACATTCAGAAACAGTGGCATGGAATTGAACACCCCTTTTCTGTAGAGCCAGATGTGTTCTCCCCAGTGGATGTGGCTCCTGAAAGGTACCCCTCCGGTTTAGATGATGAAGGATCGCAGCATTAAAAATGCAGGTTTGCAGGGGCACCTGTGTGGTTCAGTTGGCTAAGCATCTGACTTTGGCTCAGGTCATAATCTCACAGCCTGTGGGTTCAAGCCCCGCGTTGGGCTCTGTGCTGACAGCCAGAGCCTGGAGCCTGTTTTGAATTCTGTGTCTCCCTTTCTGTGTCTCCTTTGCCCCTACCCCACTAACATTCTGTCAAAAATATTAAACATTAAAAAAAATTTTTTTTCAATGCAGGTTTGCTGACTGAGGGAAGGGGGTCCAGAAGGAGAAAAAGCAGTTGCCTCTGACTTTATAATTCTCCTGCCACTTTCTGCTCTTAAACCAGACTCCATCATTGACTATCATGAAGGCACAATGCAAAGGTTCATAATATGTCAGAGCCAACAGGGGCAGGAATGGAGGTCAGGGCCAGACATCCATCCATCTAAGCCTACAGGACACACATAAGTAGGATGTGCTAGGTCTGAAACCACCATTCTATGCTTACAATGTCCTACTTTTCTAGACATCAGAATATCCAGCAAGCCACTCTTTCTGCAGAAGCTATGCAAGTATGGTGAGGCATACAAACATTATCCCAAAAATCTAACCAGTGCTCAGGGCACTGCTGTGACCGAGGTAAACTTCTTACCCTTTCGGGGGGTTTTTTCTTGAAATTTTAAAAATTCTTTCTTAAAGACTTGGTTCGTAAACTTAAATACTTGACTAAGAAAAAGTAAAGGGAAGATGAACAACATGATCATGAAGACACTGTGTTCCAAATACACACCATTGGTCCTTAGCCTCTGCCAATGACACAACAAGGTATGCATTCGACTTGTTTTCCAGCCACAGTGACTTTCTGCCTCTGTGTTCTCCATACCAGTCACCTGTTCGCCCTTGTCAGACACCTGCAAACACACACGAGGTCCTGTCGGGATCCAGTACCCTTTCAGGTACTGTGCAGAATCTCCTCTGTGCAAACCAAACTGGTCTGGGTAGGAAGAGCCTACATTCATGGCCACCTCCTAACCAAAATGGAACCAAAGGCCATTCCTTATGAAAACATCCACCTCCTCTCGTGACCCCCCTGACACTAAAGGTAGCCTCCAAAGTTAGAATGAGAGCATTTGGTGGAAATGAAAAGTTGCCTAAATTTTCTCATGTCCTAGCACTTTCGCTTTTAGGAAATGAATATTTAGAAAGGCTTAAGAATATCTTTCTTACACATTTCTCTCCCTCCCAAATATAGAGGCCTCAACAAATGCCTCTTCATTTATGAGTAAGAATGTGTTGCCTGAGAAGAAAGCAACCTCAAAACACATTCCATACTCAGTCATTCACCTCTTTGAGCAAATGTACTCTTATAGGTGGGGAAGGGATGATCTCTTAACTCTTCTAGCAACACTGATTAAAAGTGATACCTGCTGGGGTGATTCAGCTAACACTGGATCAATCATTTGTAGAAAGAGGGAGAGAGCAGATACAACTCTGGCTCCTGCCCCCAGCAAATAGCACAAAGCAAGATATATGGAGTTAGCAAGGACAGAGGGAATTCCCTTTCCCCAGAGCTCTTCAAAGACAAAAGAGCCGGGCACCTGGGTGGCTCAGTCGGTTGAGCGTCCGAAGTCAGCTCAGGTCATGATCTCGAGGTCCATGAGTTCAAGCCCCACGTCGGGCTCTGTGCTAACAGCTCAGAGCCTGGAGCCTGTTTCAGATTCTGTGTCTCCCTCTTTCTCTGACCCTCCCCCCATTCATGCTCTGTCTCTCTCTGTCTCAAAAATAAATAAACGTTAAAAAAAAAAAAACAAAGACAAAACAGCCACTCATTTTCTTAATTGTCTAAGTATGTCTCTGATTACTTTTTAAGTCTCCCTCAAACCAGCCATGATTGAGAGCCATTTATTCCAAGAAATCAAGGTGGGGCATCTATTGGCTAGAAGATAAAACAGGAATAAACAACCAAAGACAACAAAATTGCTTTATGTGGGTTGGTAATTTAAGAACAAAAATCTGGGGCGCCTGAGTGGCGCAGTCGGTTAAGCGTCCGACTTCAGCCAGGTCACGATCTCGCGGTCCGTGAGTTCGAGCCCCGCGTCAGGCTCTGGGCTGATGGCTTGGAGCCTGGAGCCTGTTTCCGATTCTGTGTCTCCCTCTCTCTCTCTCTGCCCCTCCCCCGTTCATGCTCTGTCTCTCTCTGTCCCAAAAATAAATAAACGTTGAAAAAAAAAATTTTTTTTTAAATAAAAAAAAAAAAGAACAAAAATCCATAGGGTACCTGGCTGGCTCAGTTGGTGGAGTGTGAGACTCTCGATCTCCAGGTTGTGAGTTCGAGCCCACGTTGGGTGTAGAGATTCCTTAAAAGTAAAATCTTTAAAAATAAATAAATAAAAACAAAAATCTAGGGGTGCCTGGGTGGCTCAGTCGGTTAAGCATCCAACTTCGGCTCACACTCTGTGAGTTCGAGCCCTACATTGGGGCTCTCTGCTGCCAGCTCAGAGCCTGGACCTGCTTTGGATTCTGCCCCTCCCCCACTCACACTCTGTATCTCTCTCTCTCTCAAAAATAAATATTTTTTAAAAATTAAAAAACAAAAATCTAAATACAGTAAAGGACAAGTCAGAGAGAAAAGTAATTCTAAAGGAGCATCTCACCTCTCTGGAATGACCCCCAAACACTACCTAACATTGACATCACAGAGGGGGAAATGGGCAGAGATGTAACAGGCCAAAGGAGATGGCTAATTTTAGCTGCAGGCCTGAAAAACTTTACTTTTTCAGGCTTTTCATTATTTTCTTTTTAGAGTTCAGGCCACCAAGCACCCAAGCATTTCAGTCTGGTTTCTCTCAGTCTGCTGTTGTGTTCCCAGCTCCTCTCCATCACCTCTTATTGAGATCTCCCTGCTTAAAAACCAATCTGTCACACAGCAGAGATCATGGGTTGGGCAATCTGAGCTCTAAGATCGAAGGAACGTGGCCATAGAAGATGGAACACCAACAGTAGCCAAAGGTGAGAAGAGACGCACTAGAAGCCAGGGAAGAGTCTGAGAGTTCGCAGCCTCAAGAGTTGCCTTGCTGAAGGACGAGCTTTCACATCCATGACAGAGGACCCCAAGTTCTGCTTTCTCTGGCCAGCTAGGAAACTGCAGACAGAGAGGTAGCTCCTGGAGGAGCCCCAAGGCTGTCCGGAGGACCAGTCAGGCCCTAGGACTGAGTGAGGAGTACCGAGCAAGAACTCAGGACACTGGCCACTGCCACTGCCCTCTGGTCCAGGCTTAGTTGTCAGGCAGTCTGTTGGGGGAGGGTGGTAGATAGAGACAAAGGATACACTCTGTTCCCACTGTAGAGGGAAGGGGGGGGGGTTACCGTGCACAGTGTGAGGCTGTCCCTAGGAGCAGCCAATATAGGTTTCCCATAAAACAGTGGCTGCCACCATTTCCCTCAGTAGGACCAGCCAGCCAGCCTTCTCATAAACGGTTCCTCGCAGAGATGCTTACAGCAGCACCATTGCCACCTCAGGCAGGTGTGAGCAATTAGATGTACCTGCCTTCAGAATTGCGATTTGTTCACCTGATCTGGCAAACCCCACTTTAACTCTTCTCATCCCCGATGTATCTCACTCACAGAAGAAATGAGTTAACTTCAATGGAGTTTGCAGCGTGCTGGGGGTTTGGGGAAGGGGGCAGGAGGAGGCAAAAAGGCGGAAACCTCCTGACCTAAAGATTTTTTACCGTTAACTTTTTTTTTTTTCAGATTAAAAGGTTAAAAAAAACACCACCACTACAACAAAGTAAGCAGCAAAGAGGGACTGCAGGATCCTGCTTATTTTCAGGCATTCCTAGCATTTTAGGTAAAGAGCAACTGGCAAAACTCAGTCCAGACTGACAGAAAACGTGCTCGCCTGTCAACGAAGGAAGGAAAAACAGGTTCACTGAGGTCCAGGAGGCGAGGATTCAGCCTCCCGGGCTTCAGGTCTCCTCCTCGCCCTGCCCCACCCCAGACTTGCAGGTGGAAAGCACGCATGTGAGACCGCACACACTTGTCAACTCCTGGGGACCCCAGGGCCCCCGCTCGGGGCCCGCCGCCGCGCCACCGCGGACGCCCGTCGCTGCGGGGACACACCCTCCACCTACCTCGAACATGGGAGAGGCGCCCTTGCTCGGCAACGTGCAGCCCAGGAGCTCGGCGAGAAACTTTGCCATATACGAGCGCGGAGGCAGGCTCCCTCCCGAAGCGCCGGATGCGTCCTCGCCCCGCGCGGGAGCCGGGGCGGCCGGGGCTCGCGCGCAGCCCGCGGGGCCAGCGAGGCCGGGGCTCTGGGGCTAGCCCCGCGGCGGTCGGGGGCCGGAGGGCCGGAGGGCCGGGGGGCCGGGGCCCGGGCGAGCGCGCCTGCTGCCCGGCCGCCGCAGCCCGCTCCGCCGACCGAGCCTCCCGCGGCGCGGGAGCCGGGCGCTGCGGTCCGCGCTAGCCTTTCCCGCTGAATGTCACCATTACCATAGTAAAGGGAAGGGCCCCGCCGAGGGGGTGGCGGGAGGGCCAACGGCGCCGCAGGACGGGCGGAGCGCGCGGGCAAGGGCAGCGGGCGGGCACAGCACCGCGGCGCAGGCACCTGCCCGGCCACTCCGGCGGCCCCGCGCGGCTGGAGACCGGCAGGCGACGGCAGGGAGGGTCGACTTCGGGAGGAGGACCAGGATGACCTAGTTCTCCAGTTTCCCCCTCCTCGACGCGAACCGGGGTGGGAAAGGCGGCTGCCTCGGGCCGCTGACTGACCGGGCGAGTGGCTGCTGCAAGGCGCGAGCTGCCCAGAGGGGCTCCCCCACCGGCACGCGCCAGCCCCACCCTCCCTTTGGGGAAGGGAAGGGCTCCAGAGCCTGGGAGGAGGGACGCCCACTCCTCACATTAACCCCTGTTATTGAATGGAGCAGGCAGGGGTAGCCCAGAAGGGGAAAAGTGACTTTGTAGGCACGGGGGCTGGGCTAGATCCGCTCCATAATCACAGTCACAGCTCCTTCCCTGGCCTTGGCTGGGGTGAGGGGTTAGGGTGAAAAAGGATGGTCAAGGCAGGAGACACACAGACAGGTGTGATCCTGTTTTGGTTCCCCCCCCCCCAAACCTATAAGGCTTGTTGTCTTTTAATAAGGGAGATACTTTTAGGACACAAGGCCTGTGTTGCATCCTTATAGCTGTACATCTCAAACTTTAGTGTGCATAGCAATAACCTGGAGGACTTGTTTAAAACCAAAAGTCCTGGGCCCCCACTCCCGGTGTTTCTGATTCAGAAGGTTTGGGGCAACCTCAGGACCTGCTTTTTTATTAGGCACCCCAGGAGATTCTGATGCAGGTGGTGCCCAGGATGGATTTTGAAAAGCACTGCCCTACCTTAACAAATCCAGAAGTCGGGGCACACCCAAACTGTAAACGCAACAGATTGATTGGCCATAGACAGAGACCCTAAGGAAAGTTTGTCAAATCACCTAATGTTCTACGCAAGGAAGCAGAACTAGAAAAGTTTGTATTACTTCACAAGTCACATTTTATTAGAGACACTTCAGGCATTATAGAAGGACTCTGTAAATCTTGTTTGACTGAATGAATAGAAGATGGATAGCTGGGTGGATGGTGATGAATAGCTAGATGTAGATTTCCTGATTCAGATTCCAGAACTCTAGCTGGTACAGCAAAGTCACTGGATTTAGGAAATGAAACGGGAAGGAAAGGTGTTAAACTAAATTAGTTTGAATGCATCAGTTCAGTGCTTCTCCAACTTTTGCAGTCAACTATTTTTCACAGTAAAGAGATTATCAAAAACAAATTTTCTTTGAAATCTCTAGTTTTATCTTTTTTCATTTTAGCCTATGAAATATTCAGTCAGGTTTGTTACAATATAAAAAGACCTACTCCAATGAGTAAAACTAATGCTCCAAGTATTCTATATCCAGAATCCCATTGGCACAGCACCAGCTAACCCACATCAGCAAAATTAAGAAATGTGGCAGCTAGGTGCCCTGTGGGCTACACTAAAAAGAAAAGGGAAGGGAAACTAATATGCATTGAGTACCTACAAATGGCTCAGGCACTGTGTCGCTGGGTTGGAGCATGGGCTCTGGGGATAGATTACTAAATCCCACTTCTGATATTTAATAGCTGTGAGACTTCGGACAAGTGACTTCACTTCTCTGTGCTTTGCTTTGGGCATCTGCAAATTAGGCAAATAATAAAGGTAGCTACTGCATATGGTTTGTGTTTGTTTTCTATTGCTCTCACAACTTAGCATCTTAAAACAACACCCATGGATCATCTCATAGTTCTGGGAGTGGGTTCAACTGCGTTCTCTGCTGCATAGGATCTCACAAGGCTGAAACCAATATGCAGCCAGCTGGACTCTTATCTCTGGGCCCTGGGAAGAATCCACTTCCAAACCCAGTTCCTTGTGGCGTAGGTCTGAGGTCCTTGCCTCCTGGTTGGTTGTCAGCCCGGCTGCCCCCTGCTCCTTGAGGCTGTCCAGGCTTCTTTTTATGTGACCCCTCCCATCTTTAAAGCAGCAATCAAGCTGAGCCCGTCTCATACTTTAAATCTCTCTGATTTCTTTTACCAACAGCCAGAGAAAACTTTTTGCTTTAAAGGGCCCATGGGATTATGTGATTATAATATCCAGGCCTACCTAGATAATCCTATCTCCAGGTCAACTGCTTAGTCATGTAATCACATCTTCAAAGTCCCTTTTATCACATCGTGTAACATAATCACAGAAGTAACACCAGGGATGAAAACCATGAGAGCTTTCTAGAATCCAGTTTATCACAGATTATTTTGAAGAATAAGTAAATGTATGCACTTTAAACCCTTAGAACAGTGTTTTGTTTTGTTATACTTGTAGTAAGAACTCAGTGAAGGTTAGCTGTTTTTTTTTTCTTCTGCTCATGGCACTACATTTGCCTGTCATAACAACCCTGTATTATTTTTTTTAATTTTTTAATGTTCTGTTTATTTTTGAGACAGAGGGAGAGTGTGAGGGGGGAGGGGCAGAGAGAGAGGGGAACAGAGGATCCAAAGCAGGCTCTGCACTGACAACAGTGAGCCTGACACAGGGCTCAAACCCATGAACCCTAGATCATGACTTGAGCTAAAGTCAGACACTCAACCAACTGAGCCACCCAGGCATCCCCAACTCTGTATTATTTTAAAGGTAAGAAACTAAGAATCAAAAAGTCAGTCAATGTTGGTGAGGTTGTGGGGAAAAAAAGGAATCCCTGTGCACTGTTGGTGGGAATGTAAATTGGGGCAGCCTCTGGAAAACAGTGTGGAAATTCCTCAAAAAATTAAAAATAGAAATATCATATGATCCAGTATTGGATGTTTACCCAAAGAAAATGAAAACACCAATTCAAAAAAATATATGCACACCTATATTTATTGCAGCATTATTTACAATAGCCAAGATATGGAAGCAACCCAAGTGTCCATTGATAGATAAATGGATAAAGGAGATGTGACACGCACACACACACTGGAATATTATTCAACCATAACAAAGAATAAGATCTTGCCATTTGGGACCACATGGATGGACCTTAGGGGTACTGTGCTAAGTAAAATAAGACAGAGAAAGAAAATATCACATGATTTCACTTATATGCAGAATCTAAAAAAAAAAAAAATGAATGAACTGACAAAAAGCACAAACAGATCAAGAACAAACTGATGGTTGCCAGAGGATGGCAAAATGAACGAAGAGGAGTGGGATATGCAGGCTTCCAGTTATGGAGTGAATAAGCCATAGGAATAAAAGGTAAAATACAGGGGATATAGTCAATGGTATTGAAGCAGTGTTACATGGTAACACACGGTAGCTACACTTGTGGTAAACATAGTATAACATATACACATGTCAAATCACTGCGTTGTACACATGAAACTAACGTAGCATTGTGTGTCAAAGATACTTCAATTTTAAGAAGAAAAGATTGTCCAACCTACAGGGCACAGACAGGAATCAGACTAGGACAGTGGCCAATCAAGTCTGTGCTTTTGCTATTATGTGATACTGCATCACAGAAAGCTGGCAAAGGACAGGTAATGTTCATCTGGGGAAGGGGGACTTGAGGGAGAATGTGGCAGTAATGAGGGGGCAGAAGGAATATTTACAGATAGTCATTTGCTGTATGTGAGTAACTTACAGTGTAGCGCAAGGGAAGCTACACTACATCAAGAAAGTCTTTAGCTGAACTGGTGGTTTTTAGTGAGCAGAGGCATTTTCTTGTGATGATATTCGTCTTAAAAGGCTATACATTTCACTTGTGGTCTAGACTCATTCCTTTGATGAACTCTTCCTCTCCATGTCGCTTCCCCTCTGCCACACTGCATCAAGAGGAAATAAACATTTCTAAAGGGCAGTCCCACCGACCCTGCCTCGATAGCAAGAGCACTGCCCAGCCTTTCTCCAGGGCCTGCCCAGGCCCTGAATCATTACCACACCTATTACCTGCTGTCTACCTAGCTAGTAGCATGACAGCAGACACCCAGGACAAAAAATAAATAAATAAATAAATAAATAAATAAATAAATAAATAAATAAATAAATTACCAGCTCTGGTCCTCCCCCATTTAGGACCTTGAAGGGTTGTTCATACTCTTGGACTCAGTATTTCAATTTCTAGAATTTATCCTAAAAAATAACCAGAGAATCACTCAGAGAGTATTGCATTTAAAATCGTTTCATGGCCATTGGAGCAATTGTCGTTTTTACTGACACAGTCCCTGTCATGCTTAAAAGAGCAGGACTTGAGTCAGCCTGCCTAAGTTTGAACCCTAGCTCTGTCAAGGACCAGCTGAGTGATTACCAGCAAGTACTTCCATTCTTTAAGCCTCCATTTCCTTATCTGGAAAATAGGGATGATAACACCCACCTCATAAGAATTTAATTCATTACTACTACTATACTAACTTATTACAATGATTATTATACTAACATACATTCATATAATTAATGGTTCTACATAGTTTCACTGTAAGCAACTTTACCACAAGCATTTTTGCTGCATAACCAAGTGGCCATGAGGCAATATTGCCATAAAGATAAAAATCATGAAAAATACAAGAGGAGCATTCATTAAAGAAGATATAATAAAACACGGAAAAGGATAACAAAATTAAAAAGACTTCACTGAAGGGGCACCTGGGTGGCTCAGTCAGTTAGGTGTCCAACTTTCACTCGGGTCATGATCTCACAGTTCGTGGGTTCGAGCCCCGCATCAGGCTCTGTGCTGACAGCTTAGAGCCTAGAGCCTGCTTCAGATTCTGTGTCTCCCTCTCTCTCTACCCCTCCCCTTTTCTTGCTCTCTCTCTCTCTCTCTCAAATATAAACATTTTTTAAAAATTAAGAAAAAAGACTTAATTGCAAAATACAAAATATTTTAATACATTCAAAATGTATAGTGTAGATTCATGGCAATACCATGCAAATAATTAATTTTTCTTTGTGGATTGTATCTAACCACTTTCTCCAAAGTATTTCATTCACAATATTATACACTTTTTTTGCTTATTGATTCATCTTCTCATTCAGCATCACACTCTTTCTTCATTTGCTAAAATTTCTTCTTTCACTGAGAGAGATGCCAGTTTTCCAAATACTAGGATGCACATTGGTAACTAGGCTTTGTATTTGGTTGTTTATTCTTGGTTTATTATCACATGTCCGCTGATAGATGCTCCTAAACTGTGGGACATATGGGTTCAAAACTCCACACCACTGTATAGACCATTATGAAGGCTAAGGTTTATATAATATAAACATGAGAGTACTGTGTCAATGAAGAAATCAAACCAAGCTGTCAACCAGTTTTTTTTTTTTATCTTTTATGGCAAAATTGCCTTATGGCCAATTAGTTATATGGCAAAAAATGTTTTCAGTGATGATGCTTGCAGCAAAGACATCTACAGCAAAGATGCTTACAGCGAAAATTCCAGACACAATAATTAACATACTAATATTAATAAAGTACCTGGTCAATAGTTAGTAATAGTAATAAACATTATCAGAAAGGTTATGATTAATGATATATCCTCAACTCATGGCCCACAGCCTGGCACCCACTACTTAATAAAAGTTGATTGAATGAATGGATGGATGGACAAATAAATGAGTAAAGATATTTGTTGCAGCATTATAAAGCCAAAATTTGTAAACCTGCTAAACCTAACAACAGGAGATTGGTTTGACAGATTATGGTTCATAAATATATAGTCAGCATAAAGTATATTTTTAGAAAATATTTACTGACTTAGAAAATGTCCTTTATATAATGTGGATGGGGGACAGCATTCAGTACATGCAGTATGTGCTAACTTAGTAAAATGTTTACATGTATACATCAGAAGAAAATGGAAGGAGATATACCAAAAGGCAATAATAGTTCTCTCAGGGTGATAAAATAATAGATTATGTTTATTTTCTTCTTTATACATTCCTGAATTGTTCATTCTTTGCAGTGAACCTGAGTACAACATCAATTCTAATACTTTTTTTTTTTTTAAGATCTCATCATGAAGAACTTGGACATTTAAAAAAATTTTCAAGTTAATCTTAACTGATTTAAGATCTTACCCCTTTAAGGGGCACCTGGGTGGCTGTTGGTTAAGTGTCCTACTCTTTATTTTGGCTCAGTCATGATTTCACAGTTCATGAGATCCAGCCTGGCATTGGGCTCTGAGCTAACAGCATCAAGGCTGCCTGGAATTCTCTCTCCCTCTCTCTCTGCCCCTCTCCCCCCCCCTCAAAATAAATAAACTTAAAAACAATATCTTATTCCTTTAATAAAACATTTGCAGTGGACCAATTAGCTAAATACACTGCATTGATACTTTGCTTAAGGAATTTGTGAAGAGGCTCTACAAAATATCATCCAAAATTCAATTTTTTTAAAAAAAATTTTTAATGTTTATTTATTTTTGACACAGAGACAGAGCACGAGCGGGGGAGCGGCAGAGAGAGAGGGAGATACAGAATCCGAAGCAGGCTCCAGGCTCTGAGCTGTCAGCACAGAGCCCAATGCAGGGCTTCAACTCAGGAGCAGTGAGATCATGACCTAAGCCGAAGTCGGACGCTTAACTGACTGAGCCACCTGGGTGCCCCTAAAATTCAATTTTAAAGACACTCACTTTTAATGTAAGAGCTAACAGTCTAGTTATCAATAATAGCCATGACCCTAAGGATGGCAAAGTCATAAGCAGCACAAATAATCTATTTTTATAACTTCTCTATTTTCTCTTCTCATTTAGTTTAGAAACTAATGTAGAAGTCGAAGAATAAAGCACACACACAGAGGGATATTATTTAGCCATAAAAAAAGAATGAAATCTTGGGGTGCCTGGGTGGCTCAGGTGGTTAAGCATACGACTCTTGATTTCAGTTCACATGATCTCATGGTTCATGAGATCCAGCCCCTATTTGAGCTTTGTGCTAACAGCACAGAGCCTGCTTGGGATTCTCTATCTCACCCTCTCTCTCTCTGCTCCTCCCTGGTTTGTGCACACGTGCGTTTTCTCTCTCTTAAATAAATAAAAAGCATTAAAAAAAAAAAAAAGAATGAAATCTTGCCATTTCAGACAACATGGATAAACCTTGAGGGCATTATGCTAAATGAAATAAGACAGAGAAAGACAAATACTGTATGATCCACTTACATGTAGAATCTTAAAAAAAAAAAAAAAAGTTCATAGGTACAGAGAACAGATTGGTAGTTGCCAGAGGGCATGGGGTGGGGCAGTTGGAAAAATGGTGAAGGGGGTCAAAATGTACAAAATTACAGCTATAAAGAAAACAAGTCATGAGGATGTAATGTACAGCATGGCAACTATGGTTGAGAATACTGTATTGAACATTTGAAAGTTGCTAAGAGAGAATAAATTTTAAAGGTTCTCATCACAAGGGAAAAAATTTCTGTACCTAGTGTGGTGCTGAATGTTAACTAGACTTATCGTGGTGATCATTTCACAATATAGACAAATATCGAATCATTATGTTGTACACCTGAAACTAACATAATGCTGTATATCAGCTATACTTCAATTAAACAAATAATAATAAAAGAAAGAATGCTACTTTAATTCATCCTGCTTCCTTCATGGCTCTCAGGGAGAGCCGGTATTGCAGTTACTGTAAATACTGTACTTCAGTATGGTCAAAAAACAGAGCAGTCTGATTAATCAACTATTCTGACTAATTATCATCTATGCAACACATGAATTACCACTTTTCAAAAAATTAGGCTGTCATCAATTGCAATTAACACTGAAACACTACTGAAGGTTTCATAATTCTTTGATGATGCAGAAGGCACTTCAGTGTCTCTCGGGGTGTCAGCCTCGCCAGCATAAAAATCATTTATCCCAGTAGGATGGATGAGGGGAGATGCTGTCTAATAGGAATTTTCAGTCGAGAGAAATGCAAGCAAGCCAGGTTTCACTGTGTTTACAAGGCTGACTGAAGGTCTACTGAGCTCTTTAAGCACCTCCTGAGAAAGACGCTCTATTTGTCTGAGATGTTATAATTATTATTCCACAGGAATACAATGGTAACATTCTATTTTACAACAAAGAAAATTAGATTACAAGTTTTCCTACAATCCTCCCTCCTCGCACTAAGATCACACACCGTACAGAGTTACAATGGTGCCAATTACAACATCTTTTCATGCACTGTATGCTCCTTGGGTTTTTGATGATCTGAATGGATTTCATACCAAACAGCAGGTACTGGCCGCAATCAAAACAATTTGGAAGAAAATAGTTCCATCTTCTGTGCTCAAGTAATGTTATTGATTTAAACTTCGTATTTGCCTCACTTCTTTCTTGGTACAACAAGCAAGTATGTGGCTTCTGTCCGGGCCCCCATTCCGCCAACAAGAAGGGGAGGAAAAGCCTGATACACACTAGGCCTTTTCCCTCACTAGCTGCTAGAAGCTCATTTCCCTCAAAAAGAGAGTGTTTTTAAGAATTTAGTCCAATCCACCACTTCTCCTTCCCCCCACTCCACTCTACAGAATCAGAGGCACAGAGAGGTTAAGGCTTTTGCCCCAGTTTACACAGGTAGTATATTGGCAGAGCAGGGCCCAGATTCTAAATCTCCCCTGATAGGGGCGCCTGGGTGGCGCAGTCGGTTAAGCGTCCGACTTCAGCCAGGTCACGATCTCGCAGTCTGTGAGTTCGAGCCCCGCGTCAGGCTCTGGGCTGATGGCTCAGAGCCTGGAGCCTGTTTCCGATTCTGTGTCTCCCTCTCTCTCTGCCCCTCCCTCGTTCATGCTCTGTCTCTCTCTGTCCCAAAAATAAATAAACGTTGAAAAAAAAAAAAATTTAAATCTCCCCTGATAGCCCACAAGCTCCACTAAGTCATTTACTCAGTGCCCATTGTGTGAAACTCTACACCTTCTCTAAATCATGCCAGGGAGGAGATTTTCCCTGAAAAACAGCATTTTTCTTTGAGCTAGGTACAAAACAGAAGAAAAGAAAAGGGAGAGAGAGATTGTATGTATGTGTTGGAGGAGGGGAAAAGAGCTCAGCATCATGTCCTTGAAGTACCACTCCCACATCACAGCCAAGCCTACTCTCCTGATGCAGGAATTTGGGGTTTTAGTCCTGGCTCAGCTGCTAGGGTTTATTTGTTTACAAAGCTGTAATGGGACTCCCTGAGAGAATCTCTGCAGAATACTTGAAGCTGGTGGCCAGAGGCTCTTCAATGAGCAAAGAAATACTCTGGCTTTCCCAGCCCTGCCCTGGGTGTCTAAGATGGGAGGGTGGCATATTCTAACACAGGAAAGATTCAAGGTTTAGGTCAATATATTTGGCTGATGATCAACACAAAAGGAAGTTAAGCTGTTGAAGGGGTGAAGTCATTCAGTGTGATATCAATCAGCTTCCAACCCAGCCCTGCAGGGAACTTGTACTATGACTCTTGAGAGAGGTGTAGCCTGGAGAAATTGAATCAATAAATGGGAAAATTACAATATTATAGGTATGATAAGAAACTAAGAGAATAAGCTACACTCCCCCCCCCAACCCCCTTCAGTTTGGGGCTTAATATAAGAGTCACTGTGCTTGTGGGAAAGGTCTAGCTCATCATGGTGCCAGTGACAGTGGTAATGCCCCAAACAACACCAGTGACAATAAGAAGACTGATATTGCACAACAGTGACAAAACCCGCAGTACATCAAGGCTACACCATACCCTTAAGAACCACTTGGCTCAAGGGTAGAGAACCAAAGTTCACTTCAGAAAGAAGTGGGGCACCAATATGGAGCCTGGGTGCCAAGTGCATCAATGGGCAGCAGCAAGTAGCATTGTAGCTAACACTAGGCAGAGGAACATCAGGGCCAGGACCATGGCACCACCCAGGAGCATAGTGGCCACAAAGCCCACAAACAATGGAGAAGAGAAAGGGAGCCGATGCTAAAGAGCAGGGCTGCTGTAGGGATAGAGCTATACCTGTGATCACCTGGTTCTTCCACGGGGAAAGTACCCTCTATGGGATTCGCTAGAAAGCTGAAGATCCAAATGGAGGTAAATGCTATTTTGGCATTTCATCGCTTCACACCCTCCCAGGACTGGTCCACCATCTTAACCAGTGTGGCCTACATCTATGAAAGTCCCCATGAAAGACAGATGGGACAAAGGAACAGACAGGCTGTCAGCTCTGGCCAGAAGCACACCATCCCACTAAAGGCTGGTTCAGTTCTAACTATCCACAGAGGCCCAGATCTGCTCTACATTAGACACTAAGCAAGAGTAAAGAGCTCTGGACAGGGTCATCCCTAGGATTCCATCAGTCCCACAAGTTCAAAAACAACTCAAAGTCAGACCAAATCTTAACACCTGGGGTTTGAGAGGAAGAAGGACAAGACTAATCCTGTGCCAACCTGAAAGGAAGGGATGGTTCCCATCCAACCGCACGCTTCCATGAGTTCTATAGCAGCCACAAATTTAAACCAAAGCTTTTTGAAAAAATATCATTTCTATCTTCTTTGTTTGTTCCCCTATCAGCCCCAACTTCTCAATTCTCCGTGGGCAGAGGTGTGTTTCAGACATTTTCCACAGCCAAGCAGCACAAGTCATGATGTGGAATCCACACGCCCATTTTTCTCCAACTTCCATTTCCGTGGTAATAACAGTAACAATAACCAATGTGGCAATATAGGAGAGGCATTGTGCTGAGCACTTTGCATATATTCTTATACATTTTTATATTTGATCATCTTATCAACTCCTTTGGGTAACACAATCATAGTCCCTACTTTACAAATGAGGAAACTACAGCAGCGATGTTTATTACCTTCCCAAGGTCACGTAGCTAGAAAGAGATGGAGCCTGGCCAGGCATCCAGGCAGCCCTCCAGAGCCCACAACCTTCCCTACATCCCATCATCATTAGACTAGAAGAGCGGCAAGGGATTGGCCTCTTTCAGCTCCCCCTGTAGGAAAAGCCAAATGTGAAATGAGTTTAAAGAGGAAGGAGTTTTTAAATATACACTGTCTCATCCAAAAACATGCACATTTTTCTGACTAAATAAAAATGAGCATAACTGAAGAATTTTGACCCCAGTGCCCTCAAGCCTGCACAAGAGAATATTCCAAGTTCACTTTCTGTTAGTCACCCCTGCCTGACATTTGCTTGCTGGGCAAAGCAAGGAGAGTCCCAGTAGGTTTCCTACCCAACTTGCATATAAATTAAAAACCTTTCTAAATCTCCCACTAAATTTCTCCAATTTAAGTGAGATTTTAAGTTAAGAACTTGCTTTGATTGGATTAACTTATTTTCATCCATTTCAGAGTTTAAGATTCCCATTTGTCAATTACCTTAAATGACACAAGGGTTCTGGGTCAAAGACACCCAATCGCCAAATAACTTTAGTCCTGCAATGAGCTACAGCTACTAGGACAGGCCCATCAACAGTCACAAGATTTCCCGCAAAGGAGGAAAAAGGTTAAAGTTTCATCCCTCAGGAAAACAGCATTCAGATTTAGCCAGGGAAGAATCTGTAGATGTCAAGGGTCTAATCTGCACCCATTGGGAATGGCTACAGTTTAACCCCAGCCACCTCATGCAGGCATCAGAAGATTTCACAGATCCTTATTAATTTCAAGGATACAGTTCTGTAGAGGGTACATGGTGATCAGGAAAAGGTAAACCATTTATTAAAACATGCCAGGGGCATCAAAAAACAAAGGAAAAGTAAATATAATTGTAGAGAGGGTGACCTTAGTAACTTACCGTAAAAGAGAAGGAAAACACAAATGATCCAAACTGAAAAAAGTCTGAAAGAGGTGGGGGGCAAAGAGGGAAAAAAGCAAGCTTTGTGTTTTATTCTGGAAACATATATTATGCTCACACTGAGAGCTGACGGGCAGATGGTTGAAGCTCATACAAGGAATATTAAATCTATTGGAACCCTCTTGCCCTCCTGATACAACACAGCTCATGCCTAGAGGGCAAGACAATCAGCACACAAACGCCTACAAATCACTCAGAGTCTGTCACTAGCTGGGAAATCCTCACTGCATCCCTGAGCACACACACGTAGCCTGAATGATTTGCCGTATCCCTCACAACAGGTCTGGTAGAGAGGGTCAGGAGAGAAGGCCAAGTCAGTCTGTCTGTCTGTCTGTCTCTCTCTCTCCCTCACACCCACGCACACATGCACACATAGTGAATGTCTTTGTATTCAGACAGGCTTCTGCCATTAAAGACACATACGAATTGAAATGGCACATGAAAAGCATCCAGCAGGGAGCCTGTTTATGGGCTCGTTTTTGCCATGTCTTTGCAGGAACAGGAACAGATAATTAGATTTTAAAGGCCAGGAGAAATAAAGTCAACAAACTTTTACCTTGCCCAGTAGCCTTTTACTCTTTGTATTTTCTGATGGGCAATCATTCAACAATGCAGTGAAGGTCACACACGTTCCGCTGATTCTGCCTGGAAATAGCAAAGCATGAGACAAGAAAATCATTCCAAAATAACAGAATATGTCACATTCCTCTTTTAACCTGGGCATCTAAAGCTCAGTGGCTTATGAATATTTGGATGACAAGATGCTTTAGAGCCAGGTTACTCAAAGTATGGTTCACAAACCAAGTCCACTGACATCATCTGGGAGCTAGTTGGAAATGCAGCATCCCAGGCCCCACCCAGGCCTACCATATCAGACTCTGCTCAGGAAAGCACTGTGCTAGAGCAGTAATTTCCACTGAGAGGTGGGTGCACCTCAGGGCCCACACAAAATGACCTATAGGGTGTGCAAAGAAATTTTACAACTTCTATTTTTAAATTTTTATCTCTATGTTTGTTTGTTTTGTTTTGTTTATGATTATGTCAAAAAGAAGAAATTTAGCTTCTCTACCATTTGACATTTAGCTTGACAGTGTTACGTGTATAAACCTATCAATAAATATACTTATATTAAAAGAATGGCCTCAATTTCTTTTTTTTTTTTTTTAATGGACAGGGCTTTCCATTTAAAAATTGGGCTGAGAGTTCTAAGCTCTGGTGTAATTAGGCCATCTCTCTGTCCAGGAAGCTTCCCCTGTCACACGTTGACTAGATGTCCCCTGTCTCCTCCAAGTTACCTTGTAAATATGTACAGTGATAAAGAGCAGGGCCCTTCTCCTAGAGCACTTACCATGATTTGTCCAGCTATGCCTCACCCAGAACACATCAGCTAGCTGGCCAGAGGACAGGGACACATGTACGACACTGACACTTCTTCCTGTGATCCCCCCACAAGCCCTACCTTACATCCACACCGTATAATCTTAGTGGGCTCGAGTCCTTTGCAAGACCCACATAAACAAATAATCATCCTCCAATAAAATAATGAACTCATTTTATCTGTAGTAAGTGCCATGAGGGAAAAGTGCAGGAGGGTCAGGGAGAACATGCATCGTCTGGAGAGCCAGGGAAACTTCCATGAGGAAGTGACATTTGATTGAGGACCTAAAGAATGAACACAACTTTGGCGGAGCATTCAAGCAGGAGGAGCTAGTGCAAATGACCTATGTGAGGAAGGAATTTGTAACAGATTAGATTCTGATTACTGGCTAATGTGGTTGGATATGGGTGAGCAAGAGCGAGGGCAGCAGGGATGAAGCTAGAGGGGAAGACAGAGTCCAGATGTTTGGGACCATGTGAAGGATTTGGGACTTTATCACATAAGATGATTGAGCCTAGGGTAATGTTCCAGTTTGAGCTCATCCAAAAGGAGATCCTGAGGCAAGGACTGGGTATAAAAAGTTTATTTGGGAAATAGTCCAGGAAGCTTGGTGAGGGCTGAAGATAAGGTAGCAAGACAAGTCAATAAGAGTGTCACTAATGAGCACAGTAGGCAATTCAGGCTCAATCCCAGAGGGGGCCCTCTAGGTGATTGCATGAAATATGCCTCGGAATGTTGCCACAGACAGGCAGGGAAGCTGGACACATATCCATCAATTCTCACCCCTTGTTATTTGTAGGATGCTTCTGTAGTGTTAATTTCTACCATGTATGAAGATAAGGAGGGGCCTATGGCCAAAGAATGTCTTCAACACATGCAGGTAGACATCCCATGTAGAGGTAGAGTGAACAACCCATCTGCCTTGCACAGGAATGTCCTGGCTTTAGCACTGAAAGTCTTGTGTCCTGGGAATCCCCTAAGTCCTAGCAAACTGAGATGACTGGTCATTCTAATATAAGAACTATCTATAGCTGACATCTGGAGTAGGTCAAAGGGATATGGGTGGAACACTGACAATATCTGTGAAATGGCATCAAAAGATCCAACAACTGCACCCTGTCTAGATCCTGAAATATCAATGACATTGTCTTACCAGAAAGACAGAGTCCGTGGCATACGTTTAGCAATGCCCAAGAAGATTACAAAGCTGGACATCAAAAATTTCCAGAATGTAATACATGTTATTGTCTATAATAACATGCCTGTATTGGTTTCCAATGGCTGCTAGAGCAAGTCAACACAAGTTTAGTGGCTTAAAACAATACAAATCTCTTATCTTATGGTTCTGGAGATGGAAGTATAAAATGGTTGGCAGGGCTGTGTTCCTTCTGGAGGCTCTAGGAGAATCCCTTGCCTTGCCTTTTCCTTTTCTGCATTCCTACTTGAGGTCCTGTAAGCACTAAAACTGCTGCTTCCATAGTGAAATCTTCCTCTCTGACTTTGACCTTCCTGCCTCCCTCTCATAAAGATGATTATGATTCCATTGGGCCTACCTGGATAATCCAGGATAATCTATGTTAAAATCCTTCACTGAATCACATCTGCAAAGTCCCTTTTGCCATGTAAGGTAGCATATTCACAGGCTTCAGGGATTAAGACATGGACATCTCTGGGGTGCAGCATGGGGTGGTGAGGGGTGCATTCTGTCTACAACAGTTTCCTTGATTCTAAGGCACATTTAGTTACAAGATGTACATTAATTTAGTAGTAACTTTGATGGGTGGCAACCACTAATTAAGTGTAAATTTTTAATGTGTATCCTGATTTCAGAAATGTTATGATGTGGGGGAGCCTGGGTGGCTCAGTTGGTTAAGCATCCGACTTGATTTTGGCTCAGGTCATGACCTCATGGTTTGTGAGTTTGAGCCCCGCATTGGGCTCTGTGCTGACAGAGCAGAGCCTGCTTGGGATTCTGTCTCTCTCTCTCTCTCTCCCCACCCCCCCACCCCCCGCCGGCTCATGCATGCTCGCTCTCTCTCTCTCAAAATAAATAAATAAATAACTTTTTTTTAAAAAAAGGAAATGTAACGTGAACAGCTGTATAGCACAGAATTCAGCACCTATGATAATGCCACAAGCAAGGCAGAGCTGTGTTTTTATAGGCCCAGGTTGTACATGCAGAGCCTAAGATGAAGCTCCACCGGGTAGGATGTAGCAGTAGGAGATAGGCCCTGCCCTCCTAGAGCTTTCTTTCTTGAAGGAGAGGCAGACAATAAGCAGTTACCCAGGGGGTGATGAGGGCCACGAGGAAGAAGGAAGCAGGGCAGGGAGGGGAGGATCTTATTCAGATGGACCAGGTCAGGGAAAGTAGGCAAGGAGGTCATGTTTAAGCAGAGACCTCGGTGATGGCACAGAGAACAGGATTGGGGTCAAAGGGCAGCCCACGCACAAGAACTATGAGGCAGAAGGAAGCTTGACACTGGAACATTCATCAGTTTCACAGGAAAGACACTTCCCAACTACCACTTTCCCCACTCAGGCATAATGCTGCTCAGGTAACATCAACTATAAAACTTGACGGTAAATTCCTTTTTTTTTTCTTTTCTTCTTATTTTATAGAGAGAGAGAGGGAGCACAAGCTAGGGAGAGGGGCAGAAAGAGAGAGAAAGAATCCCAATTAGGTTCCACGCTGTCAGCTCAGAGCCCCACACAGGGCTCAATCTCACACCTATGGGATCATGACCTGAGCAGAAACCAAGAGTCCGACGCTCAACTGACTGAGCCACCTAGGCAGCCCTTTTTTTTTCTTAAGGTTGGGTGGGAGCTGTGGTTGGACAAGAAGGAGAACAAAGTAAGAGCTAAGAAGGTTACCTGCTATAAAACTTCATAGCAGAAACTACCAGTTTTGTTCCAAATTTAAACTTGTCTTGGAGTTCCTGGGATTGAGCCCCACATCGGGCTCTGTGCTGACAGCAAGGAGCCTGATTGGGATTCTGTCTCTCCCTCTCTCTCTTCCCCTTCTCTGCTCAGGCATGTGCAAGATAAATAAATAGACATTCAAAAAAAAAATTTGTCTCAAGTACCTTGCCTGCGAGTAGTGTAAAGATAGACCCAAAAGAAATATGATATTCTCATCTTCCTACTTTTTGTTCCCTCAACAACTGGTTTCATCATTTTAAAAAATAAAATGGGCATTTCTTTCCTTCTTTTTTTCCTTTTCAACTTTACAATCGCAACACCCCAATAGTTCTACCACCTCCACCCTAATACACCTTACTCCCACCCTCCTGAAGTTGTCCCTTTATCAGAAAGCCAGAGCTCTGAGAAGCATGTGAGCCTGTCCCCTGACCAGAGATGAGACAGCCAGGTCCTGTCCCTACCAGGGTCAAGGGCCAAGACCAATGTCTGTTTGATTAAAACCCCATCAAAAAGAATAAACAGAAGTCTTAGTCCCTCTCAAGAGAAAGGGAAAAGCCATCTGGAAAATCCCCTGCATCATTATGACAGCTACAAATTGCCAATTATTAATGGCTCCCAATCTAACAGCCAGAGTACAACAGGGACTCTATTTGTTAGGAAATGCTGGTGAGGACCAGTTCCCCAAACAAAAGGGCAAACACGCAAGCACAAAGAATCTGTCCACCCCCTCCCCAGAAGTTCAAAGGTTTAGAACCTTACAGCTTTAGAGGATAATCGAGAGAAGACTCATTAGCAGTAGAAGGGTGAGCCCTCAAGCTGTGGCTCATGGCTAAACCACATAAAAGAACACCTTCTTATTGACCTTGACTTACACATCTCAACAATGTTTCCTAACATCACATTTACAATCAAGATAGGTACAATTAATATAAACACTATTCAAAATTATGTAGGAAATAGAAATTTGATGTGTGTGTGTGTGTGTGTGTGTGTGTGTGTGTGTGTGTTCCCTTGGGTTTTTCATGAAAGTATTTGAAGAATTGCTCGCCCACATGCCTGTGAATCTGATGGTTATTTTACAAATCATTATAATGACAAAAATATACAGTCTGGCAACTCAATTGTCATGGATGTTTAACTTAAACCTCTAGCTTTCAGAAGTACATTTACATGATGCTATTATTGTTACAACAGTCATTTTAAAGCTGTATTATTACACATGTAAAGTATCTTGACCCAAGTCCTACAGGAAACAAGAAGGGCCTGGAAATTTATAATTGTATTTGACCAAAACATGAAACCGTAACCAAGAAACCGGGAAATTTTCAATAACAGCCTGGACTAAGCTGAATATTTTCCAAACCATAAATCATAGGTTTGTTGGACACCTTTACAGGTTAAATGATGCAAGCAATTTCAGTGCAGGCTGGTGTGATGCCCACTGAAATGAAATGTGAACCAATATCTTCAGGGAGATGTTCAGCAGGGTCCACGAGGATTTAACCATAAGTCACTCATTAGTGTTAACGGACCATGGCTCTCAAGGTCCAGGTGACACCTTGGGATGTTACTTCCTGTAGAAAAGGTAGATCAAGGCAGTACCCACTGTGGTCTGGGAAAACTGAAGGTAAATTAAATGTTGTCACCTATTAGAGGTGGAGGGAGCTAAAGGCTCAATCTCTATTTTTACTAACCTGTCAACACAGAATATTTTTTATAGAAACTCATCTGCCATTCCTCATCAAAAACTACCTTCTACTGTGGCTATTCTGTCCTTTCTATTTATAACTAAGCTGCCCGCACAGATATGGAGGGCAGCAATTCTGTCTCATACTTTTGACTCTCTCAAAATCTAGCTCAGTGTTTTGGTCATCATCAATGCTCAGTAAATAATTCTTGATGAGAATGAAAAAGGAGAAAGAGGAAGAAAAGGCTATAAAATATCCTCAGTTGTCATCTTGAGCAGGAAGAATAATCACAAGTCATAAACGCGCCCAAATGAAGGAGTAACTTTAAACGGGTTACTCTTGCGATTTCAGGTAAGAATGCCCAACACCCCTAATTAAATCCAGGTCTAAGTTTAGAAGGTTCCCTTTTGTCATTTAAAATCGGCTGTTCCTCAGCATAGATGGAGTACTTCTTGGCCTTCTTGTCGCTCATTCAGCTGAGGTTAGTGTAATACATTTAACCTTAATGGTGTTTACACTTGCTCTGCTAACAGCAACACATGACAACTGGATTTTTATTTAAGTGTTCTCTTGGATGGCATCCTAGTGAGATAAGATAGAGCAAAAGAAATAATGTCCGCAGGCACACATTACTAATGAGGGGTGAAGTTAATTGGTGTTTGGGCAACAGTACTCATTCCTTGCTTGCAGAACCATTCAATGTCATTAACAAGATTCTAAATCCCAATAGTGCTTTGTAATACTTCCTGTATTACCAAAGTTCCTAACTTCCTGTCAGAGTTGACAATTAATCTCGAGAAAGGTTGATTTTGTCAAATTAGGTAATCAGGGATATTAAGCCATCTGAGGACTTTTCCACCTATAGGCATCTTTCTTCCGTTCCAAAAATAGCTATGTGTGCCAAGCACAATGGTAAACGTTTTATGCACATTACTGACGCAAAGCAACCTTGAAAGGTGAAATTGCCTTCCATATTTCATAGGTTAGGAAGCTCAGAAAGGTTAAATAATTTGTCAAAGGTCGCACAGCTATTCAGTGAGGGAGCTAGGAACTGAAACCAGCTCTTAGATTCTAAATCCCATCCCCTTCTCAGGCACACACCTTATGGCCTGAACCTTTATCCCGCTTTCATGAAGCCAGACCCGAACTCTCTCATTTCACCTGGAACAACTTACCAAGTTTCTCCTATTTCTGGAGTGGGGAGTGGAGCTGAAAGTTACACTGACAGGTAGAAATCTGATTTCCCTCAAAACTCCCCCATGTCTATGATTCAACACCTTGTAAAGACATTTATTATTGTTGTTCCTATTGCTATTAGCATCAAATCAATATTACAACCAAAATCATCAAATCAATATTACAATCAAAATCAATCAAATCATCAAATCAATATTACACTAAATCACAAGGCAGCACTATATTTTTCAAAGTTGGACTAAATTAGGGAGATGAAGCTAAGCTCTCCCTTATTCAATCAAACTAGCTCTGTAGAGCCTGACGAGTTAGTGCTCTAAATTAATAAATAAAACAATTTATAAAACAAATTGAGGGGCGCCTGGGTGGCGCAGTCGGTTAAGCGTCCGACTTCAGCCAGGTCACGATCTCGCGGTCTGTGAGTTCGAGCCCCGCGTCGGGCTCTGGGCTGATGGCTCAGAGCCTGGAGCCTGTTTCCGATTCTGTGTCTCCCTCTCTCTCTGCCCCTCACCCGTTCATGCTCTGTCTCTCTCTGTCCGAAAAATAAATAAACGTTGAAAAAAAAAAAAATTGAGCCAGAGGATGCCTCCATCTCAAGTTGTTTGAAAGGAAGTTGAGACCTGCCTTTGAAGAAAAGTCCTACATTTGGCAGCAATCTCAATCCATGAAAGTGGTTAGAAGTTGCTATCATTACTCTTCCCCAAATATCCCATATGGTAAAACTGAGACACAGAAATATAAAAAGATGCAAATAAATAAACAAAAACCTCATGATCTCATCACCCAGAGACAGTCTCTATTAGTAGTTTGTATGATTTCTTTCTTCCTGTCTATCTTCTGGGTACTTTTGATGTATCTGATTTTATATCACAAATACAGCTTTTCATTCCTGAGGAAATTTGGGGAACTCTATGGAAACTCAGTTCTAACCTTACCATATTAAGATAATAAACATTGGTCAGAAAACCTATCAGCTTAAACTCATTGATTTAAAGGAATGACCCAAAGGAACCTAAATTTATTCAAATATTACTGATATATAATTCCCTCAGGTTTGCTGAACTATATAACTTCATAAATTTCCCTAATGACAGGACAACTCCAGTGAGGATTACAAAATTCTGCAAAGTCAGGAGTAAGCAAAAAGGAAATTAAAAATTGTGAGAAAGGGACATTAAACAGATTTTGTTCACTTGTTTTAATTAGTATAGCTGAATTTTAATTATCACAATTCTTCACCAGACACTAGAAAATGTGCTCAAACCATTTTGGAAAATTAACAAAGCTTTAATAGTACCAGGCCTTGTTTAATTTTATTCTATTCTGCATTTGCAAAACAAAAAGTGACTTAAGCAAGAAGGTAGGGCATTTGGAGCAAGCAAGTAAAATAGAAGTTTTGCATCACTTAAGTAATTCATTAGACTATAATCTTCATGAAGGCAAGGATGTTTCTACTCATTTATTGTTGTAGATGTGGCATTCAGCATAGTGAGTGAGTGAGTGTAAAAATTAATAAATGATTGTATCTCTTGGCCCCTCAAAAGGGCTATAAAATTCCCAAAGGCAGAGGTCGTAACTTTTATTTCTTCTTCATACACAAAACATCAGTAGAGGGTTGAGTAATTAGGAATCAGTCAATAGATACCCCTCAGCAAACACATTTTCTAGAAAGGAATAGCTTTCACCATCCCCCAATGAGAAGGACAAAACAGTCTAGACTCTAAATGAACAACACAACCCAGGTAAATTAGTGTGATCCAAGAGGTGCAAAACTCTTCTGCTTCTCCTCTCCTGAGGTTAACAGCAGGCCCTATTAATGCAAAGAGAGTCAAGGTCTGTACTCCCTGAGCCACCCACATGTTTCCACTGCCTCCTCTTATGTACATTTGAGTACGTTTCTCTCTGTTATGGGCAATATTTTACCTAAAGATATGAAATTTGGGGGGGGGGGGGTAGTGAGGTGGAAAGCTGTCTTATGTAAGAGGGTCTCCTGACTCCAGCACTGCACCATCTGACTCCTGATTCATTTCACTTCAGCTCTCATGGACCACCATCAGACAAGATCCAGATTACGCTACATGCCCAACACCTCAATTTTATCATCACTTGATTCTTCGTGTGTTCAATTAATTTGACCCGTCCCTTGGCTGAATTTGCTGCTGGGTTTGCTCTGACACACATATGAGTTTCAGATCCCAACTGTGCTCTGGTCCCTAACATCTCCCTGGGCTACCACTTAACAGCTGTGGTTGTCCCCTTTTGCCTCTCTCAACCACCTCTCATTCAGAGCCACAAACCACAGACATTAGGTTCTCCACAGAAGTGAATTTACATTCCTGAAAATGAAAGACTTTGAATCATTATGAGAGCAACCCCCCCCCAACACACACACTTTAACAAAATTTATACAATACAGAAAACTACAGAATAGGATATAAAGCTTCCTTCTAATCAATCAGATGCCCAGGAAACAATCACTAGTATCAACTTACTGCGTATTCTTGTGCATTCCTTCCTAAATCAACATCCAAGTTTCGGCAGAAGAATTTTGTTTCATCTGTGTTATCCATCAATTTGGATTGAGAGTCACAAGAAGAAAAATCCTTAGTGTTATGAGCACATGATGTCATCAATAAATAGCTTTTGACACTAATTATGGAGTAAATCAGTTGCCAGGAACAAAGGTATGAGAGATCTGTCACAATTCCACACCTGTTTGTTTCCCTGGTTGAATGCTTTGACTTCAATAACATTTTCATTTAGAGTGTTTATTGGTGACATATGAAGAATATAAGAGAGATGTAAGTAAGAATGGTTTGGTGTAATGGTTCAAATCAAGTTTTGCTTTGCTCCAGTCATTTTTTTTAACCTACTGGGCTTCCTTCCACAATGCAAATTTGATTCTTTCTATAACCTACTTGAATTACAGGCCTTGGCTTCTGCAAGTCAAGTGTTATATGGATTTTAAACCTTATAACCATGGGTATGTCTGAAGTCAGATTAGTCTTTAGGGTACAAAAAAAAAAAATAGACTTAAGAGAATCTGTTCTATCCAAGTGCTTGCATTTCACCAGCAAGGGTGAATTTTTACATCTATGTGTGAATACCTATAAGTCTTAACAGAATTTGGACGTAACCAATAGTTTCATTTCACCTCTGTATATGCATCTCTAATCAAACTTAAAACTTTGTTATATTGCTAATTAACTCTAAACACATAAGGGGAGATAGAAACATTATTAACAGGTATAGGTGTTAGTCTCTCTTGCTAGGGAGCAAAGAGTAGCATTAAATCTCTTGTGTATATATCTAGATGTCTAGGGATGTGTGTGGGGATGTGTTATAAACACTTATATGCACTGTATATAACATTCCAGGAAAATAAATACCCCCCCATCTAAAATCAACATATATTAAGAGGTTTGGAGTGTAATCAACTCACCACCCCCTTTCAGAGAATCACTGTAGGATATAAAATAAAAGCACAAAGCTGTACCATTTTGCCTTTTTCTTTCAGGAGCTAAATTTGCATTATCCTTCTGCCATATGTTCAGGTAGCTTTCAATGATACCTCATGCAGCTGTGTCATTGAATTCCCCAACCTTAATGAATAAACTAATTACAGTCTGAAATGAACTCTTGCAGACTAGCTATCTCCTGCCATAGATCAAGAAGAGAACTTTATTCCCACAACTATCTACTCATTTGCATGAGCCATAAAAAGTGCACCAGACCATCATTCCCTACTCCAGCTGGGCAACCAGAGCTGCATCAATAGGACAATATGCCATCATTATTAATTCTCCATAGTTCAAGTTCGCAGCAGTAAATTTGCCACTGCCATGATTCTCAAGTACAAATGCAACTAGGACACTATTGATTAACTTGAGTTAGATGACAGTGTTGCTATAATTGTTAGTTTCACTGCATTAAATTTTACAATTGAGCACAGTATTCATTTGGGTCCTAGAGTTGTTTGTTTACAAATCTTTTCCAAATAAAAGTCAAAATAAAGGTTTGACCATTTGAAGAATTTTGGAGTAGTAAGAATCACTTTATCAAACATAAATATGGCTGAGTTGATGGTGAAAATTACCAAGAAAACAAGCTAAAGAGAGAGGGACAGGAGATGTAAGTCAGCCTTCATTCTCGGAATTCAACATTCATCCTCTGCTCTGAATTCAACATCTATCCTGCCCCTCAGATAAGGATCCTGCTGTATCTGTTAATTATAACACTAGGTTGGATTCCAATTACATGGTTCTCGGATGAATGTAACCTTATGGTGGCTTTGTTGACAAATTAACTCTTTCCCACCAGCAGCAAGTAACAAAATTTAAAGAGACTGACCGCAGAGCACCCCAGGCTCTCTGGCTTCTTTCTCCCTCAACGTAGCTGCAAACATTACCATCGGAGTTGTAGAATTCCAGAATGAAAGGTGGGATAACATATCATGAAAGTGAAAGTTAGGAGGCCTAAATTTCCAGTCCCAGTTTTGTGCATTCTAGCCCTGGGACTCAGACTCATACAGTTTCCACTTCCTTTTCCGCCATGTAAGGTGTAATGACGCTCCACTAGAACATGTATAGGAGTGGACATGTCTTTGAGGTCTACATGCATTTAAGATCCTAGTGGGATCATTTTTACATGACCCTTTCTACCCAGGTCAGACCTCTGTTGCTTATTCTATTCACAATATGTTCAGATACTCTCATCCAGAACAAAAAAAAAATTATTATCATCATCAAATGTGATGTTTAGAATATATTTCAGATTTCCTCTCAAAAACTATGGTTCTGTGGTATGTTTCACACTCACAAAAGCACAAGACTGTAAGGTAACTCAGGAGATCATAAAGTGTTTGCAACAAATAAGATTAAATTTAAACCATCCTGATCAAAAAATGGTCCTCATATTTTTCCTTAAAAGAATTACAGTTGGAAAGTAGGGCTAGAGACAGAGTATCCTAATAATGATATAACACTGAAAAGTAGGATTACTATTGTAATAACTTGTATTTATATAGGATGGCACAGGGGCACCTGAGTGGCTCAGTCAGTTAAGCATATGTGACCGTATACACTGGAGCCAATAACACGGGGGAGTAGTTTGAGAGGGAAGAGATTACCACCCAGGGCCTGAAAAGGCAAGGATAAGGCATGGGTTTATCAGAACCCAGGGAGAAGAGCTCTGGGAAAGTCCATGCCTGACTCTGGAGCTATGGCCTTCAAGAGAGGGAAGCAGCCAACCTGTGGTAGCCCAGCAGGGAGGAAGCAGGACTCCCCAATCCTCCCTCTCTCCAACATCCTGTTAGTTCCCCCCATTGGGCAAACCCAACCAAGAAGCCAGAAGGCAAGGGGATCTCCTTATGGCAGTCCTTTCAGGTCATCTTCCTGGGCCTAGAGGAGAACAAAGAGAGGATCTGGAGGAGCAAATAGTCAGATATCCAGCAAAGTGGATTTGCTGAGTGAGTTCCATCAACACCGGGAGCACATCTCCTCTGATGCCACTGAGAAATAGCCAAAGTCCTTATACCTTGAAGTATTCTGAATTGGTATTAGACCATAATATTTCCCATATAATTTTTTTTCTTGTTTTATGCACAATAATTCAGAATTTCAGAAGCTGGAGCATCATGTAAATAAAATGGACTCTTGGAGAATATCAGCTTGAAGGCAACTTAGAGCATTTGAATTACATTCTGTAGCAAACACCACATCCAAACCGCCACAGAGAAGAGGTTGTCAATGTTGCTTTCAAAAATGGCCCATGACTAGTATCCAAAATCTATAAAGAGCTCACCAAACTCCACACCCAAAAAACAAATAATCCAGTGAGGAAACGGGCAGAAAACATGAATAGACACTTCTCTAAAGAAGACATCCAGATGGCCAACAGGCACATGAAAAGGTGCTCAACATCGCTCCTCATCAGGGAAACACAAATCAAAACCACACTGAGATATCACCTCACACCAGTCAGAGTGGCCAAAATGAACAAATCAGGAGACTATAGATGCTGGTGAGGATGTGGAGAAACGGGAACACTCTTGCACTGTTGGTGGGAATGCAAACTGGTGCAGCCACTCTGGAAAACAGTGTGGAGGTTCCTCAAAAAATTAAAAATAGACCTACCCTATGACCCAGCAGTAGCACTGCTAGGAGTTTACCCAAGGGATACAGGAGTGCTGATGCATAGGGGCACTTGTATCCCAATGTTTATGGCGGCACTCTCAACAATAGCCAAATTATGGAAAGAGCCTAAATGTCCATCAACTGATGAATGGATAAAGAAATTGTGGTTTGTATACACAATGGAGTACTACGTGGCAATGAGAAAGAGTGAAGTATGGCCCTTTGTAGCAACGTCGATGGAACTGGAGAGTGTGATGCTAAGTGAAATAAGCCATACAGAGAAAGACAGATACCATATGTGTTCACTCTTATGTGGATCCTGAGAAACTTAACAGAAACCCATGGGGGAGGGGAAGGAAAAAAAAAAGAGGTTAGAGTGGGAGAGAGCCAAAGCATAAGAGACTGTTAAAAACTGAGAACAAACTGAGGGTTGAGGAGGGGTGGGAGGGAGGGGAGGGTGGGTGATGGGTATTGAAGAGGGCATCTTTTGGGATGAGCACTGGGTGTTGTATGGAAACCAATTTGACAATAAATTTCATATATTAAAAAAAAAAACAAAAAAACAAAAAAAACAAAAACAAAAATGGCCCATGAAAGCTGAAGTTTTTTTTTAAGGAAATAAAAATGTCCCAGTTGTCCATCCCAATGGCATCATCTCTTTTGGACATACTATTTAACCCTGTTGAGGAACCCATTGTCCTCCATACTATCTCATGCCATGTTTTCCATAATGTTGCCATTTCTCGTTTCTCCTTGCTCTGTGACTGCCCTTTTTATTCTCTTTTTCTGTCTTCTCTCATCCTACCCCCAAACTAAATGTCAATGTCCCCAGGACTTGAGACCTCCCCCTCCCCTTGTCTGCATACTCTCCTGAGCAAATTCAGCCATTCCCAAGACCCACCTGCATGTCCACGCCACAGCTGTCCTTTCCAAATGCATGACCCATAGCCTTTCCTCTCCAGTCTGTCTCACTGCTTCTAGAGCTATGTTTTAAAACACATCTCTGATCATGCCACTTCTCCATTTTAAAATCTTCAGTGGCTTCCAGTTGTCCAGGGTAAGTTTTCTGAATACAGCATTGAAGTCCTTGTGGCCATATCCCACTCCACAGTGATCACCCACTATCAGGCAGAGCATGTGGACCTTACCTTAAAAAAATTATTCCACCATGAACTTTCACATAACTTTGCCTTTTCTCATATTGTTTCCTTCCCACCAATAGTTTCTTTCCCTGATGAACTCTTACTCATCCTTCAAGGACCAATTCAAATGTTCCCTACACTAAGATGCTTTCCCCAAACTTCCTACGAGATTGTACAGCTCATATTCCAACAAAGCTACTAGTATATAGTAATAGGATTAGCTTTTTACATACCCATCTCATCTACTGGGTTGTGAGTTCTTTTAGGGGCAAAACCATGCCTTATTAATCTTTGACACAATGCTGAACATAGAGTGAATTAAAAGTATATGTTTGCTAACTTACATATTCTCACTAATATAGATAATAAGTCCTACTTCTAGAAAGAAGACCATTCTTGAACAACGAAAGCTTGAGTAGATATAAAAAAGAATTGACCTAAGATGTGCAAAGTCAACACTCATCAGTTAAGCCTGGGTTTTAGGCAGAATTAGCATGAAGGTTAAGAACATGGGCTCTGAAGCTAGGTAATTTAGGTTTAGGTTTGCCAGATAAAACAAAGAACATTTATTTAAATTTGAATTTCAGGGGCGCCTGGGTGGCGCAGTCGGTTAAGCGTCCGACTTCAGCCAGGTCACGATCTCGCAGTCTGTGAGTTCGAGCCCCGCGTCGGGCTCTGGGCTGATGGCTCAGAGCCTGGAGCCTGTTTCCGATTCTGTGTCTCCCTCTCTCTCTGCCCCTCCCCCGTTCATGCTCTGTCTCTCTCTGTCCCAAAAATAAATAAACGTTGAAAAAAAAAATTTTTTTAAATAAAAAATAAATAAATAAAAAAAATAAAAAATAAAAAAAAAATAAATTTGAATTTCAGATAAACAATGAATAATTTTAGTGTAATTATGTCCCAATATTGCAAAAAGAAAGCAAGTATGGCATGAGTGTCGTGTGTGTGTGTGTGTGTGTGCGTGTGTGTGTGTTTCCCTCTGAATCTGGCAATTCTACAATCCTTGGTTCTGTGGCTTCCTTGACCTCAGACAAGTTAATTAACCTCTCTGTTCTTCGGGTTCTCGTTTTTAAACTGGGATAATAAAAATCTACCTCATAGAGTTGTTGGGCAGATTAAATGAGTTCATACATACATAAAGCAGTTACATCACTGACTGTCACATAATAAGTTCTCAGTATTAACTATTTGCTACATAATGGCCATTATTATTATTAGAAGTTTCATCCTTATTTTAATGCTTATCTCATTAAGATAGGTTTTATGCCCATCTTAATGCTCATCAGTAATAATGAATGTTAGAAATGTCTTCCATCTTCATTACTAACAAAAAAGACACATCCCTATGTACAGGATCATACTACTGCTAATTCATTTTACCACCAAAATGGCTCAAATTGAAAAAAAGAAAAAAGAAAGTAACTATGTGAGGTGAAAGATAGGAATTAGCTTGCTTGCAATAATCATTTCATGAAGTATATGTATATTAAATCATCACATTGCATACCATTAAAAAATCACATTGTACAACCTAAATATATATAATTTTTGTCAATATAATGCCTCAATGAAGGTGAAAAAATAAAGTTGGTTATAAAATAAATGTAACTTAAATTAAACTAATTTAAAAAATGGCTTAAGTCTAACTGCAGTAAGAAATACCCTAAAGATCTCTATTTAAACAGAGAGATGCTAGCTGAGGACAATAATTACTAATAACACAAGCCAGGCAGTTCTGTCTTAAATAATCTTACATGTTTGTAGCACAATTCATTTTTTCATGTCTCTCAAAAAAGTCAAAAATTAAGCAGTGAGAAATTCAACCCTGTACAATATAGAATATTATTTTAGTGACAGAGAAAAGGAACAAATGATAGAAAGATCATATTCTAATATCAGGGAATGAGAATCTCGCTTTCAGTCATGAAAAAGAAAAAGAATTTTAAAAACCACTCGTTTTCACCCATATGTAAATCTATCAGCTCCCTTACTGCAACATGTTAGGATTATTACGCTAGACTTCAACCCCACCTTAACGGTGATTACTAACAATCATATCACAGAATTATCAGCCAAGTGCAATGCTGTACAGACTGTTAGAGCATGTGTATATTTCTACACCGTCCCTATTGTTTTGGCATTGCTTATCCAGTCAGAGCCCAGGTCCCCTTCACAAAAAGCACAACCAAGTGAAGAGAGAAATATGCCAAGTAAGAAATGGCTCCACGAGCTCGTATGAATCTGCTCCAGTGGGAAATACTGTCTCATGTATTACGATTAAAAACATGCACGCACACACACATACAAACAGAAAGAGAGAGAGAGAGAGAGACGTCTCAAAGCAATAAAGGGCCTGCAGAGAAGGAAGGTAAAATATGCTTGCTGAGCAATCATTATCAAACAGGGGGGGAGGCCTGAAATCAACAAAGGACCAGTCACAGGAAATTTATAAGTTAATATCAGTCACACCTGCAAATTACTACAGTGAGACCCCTGACCAAATCCAGAATACCATTTAAATGGATTTGGTGAGATATTTATATATCCCTTGGAGTTACTGAATGCTCTGAATCTGAATTTGTCAGTTATCCCAATTAAGTGCAGGGGAAGTAATATCTACGGCAGTGCAGATGAAGCAGATTTAACTATACGATTCAAGAACAGGGTTTTTTTGTGGGAATCTGTAATGCAGTCATTCACACAGCTTGTGACCCAGGTTGTAAATTTACTGTTTGTATTTAACGGCTAATCAGGATTTTTTTTTCTCCTTGCTTAAAAACTGCAAGACTCTCTGATGCCTTAGAAAACCCCAAACACAAAACAGTCTACTGGTACCTTCTGTGAGTTTAGCAAAGCATGTATTTCGAGCTGTTAACCAAAATAACCCCATTTGAGTGACAATTTACACACATGTCACAGCATTTCATCTCCCTTGTTTTCGTGGAAAAGGTCAAAGCCATCAAGCCGACATGCTTAGCCAGAGTCAGGGAGAGTCATCATTTCACAGCCGTGAAGTGGAACTCACACAGCAAATGAGGCTAATCATTCAGCAAGTACAAGGAAAAGAGATTATGAGATCATAATTTTCTCACCAATTGAGAATCACTGTGCATAAAAATAGAAATTAATAGGAAAAAATTCAGAATACTTACCAAGAAAATAAGAGCACTAAATAAAATGATCTCTCATCTGGGAAATGACTTTCCATTTCGAGTAAAACAGAAAGCTCTCAGACATACAAAAGATAAGATGGAAAGATAGCACACTGTCCTGTAAACAATTTGACTCTGTTGCTTTATTCTCAAAATACAATTTATGACACAGAATGCCCTGAGTGGCCCTGTAGATGCCACTCACCTGGCAATGGTATCGCTCTTTCTGGGGGCAAGTGGGAAATGATTCTGCTTTCATTTATTTGGCTACAAACAGAAATGGTCTATTCCCAAACATGTTAGCAGAAGTGTTGTAAAGACTGATGCGGCTCACTAACGGGAGTGCACTGATGTGCACCTGCCTTTTAAAACCTTATAAAAATCCTGCTTAACGTTTTCTGGATGAGCATCTCCCAACAAAAAAAGATTCTTTAATGATGTAGGAAGGAAAGATTCTTTCTCAGCTTTTATGCGTTCAGGAGAGCCTAGACAGAATTAATGTTTCCATGGAAGAAATATATAATAGACTTTAGGAAAAGTCTAGTTAATCCCAAAATTGTATTCTAAGGAGGATGAATTCTTTTAAGGAAAAGACTGGGTGGCCCTTTTGCTCAGCCAAGCACCTCAGTTGGTATTGGGTATGCAAAAGCTGTCCTGGGTTGTGAATTTGGGAGTGGGGGCTCTAGACTGTTAACATCTTGTGAATGAGAGAGTAAGAATTTGGAGTTCCTGAGAGCAAGTGTGGAGATATGGCTGAGACAAAGCAGGCAGAGAAGCAGCAAGGCGGAGAGAGACTAGGATACAATAGGAAGTGGCTAGACCGGGAAGACTTACCCTTGTGGTGGTGTAGCCAATTCCCTTTAAGGACAGGAATGTTTAACCCATGACTGTAAGTTATATTCTGTGACACGTGATGTGGCAAGCTGACTCCTACCTTCGGTTCCACAATCTTCCATAAAGATTCTGACTAATGAAACAACTCTTGGTGGCTGCAGGGATCAAGAAGAAAGGGCCTACCATACCAGAGATAAAGGACCATTCCAAGACACAAAACAGAAAAAGGGGATTCTCCCAGAAGTAACCCTGGGAGCCAAGACCCCCAAGATTTTCAGGAATCTTGGGAAAGGCATTAGACACTCCAGGGGATGGCTCCAGGGTTTGAACCCTCTTATCCAAATCTCCAAGAGCAGAATAACCAGCTGATGCCTGGACACAGATGTTTAAACCACTCTCGTCCCTTCACCTTCTAGTTGAATAACCCCGTTCTGCGCTTTAACTCTGGCAGCAATGCTGTCTTTGTATAGTCTCCACTCCATACCTTAGAACTTAATTAAGCTGAATACTCTGAGCCATAATCTACTCACCAGTTGCTAGCTTGACACTTTTTTTTTTTAATGTTTATTCATTTTTGAGAGACTGAGTGTGAGCAGGGGAAGGACGGGGTGGGGGGTGGACAGAAGATCTGAAGTAGGTTCTGTGCTGACAGCAGCGAGCCCGACACGGGGCGCGAACTCACGAATTATGAGGTCATGAGCTGAGCCAAAGTCGGACACCCAACCAACTGAGCCACCCAGGTGCCCCTAGTGACACCTTTGACACTTTTACAATGTGAATGTCACGCAGACCACTGACTTCACACACGTGCCAGCCCCAACGTACCCACACGCTACATTCCAAAGCTACACTTTGAAGCCGACTGGTTGGAAGTAGGAGTACATTTTTCCCATAAAAGTAATGCTATAAATCAAATGTTCTCAAACTTTAATGCACAAAGGAATCACAGAGGTGGCTTAAAAATAGATCCCTGAGCTCCGCCACCAGAGATTCTGACTCTGGGATGGAATCCAACAAGCAGCATTTTAATTAAATACCAGGTGATTCTGATGCAACCACACTTTGGAAAATATCATCATTAGTAATAATAAGATTTTCTTGATACCCCCCACAAAGGTTAACTTAACCCATAATATAACTGAAATAGTAGTAAGGATAATTTTCAGCTTTGGATTATCCCTCCCCCTGGTCTCAGATCCTCAGGCTAAGAGCCCAGCAGCTCTGAGCATCCAAGAGCATGCAGCCCCTCTAGCAGGGGCTAAGTGGAGCGAGACAGCAGCAACTGTCGTGTAGAACGATTGCCCATAATTCACATCCCCCCCCCGAACTTGTCACCCCATACAGAATTCTAATTAAGATCCTAGTGGCTTAAAAGAATGAAGGTAGTTCCTTAACTTACTTCACTGATAAAACTGAGAAAATCTAGCTCCAATAATTTCTGTGTGGTGATAAAATTTCCAGAAGAGCACAGCTTATTTGGAGTTTTTTTCTCATGGAAATTAATTGAAATTACAGAATTTCAAGTAATTTCTTTTTTTTTAATTTTTTTTTAACATTTATTTATTTTTGAGACAGCACGAGCAGGGGAGGGCAGAGAGAGATGGAAACACAGAATCTGAAGCAGGCTCCAGGCTCTGAGCTGTCAGCACAGAGACAGAAGCAGGGTTCGAACCCAGGAACCGTTAGATCATAACCTGAACCGAAGTCAGACGCTTAACTGACTAAGCCACCCAGACGCCCCGTCAAGTAATTTCAATTATAGAAGCCAAGCCCCCAAACAAAAACTGAATGGAATATTGTTTTCCTTGTGAATAGGAATATACACCAAAGAGCTTATGATGATACACATGTCCTCTGCAGCATAGTGTCCAAAGTGATAAAGAAAAATAATATAAAGGACAAGAATTGTTCTAAGTGGCTGAAAGATTTCCTAGGTCTTTTGCATGATGGCCTGCCAGAATCTCCATCCAGCAAAGACTGCCAAGAGACCCTAGACGTGAACAGGCAACTTTCAAGTTTAAAAAAAAAAAATCCATCAAGCTTACAGCAGAGTAACTTCTAGACCTTGAGTGACACAACATGACAATTTCATTGGCTGACCTTTCAAGAGAGAGATCTAATTAGACACTCTGATGTTCAAGTTCTGAATTATGATGAGCAGGCAGGGGTCTCTAATCCCCCCACTGTTGCAGCTAAACATTTGGGAGTAATATTGCTAATTAAAATGCAGCATTCCAACCCCAAAGCAGAGCTCCCTGCTCTAGTCCATACTGGAAGAGCCTGCTGTTTCTGCTACCTCTTCTCAACATGCTGCCGATCATTTTCCACCATAGAGATTCCCATTATTACAGTTTTTAATGTATTCCTATAACAGATGCAACGTGTTTACCTGGGTGCCTGGAGACTGAATCTCTTCAGGTGGGTAATCATTTGAATGAGGAAAGTCAAGAAATCACTATAATCCCCACCTCACCTCTTGCACAAAACAAATTCCATGTGGATTAAAGATTTAAGGCTAAAAAGTAAATCCACAACATACTAAGACAACAAATGAGCATGTTGGCCACAGAGTTTAGAATCGTAAAAACCTGGCAAAATTTTTTCTAAGCCTGAGTATCCATCAGTAAGGGAATACACAAACATAAATGATGGATTATTCATGTAGTGGAATCATAGGTACCCACTAAAGAAGCTCTTTAAAAGAAGGAGGTGGAATTCTACATTCTGTCATAGAAAGATGTCTCTGACATTGATAAGTGGAAAAGGAAATTAGAGTAAAGTGTGTGTTAAAAAAAAATGTGTGTGAGTGCATGCATAAAAGAAATCCTGGAGGTTGGTGGGGGGGGGGGGGGCAGAAATAAAGAAATCCTGGGGGGAAATGCACAAGCTGTTAACATTCGTTCTGTCTAAGGGCGAGAACGCAGAGCATCATCTCTTTGTATACATGATGCCTTGCAGTATAGCTTGATTTTTGCTACAACAAGAAAGTGCAATGGAGTCACACCATTAAAAACATTTAAATTGGTAAATTCCACCCTGCCCAGAGTGAAAAGAGAGAGAGAAAAGATCATTTGAGTTGTGCAATCATGGTTAAAAGTATAAAGCAAAGCAATTAAGAGCAAGATCACGAGAGCCAGACTGCCTAAGTTTAGATGCCAGCTCCGTCTCTCTCTAAATGTGCAGGTCACCTGACCTCCCTGGGCCTCAGTTTAACTTTTTAAAAAATGGGTATAATGAAAACCACATTTTCCCTTAGTCCACTTCAGTTTTAACCTCTCAGAGCATGAATATCTTACTGGATTCCATAGGCTTTTAGTATTTAAAGATCCATATTTCTGATACAACATGGCCTCTAAACACAGGTCAACTACTTTTAGCAGTCAAAGAAATAATGGTTTGTTTCAATGTCAGTGGGAAAACCAGCTGTGTCTGATTAATCAGAAGATAATATATCGATCTTCAGTGTAGCATGTAAATGTGCCCATTTATACGTAGTCTAGGAGAAATTTAAGGGAATTTCGAGGGTGACTTTGGGTATTTTCAAATTGTTTTACACACCGGCTTTCGAACTGAACCATAGTATAGAACACAATTAGTTGTTTTTTTTTTTTTTTTAACAGGCTTCACACACAGCGCAGAGCCCAATGTCTTGAACTCATGACCCTTAGATCAAGACCTAATCTCTTGTACATTTTTATGTTACAAGTGTCTCTGAATCTTCTTCTATCTTGAATCATTTTGTACTTCAGTTTGATTTAAAGAGGAAGGATGATTTAAAGAGGAAGGATTACAACCACAGTTGTAATCTCTGAAATAGGGCATCCCAGCCTTGGTGCTCGTAGCTTTGTGGCCTGGGAAGCAGCCCTCCTGGTACAGATAACAGGGCCCCACCACCAGGCACTGGCATCCTGGGAATTGGTATTGGCTGGCATCAACAACAGAGGTACTAGCTTCAGCAGTGGTTTCAATGGACAAGAGCCATACAGAAGCCACTCTCAGGCCAAGCAGCAAAAGGAACACGGCCACAGTAGGCCACTGCAGTTGCCACCAGATGGGAAAAGTGCCATCTTGTAGCATCAGAGGAAATACAGCAAGATGAATGAAAGAAACCTAGTACTTGGAGCATAATTTGAAATTCCCTGGGGATTCTTCAGAGCTATGAGAACAAGTCTTGAATTCCCGTGGGAATTTTGGATACATGAAAGGGCAGAATGCTAAATTTGGCAATGAACTTGGATCTAGGACTTAAAAGAGTCTACAATATGCTCTATATGAAAACAGTGGGGAAAGGAATCCTGAAACTATTTTGGTGACTTCTCCAGCCAGTGTAAAAAAAACAAAAAAAACAAAAAAAAACAAAAAAACAAACAAACAAAAAAACACATCCTGTGGGGGACTTACACACTACAGAGGTGTTTGCAAATCTGGGGATTCTTGAATATCTCTGGGGATGACCCTCAGAGATGTTAAGGGTCTTCAGAGAACCTTGGCGTCCAAGCCTTTGATCACCCAACAAATACTTAGGCCAGAAATTGTAAAACTCTATGAAGAGATCCTGGAAGAAGTTCCCTTGGGGGACATCAGGGAGAAACTGGATAAGCAGATGCCCTGATGGAGGAAAGCTGGGACTGCAAAAGCACCCCATCATGCTGTCTGGTCAGCAGATCCAGACAGAACACGAACTTCAGTGAACTTTTCAGTCTTCACCCTCAGCCAAAAACCTTCCTCCAGACCCTCAAAGGATGCATTTTTAAAATTTGTCTATGTGGAAAAGCCCTTGTAAGGACATAAGCAAGCTTTTATTTTGAGTTTTATTTTTTAGTATTGAGTTTTACTGAATCATTGAGGCAAGAGAAAACACACAAATTCTGAAATAGTGTCTCATTAGGGAAATTCAATTTTTTATGGCTTACAGGTTGGGCTCAGAGTTCTTAGATAAGGTATGAAAAGTAGGTGCACCTTTGGATTAGCGGATTTCTTAAGCAGAGGGTCAGTGCAAGCAAAGAGAAGTTCTAAGAGGCAAGGCATTCTGAGTCTGTCACTACAGAACTGGTGAGATAGTTGTTCCATGTCTCACTCTTAATAACAACAACAACAACATCATAAAGTCTGTGCATCGTAGATGAGAACTAGAATAGTCAGTCCCATCCATTACTCTATATACTTCATCTTTCATCTTAGATTTTAAGTATCCAGAAGACAGATCTCCTCCTCTTTCTTTGTAAATTTAGCTTGCAAGGAATGTATTAGGATCAGCCCTGCCAAAGTCTCTTTACTCAACTAAAGACATCGTTCCTCTCTGCAGGGATCTTTCAAAAGAGAAGGCAAGAAATTCTAGACTAAGTTACTTCTTTAGGGCTAATCTAACTTTAGGGATCTGTAGTAAAACATGGTACAACTTACAGCTGTGCTACATGTGTATAAAATGAAGAGCCTCCCCTGCAGACCTAATAAAGAAGGCAATTGTGGGAACCAGAAATGGAGGCTCTGAATTTACTGCAACTTCGAAAAAGCAGAGGGAAAAAAAGTGAAGAAGCAAGTGGCAATCAACACTGACACGGAGATCCAAGGTGCTTGCCCATCGTCAACATGTACTCTTCCTTCCACAACCACCCAGGCAGGGACCCCTCGTCCTGCACACATCTCAACTTATATGTTACTTGTTCAGGATGTTTTCTCCATTTCTTTTTTCCTTCCAGTTTTAGTGAATCTATTTCTTCCATATTAAAATATTTTGGAAGTAGCAGGATATGAGCTTGATGTTGGGACATCTAGACCATGGAATTTGTTTAATCTTTTTTTTTAATGAGATATTAAAAGAACCTCAGACATCTATATCCCATTCAACTGGATCTTAAATCCAAGACAAGAATTTTTCTAAATCAATAAATAGTGGATTGCTTATCCAGTGTGTAGTTAAAGAGAAATATGTAATGATCTGTTTCCCTGGCTCGCCACCCTGGAAAGTCATCTGTCTCCAAAGATGAGGTGAGGATACTGGACAGAAGTCCCAGCAGGAGTAAAGTATCAAACACTCAGCCAATTCTAAGTCATTTAAAAAGAAAATGGGCTGTGTTTTTAATGCTTCTGTGTTAATCACTCTTCAAGGTTGGAGGGATGGATCCCCCAGCCGTACCACAGGCTTACCCTTTAATAGCTCAGGGTTTCAAGCTCATAAAAACCAATGGACTAGATGCCAATGGACTAGTACTGTGTACTAGACACAGTACAGTGAAGAAAATGCTTACTATACTCGAAAGAGGGGAAAATATGTAAATATGCCAGTGTACCGGTATCTTTGTTTCTGGAGTCAGAAAAACTCAGGTGGCTTCAGTAACCGCAACTCCATTTGACAAAAGGTTTGTGTATTTTCCAAACACCTTTTTATCTTAAAATATTTCCCCAGGTTATGCTTTAAATGCAGTAACATACATAACTCATTTTAAGGAGACATGTTATACAATAAGCAAGTCCTACTAGAGACCAAAACAAATTAGAAGAGTCATTTAGTACACTTTGCACTCCCACTGAGCCTGCAAAAATTATTTAGCTTGTCCTTCCTACTGAACCCTCTGCCAGCTTCAAAGCATTTAAAATAATCAATTAGCTAATCCTTGCAACACCTCTCTAGGCTTAGCCAGTGTTCTCATAACATTTTAGAGATATAGTTTAAAACAGATAGAAACAAAACCCAGTTATCTTGTAAAGCACTTGGATTACCCAAGGATGCATAGCACCTGAGCAGTCTGCAGCCAACACTCAGGGCTAAGATGCCCACCCTTGATCAGATTTTCACTTCACCAGGGACCCCCTGTGTCTAGCACTCACCACTTGAATGAGAGTCTTCTGAAAATTCCACAGACTGGAGGTGAGAGCAGCCAGAACCACCCGTGGGAAACAAAGTGTCATTTAGATCAGCAGAAACTCCAGGGGCACAAGGGAAGAGGAGGTCCACATAACTTGAAACTGGAAGATCAGCAGCACAGAGTGTAGAGGAACTAAAATCCACTGCTTTGTAACTGCTCAGGCTTCCCCAGTGAGGAAGTTACTCAGTGTAAATTGAGAGGAAACTAAAACATTGTATCTATACATATATATGTATGTATGTATTTAATATGATACTTAACATTTTTGAATACTCATACATATTCTTTTTTTTTCAACGTTTTTTTTTTTTTCTTTTTTTTTTGGGACAGAGAGAGACAGAGCATGAACGGGGAGGGGCAGAGAGAGAGGGAGACACAGAATCAGAAACAGGCTCCAGGCTCCGAGCCATCAGCCCAGAGCCTGACGCGGGGCTCGAACTCCCGGACCGCGAGATCGTGACCCGGCTGAAGTCGGACGCTTAACCGACTGCGCCCCTCATACATATTCTTATAGCAATTCTGTGAGGTAGGTAATATTATCCCCACTTTAAATTTGAAAAAAGTGAGGCTCAGAGTGGTAAAATAATCCCCACTCCAAGTTAGCAAGTGATGGGAATGTATTCGAACCCAAATCGGTCTGGTGTCAAATGGAAGATAACCATTAGACCATACTACCTCTCAGTAATACAGGCATTTATTATAGTATACTCTCCGTCAGGGCCCCAACAAGACACGGATGGCACGTTCCAGTGTAATAACTTGAGGAAAGTTTTACAAAGAGCCTGTCTACGATGGGGTGAGCTAGAGGCAGGGAACCTCAAGAGACAATGCAGTTGGTTATTGGTGGTCCTTGTTAATATCCGTAAGCTTGAAAGGACAAAGAGGGCTGCTGGAATTTGGAAACAAAGTAGCGGTGTGGCCGGGGACAGTTTACAGAAAACATAAGACTGTCCAGAAATGCAGCCAATGCCCTGGATGCTACAAAGAGAGGGGAGGGGCCATGGATGCACAGGCCCCGCCCTCTTCCCTCCCTCTAATCCCCACCAATACCTCCGCTGGCCAAGCCAACCAAGAGCCAGAGGATGAGGCAGCCCGCTGAAGTTGTCCCACTGCCAGGGCACAGAACAAGGTAGAAAAAAACTAACGAGTGTCTCTGAAAAAGGAAATAGATTGACCAAACATGAATTTAAAGGAGAATCATAGGGTCATGAAATTTCATCAAGAGTCACAAGAAGAGGCATAAAAAGGTATATTATTCTAAAGGATAATGGCGGCAGGTAGGGAGAGATAAAAATTTAGCTAAAAACACAATAAAAAGCACACTTTAAGGCTATAGAAAAATATAATATTCTATCCTTACATTTTTACTTTCTAATAAATTAAGAATAATCAAATATGATCATAAGTATGCTTTTTTTCTTTGCTTGACCTGATGGTTTGATGACTTAAAGAAAGAGCAAAGAACTGAATTAAATTATCCAGGGGGGAAAAATGGGCTGAAAAAGCAGCCAATTTCTGCCAATCTTTCTTCCCCATATGTTCCAGGGAATAGAAGGCTCAGGAAGTATTGAAGCACATGGCCTAAACTGCTCCCTTTTGGAGATGAACAAAACCTTGCAAACTGAAGAAGGGAAAGCAGAGAGAGAAACAACCAGTAGAATATATTAACAAATGAACAAATGACAAAGTCCTTTTATTGAAATATCAGCAAAGGTCTGCAATTCCTTGAATTCAGTCAACAGGTACCAAAAATTGAATAAATACCTACACCTATAGATTCTTCTTTTAAGTTTCACTATATTGAATTTCTGTGTAATGGGAGTAACTATCATTAAAGAAGAAATGAACACTAAAACAAAAAAAAATTATAAAATAATATTTAAATTGAGAGTAAATACAGACATCAATACCAGCTCATTATTCCATCTAAAACAACTCTCAATATTCAGAGGCAGAGTCTGCTGCCTTGAACAAATTATGCCACCTGCATAGAGGGCAAAACTCAATTTAAAAGCAAACATGGGAAGACTGTCACACTCTTCATGTTTTTTTGATTAATGATTGCATAAAAATTGAAGGAAGCCAGTTGAATTCCATGGATTCTCCCTCTGATGTACCCCCTGGCCTAAAGGATACCTCACCTATGGCAGAATCTTGGCACAATCACCATACACGTCCACTAGTCATTACAGGAACAGAGCTGGCTGGATTATCACTTAGCAATGTCCAGAGTTCTCTGATTCACCGTCATAAAGGAGAATACCTACACCCAAGTCAGCGTCTGGGTGGCTCAGTCTGTTGAGCATCTCACTCTGGATTTTGGCTTTGGTCATAATCCCAGGCTCATGTGATCGAGCCCTGTGTTGGGCTCCATGCTGAGCATGGAGCCTGCTTAAGATTCTCTCTTTCCCTCTGCCTCTCTCCCCAGCTTATGCTCGCTGTCTCTCTCTCTAAAAAATAATAATAACAATAATAATAATAAAATATAATGCAGACCCTGTTCCACGGCTTTGCCTCACAGGCGGCTGCAGACTTAGCCTAAGGTGTAACTGCTAGGGCAAGGAAGACCATCTCTGATGATCGGAGCTCACAGGGAAGGTTCAAGGCCCTCATTTCACAGGTGAAAAGGAAGCAGTGCCCTAAAGGACCAAAGTGTAAGCCATTCCACACCAGGGAGAAATTTGTAAATATTTTTCTTTTTTGGCAGAGCTTTACGTCTTTAAGGCCAAAACATTGTGCCTAGCACAACAGCGATAGTACATAAAGTAACTTAAATGGTCACTCAAAAAAGTAATGATGCTTTTTCATAGACTTAGGTGTAAAAAGAGAACTGTCATCATGAGTAATACTGGGGCTGGAACTGAGCTAGAAATGGAAATATGTGGCCAAAGGCAAAATCTGTATGAATATAGAAAGATAGAAATAAAACGGAGAGCAACTGAGTTTAAGGGCTTCATAGGTCCTTCCAGTTAAATGTCTATGATTTACTTTAAAATCTTTAGTAAAGACAATGGAACACAATAATGTGTTCGTTGGCTTAAGCTTTACTCAAGGAGCAGTGAGTTGTCCTAATCAGGAACCCACAGTCTTGGGGTGAAAGTCCACACACCAGAGGGACTTTGCTATTGCACTCAGGTATACATATCTCAGTCCTCACCTGTGCTTTTGCTAATGAGTATAGAGTTCAGAAATAGAGCTCCACTGGTGAAATTAGCATCTTAATCAGCACCATGGATGTAGAAACAGGCTCTCGCTGGGGAAGAGCGGTATTCTAGATAATGTGGGAGGGTTAAAATATCTGCCACACTTCCCACCCTTGCATGAACAGAATAAAAGAATGGATTGAGGCCTGCAAACTGCAAGTTTAAGGACAAGGCTTCCTCCCTAAATGCTCCTATGCCCTTCCCCTACACCCACAGAAATGCAAATAAAAAGGGAGAAGGCTGTTAAGGAGAGAAAGACAAACACTTCAGAACAGAAATGATGTAGATGCTTTGCTTTTGAAGCAGAAGTTCTTACATAGGCAAACATCAATTTTTAAGATCTTGAATGCATTTCTTTCAAACATACATTGTATAGAGTGACTCTTGGTTATCCTAAAGCCTACATTGTCCTGAAAAAATTAAAGGAGACCACATGCTTATCCACCCTCACCCCTTACCCCACACGGAAATAAACTACCTAGCCACAAACATAAGATCCCCCTGTTTATGCTATGACTTTCTTCTCTGCATTTCCCTGGATAGTTTACTTTAAAATAACCAAAACTCTTTCACTGTCCAATTTCATGTTAGTACATTGTAGCAATCTGTTGATAAATACCTGCCCTGCAGTGCTTCTAGATTAAATTTTTTAAACATTCCTCTTGAGATTTTTAAACATTTCCATTTAAATAATTTTGCAAACCCCCTTTTTAAGCACCTCCAACATATGGGGTTAGTCCAACACCTCACCTCAAATATCTTAATGAATTATTTTAAATTATTAAATTATATGTCCACTTTTCATACAGTATGTCCACTTTTCATAAGCTCCCCAGCTAACCGCTTTTCCAACTCTATACTAAACAATGAGGAAGAAGACATTACAAATCAATGGACAATAACATTGGTAACTGCTGGGGTCCTGCAATATTAAATACCAAAGATGAAGCAGCCAATTGTGGGACCCAGCTGAGGTTTCTTTGCATAATCCTTTAATGAAATGAGACTGCTGAATTAGAAGAAGTTGGGCAAACCTGACCCAGATTCTTAAAGTAAGGGTAGTTGCCCTAGATGTCTGTCAAGATTGTGCATTAGAGTGTATTCTTAATCAGTGAGCAATCAAAACAAATATTTCACTCCGCTTCATAAATCCATGCCGTGTGATTGCATCTGACACATCTAGGAGAGGATAATCCCTTACAGTTCACTTCCTCTCGTTTCTAAATGCAAGTTGCGTTGACTTAAACAGACCTCTGCGGTCTGCTCTGAGCTAGAGAGATATGTGGAGAGTTCAGAGGAACTGATGAAGCAGGAATTCCTACCTGGTCACTGGAACCAGGACCAAGACTCCCAGGGTTGGTAGGGTTCTCCCAAATTCGCACAGGAAGAAATTCACATGGGGTTCTTTTTAACAGATAAGAAGAGTATCAGTATGTATATTTCAGTGTTGTTTATTTCAACATTGTTGGAAGTAGCAAAATAAGAAGAGGAACAAAAGGAAACCCCTTCACATCTCCATCTATAGGGAGATGATTGAGTAAATTATTGCCCATTCATTCTGAACTATTTTGCAATGAGAGAAGCGATACAGCACAGTTTAGGAGCATAGAGTGTAGACTCAGACCACCTGGGTTTCTCATTCTGCCACTTCTTAATCTGTGTGACTCTCACAAATTACTCAGTTTATCTAGGCCTCCACTTTCTCGTATGGAAAATGCTTATGATAACAGCACCTACCTTCCCAGGGTTGACAAAGGGATCAACTAAAGTATTTGCAAGAGTTATTTGGACATAGTAAGCACTCAATAAAAGAAGCTAATAATCAAAGAAGCTAATATTAAAAGAATCATTTGTCTAGTTAGAGCTAATAACTGAATTGAATGGATATTCATGGCAGAGTAATGTTCATAGTAGGATAACATTAAAAAGTGACCCTATATATCTATATATATTTGCCAAGCACTGAAAAAAGTATGGAAAGATACACCCACTAGGAGAGAAAAAGAGAATAAACATTTTCTTTGTATTCTTTGTGTTGACTTCTTATAATAAGCATGACTTACTGATGTAATTTGTTACATCAGGTAAAGTAAAAAATGTGTTAATGTCCAAGTATTTTTTGGATACCTGAAGTCAGCAGATACTTGGCCTTGGGTCTACATATGGAAACCAACACTGAGTGTTGGGGGTTGGGGGGAAGCATAGCAGTATAGCAGTCCAGGCCTGACTTGGTATCTCTTTCTTAACCGTTCATTCATATAGCTGAACTGGGAACACCTACAGGATACTGACTGTTGGTCATTAATTGTCGGTGCCCACAGATGTTACATTAATGGATGGCTCCATCCCAGAGACACTGATTTTGCATGTCAGTGGAGATAGACTAGGTTGTACTGCAGAGGCTTCAACAATGAAGGTTTTTTCCTCATTCACATTACGTCTCCATATGGCATCTCCTGCCACAGCTCCATGCCAGGCTTCACCGGGAACACAAGATGATGGACCTAAGCCTTCATCTGGAACACTGCTGATCTCATGGCAGAAGAAAGAGAAAATGGAGAGCTACCCGTTGCCTCTTAAAGCTTTGCCTGAAAATGACTCATCTCTTCTGCTCACATTTCATTTGCCAAAGAAAATCAATCAATCATGTGGGTGTGCATGAATTTAACGGTATGAAGATGTACAATCTTCCATCAGGGAGGCCACTAATGTGAATGAAAAGTACTGTAGTCACTGCTTGTGTTTCTCCATTATTCTATGTTATTCACAGAATGCCTCTCTTCTCTTCTTTAGAAGAAGTTTACAACCCCTTACCTAAAACCCTTGGGGCTAGATGCATTTCAGAATTCAGAATTTTTCAGATTTTATGCAACCACTATTAGGAATACACTATATAGGATCTGGGGAGCTCCTTATATTACTATTCCTGAAGCAAACACATAAATATCCACATTAAATGGAATAAATAAGGCCTAAACTTCTGTCAGTTAAAATCTGGGTGTTTTCACCAAATAAGTTTGCATAACTTATTTAAAAAAATAGGATTTTCAAAGTTTTTTATAATTCGGAATTTCAGATAATGGATTGCAGATGGGTATAATCAAGAATCAGCTATGGGATAAATCTGTTTTAATGTCTTTTCCTTCCACAGAAAAGAATCAAAACTAACAACCAGTGAGAAATTTAAAAGGAAAACCAAACATTTTGGTAATGCCATGAGGTTTCCACTCTACACTCTGTCAGAGACAGCACAATTTATGGCACTATTTAAACCCAACAACCTAGGTCTAAAAGCAACCAAATAATGAAAACCAAACCCTATGAACATGCTTCAAATTTCTCTTTATGATAGCTTTGACTTATGTTTATATCAAAAATATTAGTGTATTTGAACAAACTCCAAGTAGGTAAAATTCTAATATTTATTGAGGAATTTGGACCTAATCAGCAATAGTATGCTGGGGAAAGCATTTTGAAAAAGAAAGCAAGAAAGAAAGAAAGAAAGAAAGAAAGAAAGAAAGAAAGAAAGAAAGAAAGAAAGAAAGAAAGGGAGAGAGAGAAAGAAAGAAAGAAAGAAAGAAAGAAAGAAAGAAAGAAATCATCCGAAATAAATAAATATCCTGAAGAAACCAAAACCAAAGCTACGTGAAAAGCAAGTATCTCACATCAACCCCAGTCCAGGCAATGCGCAATAGAGTAGACTAGTTGACCTGTTGTTAGCTCCTGAAGAACATACAGTAGTCACTATTCCAGAAGGTGATGTTGGAAAGGAGCAAGAATCATGGTCAAAAGACTTAGGTTTGATCCTCAACTCTGCCACTTACTTGCTGAATGAGGTTTAGCAACATTCTGTACATCCATTTATTTTTTTCCTTAATTTTTATTGAAGACAACATCTATTTCTTATGTAGAAGAGGAGGTTAATGAATGATCTTGCCTATCCAACTACATTGTAAGACTGCTGAGAGATTCAGAGGAGGACACACTTGAAAACCTATAGCTCTGTACCCATACCAATCACCACCATGCTGTTGATCCCTTGGTGCTGTCCTTAGGTCAGATATTAGAAACCCCTTTCTGTCCATCTTTCCCCTTCACACACACACACCATGGACCAATTTCACTGGGCTCTTCACATCTTGAGGTACATTCTGCTCTTTTAAATTTTATGCAAAAACATATGTTCTTATCCAGAGTTTGGCTTTGCCTCAAGGGTCTGTTTGTTTTTTCTAGTTCTTTCATTTAGGAAAAATACAATTTTCTAAGGGAATGGTCAGTGCAAATTTTTCATAGTGATATCAGCCCCAGGAGGTCATTTGACAAACTGCAATGATTGCCAAGAAGACAAGCCAAGTCAGAGTTTACAAAAATAAATAAAAGGATGAATTAGAAACATGCTGGTTCATCTCAGGCTTTAATTCAGAGAAGACACTAATATGCCAATTCTTATTTTACAACAAATAAAAGTTGGGACGAGAAAAAATGCATTTATTCCATTCTGGTTCAATACCATTTATTAAGAATTTTTGGATATGACACAGCAATTCTACTTCGGGGTATTTATCCAAAGAAAACAAAAAAGCTAACTCAGAAATATATATGCACCCCCATGGTCATTGCAGCATATTTGTAATAGCCAAGATATGGAAACAAACAGTGTCCATCGATGGATGAACAGATAAAGAAAATATGGCATATATACACAATGGAATATTATTCAGCAATTTAAAAAAAAAAAAAAAAGGAAGGCTTGCCATTTGCAACAATGTGGATGGACCAGGAGGGCATTATACTAAGACAAATACCATATCAGATCACTTATATGTGGAATCTAAAAACAAACATGGGGCGCCTGGGTGGCTCAGTCGGTTGGGCGTCTGACTTCAGCTCGGGTCACGATCTCGCGGTCCGTGAGTTCAAGCCCCACGTCGGGCCCTGGGCTGATGGCTCAGAGCCTGGAGCCTGCTTCCGATTCTGTGTCTCCCTCTCTCTCTGCCCCTCCCCCATTCATGCTCTGTCTCTCTCTGTCTCAAAAATAAATAAACATTAAAAAAAAATTTTTAAACAAACAAACTCATAGATACAGGGAACAGGTTGGTGGTTGTAAGGGTGGGGATAGGGATTTGGGGTGGTCAAAGGGGGGTCAAAAGGTACAAACTTCCAAATATAAAATAAATAAGTCCTAGGGATATACTGTACAGCATGGTGACTATAGTTTAGAACACTGTATTGCATATTTGCACATTGAGAAGATGGTAATCTTAAAAGTTCTCACTACAAGAAAAAAATTTGTGCAACTATATTGGCAATGGATTTTAACTAGACTTATTGTGGTGACCATATCACAATCTATACAAACACTGAATCATTATGGCATACACTTAAAACTAATATAATGTTATATGCCAATTGTACCTCAATTTTTAAAAAAGCATTTTTTGGCAGAAAAGTTGGTTCATATGCTATTTGAGTTTAACATGGAGAGAGAAGAAAAATGTTTGTTTCAGGGTCAGGAACATTAATTACAGTGGTCTCTCTTAGATTTTAGGCCCCAGAACTATTCAGTTTAAGTCCCTGACTTGGAGAAGTTTTTTTGCCTTCTTCTCTGTACTGTGTACAGTTCAGATTACAGAGGGGAAATCCTATTAGGTCAGTATTTTGGAATGGCAAAGCAATTTTTGCCTGTTATTGCTGAGAACTGAGAAGAATACAGAAAAGATCTCTTGATAACAGAGGGAACTACAGGAATTATTGTAAACATGAGAAAGAGAATCACAGTTTTTATGTTCTTCTATTCAAATAATTTTCCTTCTTTGTTCCCAATCCTATAACATATATTTACTACTTCAAGTGCAAAGTCTATTCACAGCTTCATTCAACATTTGGCCAGCATTTATTGAGTGCCAGCTACACAGGAAATGTAAGAGTGAGCAGATCAACATAGTACCTGCCCACACAGAGCTTAGGTCCAGGTCTGGCTAAGTTCTAGATTCTGGTGGAAACAGAATCCAAAGAGCCAGGCAGAGTCGTTACTCCGGGCCTGCTTTGCCTGGTGGGATCTGACAGCTACTGCTGGTGAGAGAGGCAAAAGTAGGCTACAAGAATTAGTCTTACAAGGGGTGCGTCCCAGAGAGGTCAGCTAAGGCAGGGAACCACCGGTAGGTGTGACAGCTCTAGACTCACAAGACCCAGAATCTGGAAGGTCAGAGATTAAAGCAAGAAGCCAGGAATAAATGGGTATGACTATCAGAAACTCTGAGTTAGAAGACCTTTACTCTCTGCCTTTCTTTCTCCTCCCTCTCAGTATTTACCCAAAGAAAATGAAAACACTAATTTGTAAAGATCTATGCATCTCTATATTTACTGTGGCGCTGCTTACAATAGCCAAGATATGGAAGCAAACTAGGCGTCCATCAACAGACAAATGGATAAGGAAAATGTGGCATATACACACTGGAATATTATGCAGCCATAAAAAATATGAGATCATGTCATTTGCAACAATATGGGTATGATGTTAAGTAAAATAAGTCAGACTGAGAAAGACAAACACCGTATGATTCACTCATAAGTGGAATCTAAAAAAAAATGAATAAACAAACAAAAAAGAACCCAGGAACCAATGGGTAAGACTATAAAAAACTCTGAGTTAGAGGATCTTTGCTGTCTTTCTTTCTCCTCTCTCTCAGCTAAGTGTGGGCACCCCTGCTGGCATCCATAGAAATGTGTTATAAGCATGACAGTCCTGAGGTCTGTAGGGAGGTTCTAACCTAGACGGATGCAGGGGCAGAGCTGTGAGGCTCTCTGTGAGGTCAGAATGGTAACATTTTCAAGTCCTTAGGGGCACTGCAAATGTTGTACCTTGTAGCCCAACAGGAACATTCAGACCCAAAACAAGTGAGCCATAACCCCTCAGTCTGATAATGATGAATCTGGATGGTATAATAGAGAAGCAACAGCTTTTAGAATTAGTAGTGAATGTTCACATACTCCAGATGCTAGAGTAACCTGAAAAATTCTTGGAACAAATCCAATATCTTTTTCTAAGATGTCATGTGAGTATATCACAGACACTAATGCTTCTATTAAATAAAATAGAGGGTGCATTTTCAATGACATTCTTTATTAGGAATTATATTGCTAGAGACAGAAATAATATAACAGGTATAGCAATATTCTAGGTTATCAGAGTGGGAGTGGATCAAGGCAGGAAAATATGTTTAAATTTCTGGGCTATCATCAAATGGGTTGAAAGCCATTAAGAAGGATCATGATATGACTTTCTGTTCCATGCACTAAGATACAGTGGACCCGCTGCCCATGCATCTGGCCCTGAAGCTTTCCTGCAGGCCTGCTTTGCCGCAGTGGCAGAAGGGCTGGCTGGCTGAAGGCTCGGGAGCTGTACAGAGCAGCAGATGAATTTGGCGGTGGCTTGGATGCAATTCACAGCCTACAAAAACATACCACTTCCCCGTGCGGTTTTGCTCAAGGTCAGGATCACACCCTCCGGAAAACCTCCCATGCATGAGTCAGGCAGCCAAACACAACTGTGGTTAATACCCCCCGGCAGGGCCCCCTCCAAGGTCACAGGCACTGCTCCAACCACTGCTTTGTCATCTCACCAGGAAAGGGTCTCCCATTGCCACCCGGGAGTCCTTGACCACCATTAAGTCAGCCCCTCAAAACTCACCAGCTTTGCCATGTGTGAAACATGAATGGTATGGCCTACAGTTTCTGACCCCAGTGCAATCTCTGACAGCTAACCACATCTTCCACCCAATGTGACTGTGAGCTTACATGATGTTTCAATCTCTTCAGTCCATGCTGCTTGGGTATGAACAACACTTTCAGAACACAGCATGCTGCAGACAGTGGGCACTAATGTCTTCTCACCAAACTGCAGAGCCCTAGCACCCACTCCCTGGTATTCTGCCCTTGTCAACCTGAGGGTGAGTCTAGGAATCTGGACCAAAACAAGCACCTCAGGTGCTTATTCTAATACAGGTCAAAGGCCCACACTGTGAGGAACAAGTAGTAGAGAGGCTGGAATGATGTCCTGACCTGCGCACATAATTTGAACTAAGCACAGAAAACAACTCCTTCAAGCAAAAACACCATAAATCCAAGAGCATAGAAGATCTGCTATCGTCTTATCCTAACACTGGTGGCTTTTACCTATGATATAAATACTCAGATGCACAGTATTCATCTTGAGCTTCTCAAACTATTCATAAGAAGTTGTAAATATTGTATGCAAATTCTGACCCACAAGTGACCAAAAATATTCAATACCTTATGCATGATTGACAGGCCTGAGGGAGATTAAGCTTTGTGCCATATCACCTAACACTATATATTTTCCTATTTTGGTCCTTAACCCAGCATTTTGAGCTTGCACTTTATTTTAGCAGCAATAACGTTACAAGATTTATGCACCAAGGCCATATGCCTTGCATAACGCAAGTACTTGATTTACAACTGATTTTAAGCTGGTGATGCCCAGCTTAATGAATGAACCACTTTACTTGTCATCTCTTTAATTTCAACCCTCCTTTTGAGCCCAAATTTATTTTATACTTCCACAGATTTTTCTCTACCTTTTTTCTCTTTGTGTGCTACTACTTTTGAAAGGTCATTTGGGACATAAAATATAATATGTCTGCCAAAACTAAAGGAAAGAGGCAGAAGAAGCAGAATGAGAAGTAAAAAGAGAAGTGAATGAGAGAAAAGAATGGAAAAGAAAAAGGAAGAAGAGGAAGAGGAAGATGTCTTCTGATCAGTCCCTTCCATGCAAAATTTCCTATTGCTTTTGTGCATTCCTGCAATACTCTGTGACATCTTGTCCCATCTACCATATCCACATTTCCCTTCCACTTGCCGAATGACATGAAGTCCACACTCTTTCCCAACTCCAGTGATCTCGCTTGTGGACATGAAGTCCACACTCTTTCTCAACTCCAGTGTTTTGAGAGCCCATGAGGCTCTCAAAAGTTCAACAAAGACTCAAAACACACCTGGTGCCCAGCCCTCTGCCTCTTTCTTAAAGAGAAGACCACTTCAGGTGATGTGCCTGTGTTCAAGATGCCCCAGCTAGTATCACTGATGTTCCATCAAGCTCTATGTGGTCCACACACTGCTTAGGTCTGGTCACCCACCTGGTGTTCTGAATAGTAGGTCAACCTCTTTCCCAGCTAAACTGATCTCATACTCAACCAAAATTTATAAGCATTGACTAAGTACAGGTACTATGTGTGATGTTAGAATGCAGAGTTTAATAGGATTTGGAGTTCACACCAGAATAGGAGGCACAGACGTAAAAACAGATAGCTGTGCTAAAAGAAAGTGTCAAGATTTCCTCAAGGAGAAAACAGGAATGTGGAATCTTGAAGTATGAGTAGGAGTTAGTCAAATGAAGTGGTAGGAACAAGGATCATATTTCAAGAGGTATGATCGAAGGCACAGAGGTAGGAAATACTGGTGCGGGGATATACAGTCAGTTTGGCATTACTGGAATACGAATCATGAAGCCTGGAGAGGTGCTTCATGAAGCCAAAAGCCAGAGGCCAGGATGGCGAGAGCTTTAATGCCTCACAGAGGTGCTTGAATTTATTTTATGAGCAGTGGGGAACTGCCAGTGAGTTGGGGTTTTTTGTTGTTGTTTTTAAGAAGGAAAGGTATGCCTGGGACATCTGGGTGGCTCAGTCCGTTAAGTGTCCAACTCCTGATTTTGCTCAGGTCATGATCTCAAGCCCCACATGGAACTCTGTGCTAACAGCATGGAGCCTGCTTGGAATTCTCTCTCGATCTCTCTCTCTCTCTCTCTCTCTCTCTCTCAAAATAAATAAAATAAATATTTTAAAAAGGGAAGGGAGGCTCTCTCCCTCTGTCTCTAAATAAAATAAATATTAAAAAAAGACAACTGAGTGGCTCAGTCAGTTGGGCCTTCAACTTCAGCTCAGGTCGTGATCTCACAGCTCGTGGGTTTGAGCCCCACTTCAGGCTCTGTGCTGACAGCTCAGAGCCTGGAGCCTGCTTCAGATTCCATGTCTCCCTCTCTCTCTCTGACCCTCCCTTGCTTGCTTTCTTCCCCTCTCTCTCTCTCTCAAAAATTAATAAACAAAAAAAATGTTTTTAAAGGCAGGGGAGCAGGCACATGGGTGGCTCAGTCATTTAAGCATCCCATTTCTACTCAGTCATGATCCCAGGGTTCGTGAGTTCGAGCCCTGCATGGGGCTCTCAGTTGACAGCATGGAGCCTGCTTTGGATCCTCTGTCCCCCTCTCTCTCTGACCCTCTCTCTCACTTCTGAAAATACATACATACATACATACACAAACAAACATTTTAAAAAGTTAAAAAAAAGAAAGAAAGATATGCCAGATTTGCATTTTAGGAAGACCCACACTGCTGGCGATGCAAATCCTGCACGGGAGGTGGGATAGAGTAGTGGCAAGGGAGCAAGATTAAGGGTATCAAGACCAGCTGGTCAACTTGTATTGTTATCCAACCCAGAACTGATGAGATTCCAAATCAGACAGAAGCAAGCATAAAGAGGAAGGAATGGATTTGAACAATCCTTTAGAAGGTTAAATCAATTGTGTGTGTCAGGTAAGGAGAATTCAAGGAGATTTCCAGGCTTCTGACTCATGTGACTCAGCAGATTTACTGGAACAGGGAAGGTGGAGGAGAAACATGTTTGGGAATATCAGGAGTTTTTATGAATTCACCATGAATTCCAAACCCTTTACACAAGCCATTCAATCTACACTTTTTTTAATGAAGAATTTTAAATGCTTCTGTCTTATAGGAGAAGCGATTTTCCCAAAGGGTTTGTTCACTGAAGTTTTATCCTCTGCAATTCAATTTGTACCTTCCTGACTCCATTAGGGTGCCTATCCACACACAGGTGCTACCCAGTGACACTTCGACATGGCTCCTGCCTACGTTCACCCTTTTGGTGTTGCTGGGATCAAAGATTGGCCGCTGTGACTGGTGACTCAAACAAGCACCAAGAACAGGGAGGACCAGGGGCCATACCATGTTGTTAAGAGAAATCCCCAGGTCACTAGGGTGCCTGGGGGGCTCAGTCAGTTAAGGTCTTACTTCAACTCAGGTCATGATCTCATAGTTCATGAGTTCAAGCCCAGCATCAGGCTCATTGCTGTCAGCATGAAGCCTGCTTTGGATCTTCTGTCCCCACCCCCACCCCTCCCCTATGCTCTCTCTAAAAAATAAATAAACATTAAAAAAAATTTTTTTGAGAGAAATCTTCATTGTTGTATCTGTAGCATTTTATTTCATATTTCAAAAGATTAAATATAATAATTTGTTAACAAATATGAATTCAGGGTAATAGATACATGGCCATTTGTTTGTTTGTTTTTTATTTTTATTTATTTTTGAGACAGAGAAAGAGCATGAACAGGGGAGGGTCAGAGAGAGGGAGACACAGAATCCGAAGCAGGCTCCAGGCTCCGAGCTGTCAGCACAGAACCCGATGCGGGGCTTGAAGTCATGGATGGCGAGATCATGACCTGAGCTGAAGTCAGACACTTAACTGACTGAGCCACCCAGGCGCCCCGGCCATTTGTTATTTTATTTCTGTATGTTTTCTTTTACTTTTAAATCCTCAGATTTAATTTCCATAAAATTAGCTCACAGATATCTTTCATTTCCTTATTTCCACCAATCATCCCTCCCTTTTTCCCAAACACAAAACCTGGGAAATTTTCTTCTCCCTTGAATCATGACTGTGAATATGTTGAATATGTTGGATGTGAAGGGAAGGAATGAAAAAAATTAATAAATGAGGTACATCTTTTTCCAAAATTAAAAAAAAAATTTAATGTTTATTTCCTTTTGAGAGAGATAGACAGAATGCGAGTCGGGGAGGGGCAGACAGAGAGGGAGACACAGAATCTGAAACAGGCTCCAGGCTCTGAGCTGTCAGCACAGAGCCCGACGTGGGGCTCAAACTCATGAAATGTGAGATCATGACCTGAGCCAAAGTCGAACACTTAACTGACTGAGCCACCCAGGCACCCCATCCAAATTTAAGTCCTTATTGAGATGCTGCAAAATTACCAGAAATACATGTGTTTTCATATTATGTACACTGTATACAATACATACTTATTTGTATACATATATATTCAAACTTGAGCTAACAGAACCACTTTGAATACCTCTGTTTACTCTCTAAGAAAATATATAAAGAGTATTAAAAAAAATTAAGACATCAACATAAAATTCATGATAAAATATTTTTTAGAGACTCAATGATCCAGGTGTCCCTGGGTGGCGCAGTCAGTTGAGCAACTGATTCTTTTTTTTTTTTTTTTTTAATTTTTTTTTCAACTTTTTTATTTATTTTTGGGACAGAGAGAGACAGAGCATGAATGGGGGAGGGGCAGAGAGAGAGGGAGACACAGAACCGGAAACAGGCTCCAGGCTCTGAGCCATCAGCCCAGAGCCCGACGCGGGGCTCGAACTCACGGACCGCGAGATCGTGACCTGGCTGGAGTCGGACGCTTAACCGACTGCGCCACCCAGGCGCCCCTGAGCAACTGATTCTTGATTTCAGCTCATGTCATGATCCGGGGTTCGCATTGGGCTCCATGCAGAGTGTGGAACCTATTTGGGATTCTCTCTCTCTCTCTCTCTCTCTCTCTCTCTCTCTCTCTTTCTCTCTCTCTCTCCCTCCCTCTGCCCCTCTCCCTTACTTGTGTACACTCTCTCTCTAAAATTAAAAATTAAATAAATAAAAATAAAGACTCAATGATGCAAAATATCCCCCAGTGATTTGTCTAATGTCGCAGTTCAGTTCCCTAGGAAGCAAATGCTGAACTGAAATTTGCCTGCAGGACATTTAGTAGGAGGTGGGAAGAAAGCAGCATTGTGCAGAGGGAGAAATTGGGCCACAAAGGTTTCAGCTGATCCTCCTGGTTCTTCAGAGTTGTCTCTGTTGGGGTTGAGGGGGCCAGGCCTTTATACCTCCTCATCAACCAGACAGCCCAAGATTCAGATGCAAGCTGCCCCTTGAAACAAGACTGTGACCTTTGGGAAAAAGAATTTCTGCCACCAAGGGCAAGTCCCCGTAGGGGGACCCAGCTGGGAGCTACCTGCCGCCAACATTCCTAGTATTTGGGGTAACAAGTGTTTCTGCCCTCAAGTGGGGTCCTGATAAGCCCACCACACTATCTGCTTACTGTATCTGAGTTTTAAAAAGAGAAGCAAAACTTCATTAATTACATGTTAAATTAATGTAAGCACAGTGCCCTTTAGCAAATCACTGAATACTGTGGGACTCATTTTCCTTACCTCTCAAATGAGGTGGGATAGGCCTTTCTCAAGTTTCTCCAGCCCTGAAGATGTAAATGTGGGACAAATTTATTACATTGTAGAACCGTGGGGTTTTTTTTTTAATGTTTATTTGTTTATTTTGAGAAAGAGAGAGCAGGAGAGGGGCAGAGAGAGGGGGAGACAGAGAATCCCAAACAGGCTCTGCAGAGCAGAGCCCGACATAGGGCTGGAACTCACAAACCATGAGATCATGACCTGAGGCAAAACCAAGAGTAGGAAGCTTAACAGACTGAGCCACCCACGCACCCCCTAAAACTGTGTTTTTATAGTCTATCTGTATATTTTCTATGTCCATGTGGGGCCCTTTGAATAAATAATACATGCCATGCTTTCATGCTCACTTTATATGACTTGAATTTGTGGAAACACTTTTTGATTTTTTTTAATGTTTCTTTTATTCTTGAGAGAGAGCGAGACAGAGTGTGAGCAGAGGAGGGGCAGAGAGAGAGGGAAACACAGAATCTGAAGCAGGCTCCAGGCTCTGAGAGTGTGGGAATCAAACTCACGAACCATGAGATTATGACCTGAGTCGAAGTCAGACGCTTAACTAACTGAGCCACCCAGGCAGCCCTGTGGAAACACTTTTTGAATGTCTCTGGTTGCTATAAGAAAAATTTAGAAAATTTATAGAAAGATGTTTCTTTTTCTAATGACATATTATTTACCATACCTATGATTTGTTTGATTCCAAGTTAACTGGTCAGAATATGTAGGCTTCCAATTGTGGTGTTATCCTCATTAGAAAATAGGATTTTTAAAAATATCATAACATACTGTAATGCTTTTGTCCCTACAATAAGAAGTGAAGAAATGTTCATAAAATAAGAAATAAAGAAATGTCCTGAGGAAATACAGACTATTTCAGAAAATGTACTGTTCTGATCATCTAACAGCTCACAAAACAAATAAACAATGGCATTAGATGTACATTTTGAGAGTATGGTTGTTTGTTAGAGAGATATTGCCAACAGTTCCACTAATCGGGACCATGAACAGAGAGAGAAAAAAAGAGTATCCTGAACATCTTAGAACCCTGGCAAATGAAATTGGCAATAGTGCTGTTGAGTTTGTTCTGAGTTCGCTGATGTCATTGTGAGTGCCCATTTACGCTTCAACTTAATTCAAAGGGAAGGTGCTTTCTTTACACTCCCTTTTATCAAAATTTGTCTCTATGTTGTCAACTCACTTCCCTGTGGTGTCAGGGCCATCTGTGATAAAACAGACCTTCTTATACATCTTTTCAAAAATAACATTTAAAAATAGCATCATTTTCACATATATATGTACTGAGATGTTCATAAAAGTTCACAATAGCCAGAAAGGAAAGTGTCTACATTTTCAACAATAAAGGAATTTTTTTTAATTTTTTTTTAACATTTATATATTTTTGAGACAGAGAGAGATAGAGCATGAATGGGGGGGGGGGGGGGCAGAGAAAGAGGGAAACACAGAATCGGAAGCAGCCTCCAGGCTCTGAGCCATCAGCCCAGAGCCTGATGCGGGGCTCGAACTCACGGACCACGAGATCGTGACCTGAGCTGAAGTCGGACGTTCAACCGACTGAGCCACCCAGGCGCCCCGACAATAAAGGAATTTTTGAATGAAATATAGTATATCCATATTATGCCATGAATATTATTATTGAAAGTTACACAGTGAAACAATACTTAGTAGTATAGGACAATTACACAATCTTTTAAGCCAATGAGTAGACTAAGACAGTATCTGTGTTATAATCTTATAGTAGTGTGTTTTTCTTCACTTTCCAAGTTCTCTGCTTTGAGCATGTATTTGCTTTTATAATTAAAAAGAATACCACTTTTGGGGTACCTGGGTGGCTCAGTCAGTTACGCATCCGACTTCAGCTCAGGTCATGGTCTCACAGTTTGTGGGTTTGAGCCCCACGTTGGGCTCTGTGCTGACAGCTCAGAGCCTGGAGCCTGCTTCAGATTCCGTATGTCCCTCTCTCTCTGCCCCACCCCCATTCATGCTGTCTCTCTCTCAAAAATACATAAACATTAAAAAAAAAAAAAGTACCACTTTTTTTAAATGGCTATGTTCAGGGACACAGAGAAGATAGTTTGAGAATGGATTACAGCACCAAACAAAAGTGTTCCACCTCCTTCCTTCCCAGTGGCAGCTAAGCCTTGCATTAGAGGTCGGGGTTACAGTAGGAACCCAGACAAATGCCTCACTCGGGTACAACTCTGAGGCCACGCCTGGGTCCTGAGTGATTAAAGCTGCCTAATCATTCCCAAGAAATACCTCCAGAGAGCCCAAGACTGAAAGATGGAATAAAGATGAAAGATGGGAAAAAATGGCTCACCTAAGTGCCTAACTGAATCACTACCTGGAGAGTCTGCACCGTACAGAATGTCTCCTGCAATATTCCACTATGGTAGAAACATTTACATCTTCTTCCCAGGGAGGATAAAACAAAGGCTGGTGTAAATGTGAAAGGAGGGCTTGTCTTAAAATGACTTGATTTATTGAACGAAAATGTTACTGGGTTTAAAAAGTCTCCCACTTTAACAAAACAAGCAGCCATCCAAGAACAAAGTATGTGTGAAACCTAAAAGATGGGAAAGGTTTCTCTGTATTCCAGGAGCCCATCCTGTCTTTTTTGCAAAGGTCAAGAAAATCTCTCTTGATAACCAACAAGAAGATGTGGCCACTCTAAAGCACAGAGGGAAGTCACCAAGGACCCAGGTGGGTGGAGAGGTCTGAGCATTATACTGAGCTGAGCCACCGGCTTCACTCGGCCTCCAGGCTGGTTGCTCCTTTCCCCCCCTGCAAGAGGGACCTGAGGTAAGAAGGGGCAGGTGGGCCCCACCCAAGAATTAAGAAATGTGTTTAATGGAATGTTATAAAAGAAATGCCACCTCACACCCATTAGGATGGTTACTATTTGTTGTTAAAAACAAACAAAATAACAAATGTTGAGGAGGATATAGAGAAATTGAACCCTTGTACACTGCTGGTAGGAATGTAAAATGGTGTAGGCATTATGGAAAATAGTATGACAGTTCCTCAACAAATTAAAATTACGGGCACCTGTGTGGCTCAGTCAATTAAGCATCTGACTTTGGCCCAGGTTATGATCTCATGGTTTGTGGGTTCAAGTCCCATATCAGGCTCTGTGCGGACAGCTCAGAGCCTGGAGCCTGCTTCAGATTCTGTGTCTACCTCTCTCTATGCCCCTCCCCGCTTGCTCTCTCTCTCTCTCTCTCTCTTTCTCTCTCTCAAAAATAAACATTAAAAAAATTTTTTGAGAAAAAATTAAAAATAGAACTACATATGATCAAGCAATTCCACTTTGGGGTATATACCAAAAACAATTGAAAGTAGACATAGAAACAGGTATTAGTGCACCTATGTTCATAGCAGCATTATTTTCACAATAACCAAAGATAGAAACAACCCAAGTGCCTCCCAGCAGATGAATGAATAGACATGATATGGTATACACATAACAGAATGTGATTCAGCCTTAAAAAGTAATGAAATTCAGATACATACAACAACATGGATGAACTTTAATGACACTATGCTACACGAAACAACCAATCACAGAAAGAGAACTAGTACCCTTCCACTTATATTAGCTACCTAGAGTAGTCAAACTCATAGAGACAGAAAGTAGAATAGAGGTTACTAGGAGCTGGGGAAGCAGGGATAGGCAGTTATGGTTTAAGAGGTAAAGCTTCAGCTTAAAATTCTGGAGACTGGCTTCACTATAATGTCAATGTACTTAATGTCACTGACGTATATACTCAGAAATAGTTAAGATGATATATTTATGCATTATATATATTTGACTGCAATTTTTTCGAAATCATTACTTCATGAAAAAAAAAAAGAAAGAAAAAGAAATGCCAATGGATGCAGAGCTGAGTAAGTTCCCTAACTGTTGCCTGGAGTCTGTGGGTCGAAGGCAGCACCACACTGAGCCCCCAGGGAGCCTGTGCAAATCAGCAGGAAGTGTGGAGAGTCCACAGCAGCAGGGCAGGGCAGCCCAGCCTAACGATCAAGATCACAGCTGATCAAGCTGGACAGTCAGGGTTATCCTGGCTCCACCACCCTGCTATGTTGCCCCTAAGCAAGTTACGCAGCTACAGCTGAATTCTAATTGTAAAATCAGGTAATAACAACCAGCTCATTCCACATAGGACTGCTGTGAGGATTGAATAAAAACAACATATGAAGTACAGAACAATGTATAATGTGTCACTGCTTGTGTCATGAAATGGGGGGAAATATATGTGTTCCTATTTTCCTTCTTATGCATAAAAACCTCAGAGAGGATATACAATAAATGGATAATATTTATTTCTTTGGCAGGTGATAACTCAGTGGAGGGGAGAGGGTACATTTTTACTAAGTATCTCTTTTAATTTTTTCATTGTGAATCATGAAGACATATTACCTATTAAAAAATTAACTAAAATGTCAAAAGACAAGGTATACGGAGTATGCATTATACAATGCATATTAATTATTATGATAATAATTATCATTAGAACCATCACCCTTGGGGCGCCTGGGTGGCGCAGTCGGTTAAGCGTCCGACTTCAGCCAGGTCACGATCTCGCGGTCCGTGAGTTCGAGCCCCGCGTCGGGCTCTGGGCTGATGGCTCAGAGCCTGGAGCCTGTTTCCGATTCTGTGTCTCCCTCTCTCTCTGCCCCTCCCCCGTTCATGCTCTGTCTCTCTCTGTCCCAAAAATAAATAAAAACGTGGAGAAAAAAAAAAATTTAAAAAAAAAAAAAAGAACCATCACCCTTACATCTAAGCCATATAGCACTCCTAGATTCATGTAACAAAAAGTCAAGCCCCTAGGAGAAACCCTGAAATCCTTCCAGAATCTTTAAGATTCACGACTCTCTGTGGCTGGTCCAGAACCCCGAAGACAACCTCCCAGATCTGAAATGTTATAATGCTGAGGCATGATGCTGTTACTCTCACAGCTGCAATCTAAGCAAGGCAATACTCACACCAACAACTACAACAAAAATGCACAAGCAGACAAGGGGACAATGGGAAAGACAGAGATAGGGAAAGGAGGAGGAAGGAAAGGGAATGGGATGCAGTGAAAGGAAAGAGCAGGACCATTTTCGCTCACCTGACTCCACCCGTCATCCTCCCCCTCTACCGCTCCTGGCTAAACACCTGTCCAATCCAGCTTTGGCAGCCAACAACCTAGACCCCCACAGACTTAAACAGCCTCCACCAAATAAGCAAAATCGTGATGCCAGGCCCTGGAGGCAGGATACATCCCAGCAATGGGTCTCCTGCTTCCCCAGCTGCTCAGCCTCTCAAGGGCAAAATAGCAGTGGGGGCATATTGGATTGTCCCCATCTAGACAGCGTGGCATATTGGATTGTCCATTGGGGTGGGCCAGCTCTGTCACACCCCACAAGCTCATCATGGAAGAATATGACCGTCTGATTAAATGCATTCTTTCCATGCCTTGGCTTTCAAGATCTTGCCAGCATCCGTTATCAGGTCTCAATGTCGCCACCAGCACAAAAAGACACAAAAGTTACTAAACAGCACCACAATCCTAACCCAGAGGGCGATACGAGGCAGACAGCTGCTTGCGGCATATTTTCGTGCACAACACAGACTGCCTTGTTGGGCAATAAGTTATTTAAGCGAATCTGCATTTTTATATCTTACCCTGTGCAGAAACAATTGGTTCCACTTGGGTGCACGAGAATATGGAGAAAAGAAGAAACACATCATGATGTTAGTCCAGGAGCATTCAGATCATCAAGGATTGATCAATAGACACACCGTATTAGATGCAAAGTTCTTCCCTCACTGCCAAGTTGTTGCTCACGGTGTTTTCAGTCCATATACCATGCTACCCTATTACTAATTTGCAGAGATTTATTTAATTATAAAGGATCAAGCCTTTCAAAAAATAATTAATTACAAAAGCTACTTAATATTCAGAAGTGTCACGCAAGCAGATAACTGGCATTCTCTGTTGGTGGTTTAATTAGACAAGAAGATGCAAAAAGCTGTCACTTGAGGGTGGGTGGCTGCAGGGGAGGGAAGCCCTGGTAAGCACTACCAGTTGGCCATCTGTACCAGACACAAAAGCACGACTCTTCAGCTGGCCTCCCTGAGAGAAAGCCCCCCATTTTTACCATCTCATCCATTGGCAATTTCTTTCTGCAGCACATAGCTGGAAGGCAGGAGATATTCATGAACCATACTTTCAGATTTGATGTTTCATAGATGCGGAAGGTTGGGGAAAACAATTAACCACTTGGTGCCTCAGTTTCTCCATCTAAAAACTATAATTCATAAATGTCATCCATCCATCTGCCTCCCAGATCAACAGCTGCTGAACATTTTCCTTACAAATGGCCAGGAACATGCCAAGTAATAAAACTGGCCCCCTGTTACACATTTGATATAAATATGCTGGCAAGAAATAGGAAAGCTTCTTAATTCTACTGAACAATTGATTGCTGATTATTTCAGACTTTGTCAAGTTGTGATTTTCTGTGCCACTCCCCCTCCTCGCATTTTTAAAAATCATCTTTGACCATCTGCTCTCCAGATAATTCTTTCTTTAGTATCTTTATTAGACAGTAAGTAATAATACTACCAACAATTGCTGCTATAGTTCATTGTATATTCACATTTAGTCTCACCAGCTCACTGAGACAGGTATTATTGTTATTATTATTTCTATTTTATGGATGAAATTTAGAGAGTTTAGGTGACTCCACCAATGCCCCAGAATTAAGTAGGAAATTAGGACTAAAACTCAGGTCAATTTGATTCCAAATCACATAAGATTGCTTCTGCCATTCTGCCACAGAGGACAAGAAAAATACATAAACACATACACACAGAATTTCTACTCTTCAGAAATTATTATAAAATATAGGAACAACAGAAATCATTCGATACAATAAAATGAATACAATATGGTATCTTGAACTGGCTCCTGGAACAACAACAAAAAAAGAACATGTGTGAAAAAGCTGATGAAATCTGAATAAAATCTGAGTTGGGGGGAAAAAAAAGGTATTTATAAGGAATTCTTGCCATCTGTAGCCAAAACTGTAAATACTATCACCATTACTAAGGTTAAAAATTGATCATTGTTTACAAGTAATTTAAACCATTTTTGAGTATCTGTTTTGAGATTTATTTCAAATAATATCTAACCCATAAACCTTTCCTTGAGAGTCTTTTTGAAAAAAAAAAACATTAGTTTTGTATATTCATGATTTTTCTTACTTATGTAGTACAGACAACTAAAGGTCAATAAAGTGACATAAAACTAAATGGTACATCAAAAGAGTTTTCATATTTGGGAAAGGAAATTAAAATATTAGTACTGATATTGTTTTAATTCATCCAAATACAGGATCTCTAAATTTCTTTCTTAAACAAGTTTGCTTTTTAAAAACAATAATAAATAGGAAGTGCCTGGGTGGCTCAGTCAGTTAGGCATCCAACTTTTGATTTCCACTCAGGATATGATCTCAGGGTCATGACATCAAGCCCTATATCAGGGCTCTGTGCTGAGCATGGAGCCTGCTTAAGATTCTCTCTCTCTGTCTCCCTCTGCCCCTACCTGCTCATGCAGGTTCTCTCTCTCTCTCTCTCTCTCTCCTCTCTCAAAAATAAATAAATTAATTAATTAAATATATATATAAATAAATAAATAATAAATATACAAGTTTGTTTTATATATTCATAGGTTTATTTCATATTACTGAATCAGTATTTTAAGCAAAATTATATTTTGTTAACAATCTTTAGTATGTCAGTTAATTTCCAATAAAAATATATTTGTAACAATATAGTTTCAAAACTGCATAATTTTGCAAATGAATAAAAGGACAAAGAAAATAAAATGCACTTATGAGAAACTAGAGAAACATTACAATTTTATAATTAAAGAATTTTTGGTAGATTAGTTTTTTTTCCTTCACTATATTTTTGGCTTGCGTACAGACTTTCAGTGTAGCTATATAATATGGAATTTTGTGTGATTCCCAGTTTCACAGTATTCTTGAATAAGCATTTTGAATTTTGTTTTGATAATGGACTTAAATCAAATTTAGATGAACTGCAAAACAAAAGCTAGAAAGAACTACTTAATGTTTCAGAAACAGAATAAACCCAAATACCAATTTCCTTCCTGACACAAACCATGACAAAGTGCCATGCTAACAACATAAAAGCTAGTAACTGGCCTCAGACTGATACATTTATATAATGTACCAGAAAAAAACAGGATTGTTAAAATATTCTCTGCAAGGGGTCTAAGCATTTACTCAAGTCCATGCATTCTATAGAAAGCTCTATACACCTGGCATAGAACTCATTTCTATAAATGCTGGCTTGGTTTTTTCCCTTTTCTTTATTCACAAATGATAACACTACCAAAGGTACATAATCCTTGTCATTTTTAGGGACTGGTTAGAGGCCTAGCTCTTGGACTTCTGACTCAGCCTCGAGTAATATTAAGTTCCTTTAGAGTCTCAAGTTCCAGAGGAGTTCAGGTTCTAGATGGGAATAATCCCCAAGGAGAAAATCAACCCAATAAATCTACGATCCTCCTATCCACTGATTAGCCAAAACCAGACCATACCTCTGCAGGAAGCACCCCACAGAGGCAGGGGAGCCCACACCCAGGGACTGCTTAAAAGCAGGCCTGGCTTCCCTTACTGAGGATCTGCGCTTAAAATCTGGTATCAGGAGACCTTTTTGGAAATGAAGAGAACTGCCCCAGTTACTCAGGAGACCTCTCAGCGTGCACTTGGGAGCTGATTTTGCTACAGTGAGGATTTTATGGAGCTACTTTCATTTCCCTGAATTGTCAACTTTATAGCCAACGGACTATAAACATTTAGGTGAAAGATCTAAAATTGTAATTAGTACTGGTGAACCTTCCTAAGTTTTGTGACCTTCAGACAACTCGTCTGATGGATTTGATCACTGAATTCCCTGGCTTCATGGTTTTAATAGCATCTGGACCTCGGGGTCCATAGGTAGGGTGAGGAGGTAGTTGATGTGAAATTGAGTGTGCATATGCATTTCTCTGGGTAGAGGGGCCCTGGTTTTCATTCTCAAAGGAGTCCTTAACTCAGAGAAGTTAAAAAAAAAAAAACTCAAAAGTTAAATACCATTGACATGAGCCACTGTGTAGTTATAGAACCAAAGAGCATCTGAATAGATAGGCACATTTTTGTCCTTATGGACTGAATTGTGTCCCCCGCAAAAACTAATATGTTGAAGAACCCTCTGTATCGCAGAATGTGACTTCATATTGAGAGGACCGTTACAAAGGCAAATCAGACAATCAGTTAAAATGATTCCTTAGGGTGGGCCCTAATCCAATATGACTAGTGTCCTTCTGAGAAGAGGACATTTAGACAAAGGGAAAAACATGTGAAGACACAGGAAGATGGTCTTCAGAAGGATACAACTCTGCTGATCACAACCGTGATCTCTGACTTGTAGCCTCCAGAACTGTGAGAAGATAAATTTGTTGTTTGAACCCTCTGGTCTGTGTATTCATTCTGGCAACTCTAGCAAACTTATATGGATGCTTAGTATATTCATTTCAGATTGCAAACATAAATGGAAAAACCGAAAAGACTTTTTGCAAGTAGAAAGTCTCCAGCACTCACATTTCTTTTTCATATAAAAGGTCATAAATATTAAAAATTTAAATATTATTCACCTGCTTAAATAATGCATTCCTAGAAAATGTGAAGAACATAAAAATTACTTTTGCTCAGCTCCCTTAAGAATCAGGGAAGGAGCAGAATTGCAAACTGCAAACTACAATCTTGTACTCCACACTCCCTTCTTTATCTCTTTTATTGTGGGCACCCTCTGAGCTCTGTTGAAAAAAAAACACAATGTTTAAAATGTTATTTTTTTAAACAAGGCAGTAGGTGGTTATTAAAAAATAAATTTTTAAACACAGGTAAGCAAACACAGATAAACAAAACTTCCCACAACCCAGAAGTACCAACTTCAGTAATATTTGTTAATATAATTGAACTGCTGCTAAGTCTCATCATATTTTCCATAAAACTGTAAAATAATGTTGTCTTCTCCAAATAAAGAAGCGCATTATATAGATTATTCAATAATATGTGAAATGTGACCCTGTCAAAATTAACTTGAAAAATTACTGAATGCCCATCAGTGAAATATGTGAACAATAATGTATTACAGACATTATATCTATCTACCTATCTATCTACATATATAGATATATATTAATATTTATTTATTTTTGAGAGAGAGAGCACAAGTAGTGAAGGAACAGAGATAGAGGGAGACAGAGGACCTGAAGCGGGCTCTGTACTGCCAGCAGACAGCCTGATGCAGGACTTAAACTCACAAACCGTGAGATCATGACCTAAGCAGAAGTCGGATGCTTAACCGACTGAGCCACCCAGGTGCCCCCAGAGATTATATTTTATCAAACAAAAGTTACATAACGTTACATCCAAGCTGAGATACATATTATTTACATTCATCACAGAAATAACAATCACATCAGTTCTTAATTATTACTTTAATAACTAATCTCACATGTGCATTAAGCTTTACTGACCAAAGAAAGTAATGAGACATTTCAAGATAATGACAAGCAGTACTATCGTTACTAACGCAGCACATATAAAAACATGTAGGAGGGGCGCCTGGGTGGCGCAGTCGGTTAAGTGTCCGACTTCAGCCAGGTCACGATCTCACGGTCCGTGGGTTCGAGCCCCGCGTCGGGCTCTGGGCTGATGGCTCAGAGCCTGGAGCCTGTTTCCGATTCTGTGTCTCCCTCTCTCTCTGCCCCTCCCCCGTTCATGCTCTGTCTCTCTCTGTCCCAAAAATAAATAAACATTGAAAAAAAAAAAAACAAAACATGTAGGCATGAAGCACACATACACTCAGGAAATAACTAGGTAGTATCTAAGAAATGGAGAAAACAAAATAACTTTTAAAAGGAAATAAGCGAAATTATTTAATATAATTAAAAGGGAAATGAATCAAGAAAAATAGCAGTAACCCAAAAGAGGAAAATGGAAAACCAACAAAATGTTCCAAATATTAAGAATGATTGAAATATTAGAAATAATCTCCTAAAGAAAATTACATAAGAGCTACAACTCAAAACTAGAAATCTTATGGAATTTCTCCTAATGCTATTTTCTGAAATAATTCTAATTTTTCCAGCATTTCTGAATTATTCCCTCATATGCCTCTGCTTTGAGGAGACTGGCATAGCACTCTGGTCTGAAACTAGGTAAATCTGATCTATTTTTACTACAATATACATTTTAGATTTCCCCATACATGTTTTTTCTTTAGTATAATTTTTTTTTAATTGGGGATAAGAGCATCAAAAGATGTCCCAATGGAACACTTGAGAGTGAAACATCCTTCCTTGCCTCCACTGAGTAACAGCAGCCCTATTGTCTCCTGGTGATCAGGTGTCAGTGTGGTGACACCTTTCCCGACCTGTCAGTCACAGTGATTTGAAAAGATTTTTAAAGAATTGTTCTATGAGATAGCCAAATGTTTTCTGAAGCTACAGTAATCAAAACAGTGTTGAATTTACTCCCTTACTAGGAATAGGTAGAATTAGGCAGTCATTTCATTGGAAGTCCATAGTGAAGTTCAGAAAGAGTCCAAATTTAGGATAAAGAAAGCATTTTAAATCAATGAGGAAAAGATATGATATGTGTCAGGGTAATCTGACCATATGAGGAAAAAAATTCTATTTCATCCAGGTCCAATATTCAACAAGAACAATCAATGTGGCTATACTCAGTTTTTAAGGCTGGCATTCACTCGGATTGGTCAGCACCCATAGCATGCTCGTTGTTAAATATTTTGAATATCACTCCAGGTTTCATCTTTCCACAAAATGAAATTCCTAATGGAACTAAAGTGTAAACACTTAAAATGAAACTTTAAAAGTGTGGGAAAATTGGAGTGCCTGGGTGGCTCAGTCTGTCGACTTCAGCTCAGGTCATGATCTCACGGTTTGGGGGTTTGAGCCCCACATTGGGCTCTGTGCTGACAGCTCAGAGCCTGAAGCTGGCTTCTGTGTCTCCCTCTCTCTCTCTGTTCCTTCCCTACTCAAGCTGTTTCTCTCTGTCTCTCAAAAATAAACATTGAAAAAAAATTTTTTAAATAAAATAAAAGTGTGGGAAAAAATAATGGAATATTTATATAATATTAGATGAAAGACTTTCTAAGCATACCCTCAAGAGCAAACAACATTTTAAAAAGGATTGAAATTTTGATGAAATAAAAATTTTAAACTCTTTAGGCTTTATAAAAGATGAAAAACAAAAAGGCAAACAGCAGTTTGAGACAAATATTTCTGACATATCTAAGAGAGAAGTGATTTTACCCTTAATATATAAAGAGCTACTGCAAATCAACTTTTAAAGTCTAACAACCCAACAGAAAAGAAAATAGGCTAAAGGTGTGACTTCATCAGGAGAGTACGTGTAAATAGTTGACAACATATGAACAAAGGTTCAACCTCTCTAAGTCATCATGGAAAATCAAATTAAGACAATTAAATACAATTTTTAACTATCAAGTTAGCATTTTTAAAAATTATTATTATTGTTTTTTTTTTTTAGAAAGAGAGAGCGTGAGCAGGGAAGAAGGGCAGAGGGTGAGAGAGAGAATCTTAAGCAGGCTCCACACTCAGCGCAGAGCCAGACACAGGGCTCGATTCCATGATGCTGGGATCATGATGGGAGCTGAAACCAAGAGTCAGTCACTCAACCAACTGAGTCACCCAGGTACCCCAGCACAGCTTTTCTAAATATAATAAGAACCAATCTTGGTGAGGGTTCAGAAAATTGGGAACTGCCATTCACATCTGGTAAGAGATTAAAAGTGTCCTAATCTTTATGAAAGTTAATTTATAACTTCAAGTATCTCCAAAAAGTACAGTATTTTAGGTACTAAAATATCTACTTCTAGCAATTTATCTAAGGATATTGCTTGTTGTAGGATGCATGTATCAGAGTATTTATATCACCATTGGTAATTAAAGTCAAAAACAAAACCTGGAACCTACTAAATTTCTAATAAAAAGATATTAAACAAATATATACTTACTTATATTTTGTAAAATATTATATTTTTCCCTGTTTTATACAATGGTTATGTATTAATTAGGTATGTTTTTTTAATTTTTTGGATAAAAATAAAAACTTTTCATTGAAGCTTTTCTAGTGGTAAAACTTCTTTCCTAATCATGCAGAGAGAGAAAAATATAATTAATGGAAGTTTGTGCTTTAGCAAGATTCCCATGAATTAAGGTTTTACTATAAATAAAAATGTAATCAATAATAAGTCATTAATACCTGTCAGGCAAAATCAAATCCAGACCCTGTGAATGCAGTGAGACTTCACGGCTTAGAGGTTTGGTAATGAGATGTGAGGACTTATACTTCCAGAGAGACTCCATGGATCCACCCCTAGTTGGTAATTTGAGGAAGAGACCCAGCCATATCTGTGTGTGACCCAAACCTTACTTTCCAAAGTGGATCCTGTTAAACAAGTTAAATCTGAAGAGATTGCGCCTCTGCAAGATTCGAAAGGTGGAAGAGAGGACGCAGACAATCCTCCTTCTCTGGCGGCATTGGCAGATGGATGTGTGAGTTTCCCGGATATGCCTTTCCAACAGCCTCTTTGCTTTCCTGTCATTTTAGCCACTCGCTGCTGAGGGAAGCTGTGGGGCCACCTTTTCTGAAGTGGGTGGGAGTGATTCTGGGCGGAAGTGGCTCTACACTTCCTCGTGGCAGTAAACCAGGAGCTGGTGGTAGTATCCACGATTCCCACTCCTCCAGCTTTTCCCATGGCTTCATAAGCACCATCATGTATTAAATCTCTTCTAAATCTCTGTATTAATGTTTTATTTTTTTTTTAATTTTTTCAACGTTTTTATTTTTTTTTTGGGACAGAGAGAGACAGAGCATGAACGGGGGAGGGGCAGAGAGAGAGGGAGACACAGAATCGGAAACAGGCTCCAGGCTCTGAGCCATCAGCCCAGAGCCTGACGCGGGGCTCGAACTCACGGATGGCGAGGTCATGACCTGGCTGAAGTCGGACGCTTAACCGACTGCGCCACCCAGGCGCCCCTGTATTAATGTTTTAAATACCTACAGTGGCTTTGTTTTCCTGACTGAATCCGGCTGATACAACCTGGTTATAGCCTAAGAAACTAATGTCATTTCTCTGCATTATAGTCTCGAAATGAAAGGACATGGCGGAATCCCAGAATTTTACCTTAGATGGCTTTAGACATTCTTTCTTAGGAGGCTTCATCATAATTCTGTAATTAATTCAGTAAGGCGCTAGGACAAAAAGGCTCACAGAAAATCACTTACAGAGACGGAAAATGGCCATATATATATATGAACAGAATAGATTTTTCTTAGACATTCCAAGCCTGGAAGTAGAATGCTTGTTCAGTTAGAAGAGACCATTGCAAAGAAAAGCAACATCAAGTCAAAGTCAATACAAGCAATGCAGATTAATTTCGCAGGGAAATGTTCCCAAAATACCAGCTTCCTTCTCATCTATGAAATCTCATGCTTTCCCACTCTTTCATGGTTTTTTTTTTTTATTAACATTTATTTATTTTTGAGACAGAGAGAGACAGAGCATGAACGGGGGAGGGGCAGAGAGAGAGGGAGACACAGAATCGGAAGCAGGCTCCAGGCTCTGAGCCATCAGCCCAGAGCCTGACACGGGGCTCGAACTCACGGACCGTGAGATCGTGACCTGAGCCGAAGTCGGACGCTCAACCAACTGAGCCACCCAGGCGCCCCACATGGTTCTTTTCCAAAGGATTTGCACCTGCCCCAGTCAATCCAAAAACCCACTTCCTTGTATTCCTTTTTTATCCACTCATCCTAATTTCTTAGCATTTATTTAAATATTCTAAATGTAGGGCACCTGGGTGGCTCAGTTGGTTGAGCATCAGATTCTTGATTTTGGCTCAGGTCATCATCTCACGGTTCATGAGATCAAGCCCCGCATCAGGCTCTGCACTGATAGCTCAGAGCCTGATTGGAATTCTCTCTTTCCCTCTCTCTGTTTCTCTGTCTCTCAAAAATAAATAAACAAAGCTTAAAATGTCCTAAGTGGAATGGAGGCTGGACATACCAAAAAGCCCATGCAACACTGTCAAGGAAGAATATATGCCATAATACATAAACTTTATGATAAAATACAATGGCAATGTTTCCCCCAGCTTTATTGAGATATAACTAGCACATAACATTATATAGATTAAGGTACACAACATGATGATTTGATCCTTATATATTGTGAAATGCTTACCACAATAATGTTAGTTAACACATCCATCATCTCACACAATTATCTGTGTGTGTATGGGTGTGTGTGTGTGTTGAGAACATTTAAGATCTCCTCTCATATAATACAGTATAAATGTAATATATATATAAATACATAATCTCACATCTCACATCTTCTTTATCCATTAATTCAATGATAGACACTTAGATTGTTTCCATCACTTGGCTATTGTGAATAATGCTGCAATGAATATGGGGGTGCAGATATATCTTGGAGATCCTGATTTTATTTCCTTTGGGTACATACCCAGAAGTGGGACTGCTGGATCACCAAGTAGTTCTATTTTAAATCTTTTGAGGAACTTCCACAGTTTTCCACAATGGCTGTACTAATTTACATCCCTACCAACAGTGCACCAAGGTTCCCTTTTCTCCACATATTCACCATTACCTATTCTTGTCTTTTTGATAATAGCCAGAATAGCAATGTTTTTAATTCTAAGCATTTTGATGAAAATCTAAAATGTACTAAACCTTCTCTTAATTCTTAAGGAAAAAATCTGAGACAACAGCACATAGTTCAAAAAACACGTGGCTTATTCTCAGGACACTTAAACTCTGCCACCTTTGTGGCCTTGGTTAAGTACTTGGCTTCTCTGAAACCCTATTTCCTCTCCTTGGAAAATAGAGACAATAGTAATACAAGAGGCCAAACATACCCCATAGGGTGATGGCCCTGAACCAGCAACATCATCAACATACGGGAATTTGTTAGGCAGATTTGGGGGCCCCACCCCAGACCTACTGAATCAGAAACTCTAGGGCTGGGCTCTAGCAACCTATTCTAACAAACCCTCTGGGTGATTCTCATACGTGCTGCCATAGGGAGGTTGCCTTTGACTCAATAAGACCATGTAATGTAAAGAATAGTGTTAAAAAAAAAAAAAGCTACGCAAATATGAACTGGTACCATTACGAACATCAAGTGTGGGGCTATTTAATGCAGTACTGAGCTCAAAAGTTTCTTGTGGTCCTTGTGGTTGCTTACTCCTAATGGCCTCGGACCACTGTGCCGAAGAACAAGGGAGAATTCAAAAGAAATGCTTCTGCTCTCGAGAGTTCTATCTCCTCCCGCTGCTGTCAGTTATCATTTCTCAGGAGGTCAGTGAGTCCTGCTGCTATCATCTGCTGCCTTACACACGTAGTTGTTCTGAGCCACTGCCTGAGGGCAATTCTGTCTTTTCTAAGGAATCAAGTCCTCAGCAGTTTGCAGCTTCAAGCCTCTCTTGTTGCCTTTTTCCAACTTACATTCTGAATGGTTGAGGCTGCCACCAGTCTGACCTCTGGATAAGAGGTGATATTATGGCATAATAAACATATAGATATATCTTTTACATAGAAATATTTGTACGTCTATAGCACCAAAGCAGTGCCTGCTACCTAATGGATGCACAAGAATGTTCAGTTGAATAAGTAAATGAGTGTGTGTGCATACCACAGAAGTGTGTATGTAGACAATACATGGTTTCACTCTGACAATTCTAACTCCTGACTCCTCAGAAGTGGGTCTAATAAACCCAAGTCCATAAACACTTTAGGGAAAACAATGCCAAGGACAAGAGTTAATGGGAAGCCATTAGAATCCTCTTCATAGGAAAAGGACAGCATTTATACTTGTGTGGTAAAACAAGAGATAACACTGTGAAGCATTAAATATAGATGCAATTATTAATATGATTCTGTCCTCCAGGGCGCCTGGGTGGCTTAGTAGGTTAAGTGAGTCTTGATTTCGGCTCAGGTCATGATCTCACAGTTCATGGGTTCGAGCCCTGTATTGGGCTCTGCACTGACAACGCAGAGCCTGACTGGGATTCTTTCTCTCCCTCTCTCTGCCCCTCCTCCTCTGCTCATTTTCATTCTCTCTCTCTCTCTCACTCTCTCTCTCTCTCTCTCTCTCTATATATATATATATATATATACTGCTGTACACAGCAGGGACAGAATCATACATATATATCTGTCCCTGCTGTGTGTGTGTGGGTGTGTATATATATAATTCTGTCCCTGCCTTGTACAGCAGTTTTGCTTATAGAGTGCTGAGCCTATTAGCTACAGGCACAGAATCTCTTTGACCTGAGGATAGGGTCCCTTTAAGATGAGGGGCCACTGCTCAGTGGTTGACTCCTGGAGATGTCTAGGACTGCCCTTTGAAAAATGTGCACTATACCCCACACTCTGTCAGCACAACCCATCTCTCAAGAGAAATGCTGGCTATTTGCCTCTGACCTTGGCCTAACTCCTGCCCCACCATCTGCTCAGCCTCTACAGCTTTCAACCAAGGCTTTAGGACTACAGGACTGCCTCTTCTTGCTCTGTTGGCCACAGCACCAAATTTCATTCTCTGTTCTCCAAAAGAGAATCCCAACTTCACTCCTGCTCCCTAACTCGGTTTCCCCGTAATGACTCTTCCCTCAGTGAACCAACACTCCTTGGTAGTTGAGCACTGACCAACCCACCTTCCTTGGCTCTCTAAGTGGACCAGTCAGGCCCATGTCCCCAGAGTGTAGCCGGGCCTAACCCAGACACCCAGCCTGGGACAGGCCACCACTGGGCCTTCTACTGACTTTTAACTCCATTGCACAGTGCTCAGTATTCAGTGGGTGCTCAATTAATGCTGCTGTCTGCATGAAATTTCAAAAGTTTAGAATGCTGATTCTCAACTAAAATCAGAAATCCGCTCAGGGAAAGCAAGTCAACGCTGTCCTGAAATAGTGATGCTATCAGCAGAAATTTCCACAACATCAATCAAAAGGGTTCATGGCAAGTAGTCAGTGAACCAAGTAAAGTGACCTTCAGGCCCCCTCCCACTCCTGCCCCACTCCATATTCTTGTTAGCTGCTGTTGATTGATGGCTTCCTAGAAAAGATGATCCATCACTGTTCAGATGAGTGAAACTTCTACCACGACTTGCAGGTTATTCCAGCATTTTGTCAAAATGAGACAAAATGTAAAGTCTAAAAAAATGCCAACTCATGGAAACAGAGAAAAAGCACAAAGCAGCATGGTATTGCCAAGCATGGATGAAATTAACATGGATAGAAGGTGGATGGATTTCTTTTTTTAGACAGATATGTGATGTAGGAGATACCTATGTTTCAAACACACAGAAGGCCGGTGATATGGTTTTTAATTCCATACTGGAAAATTGTTCACAACCCGGATACTTACTGGGAAAATTAAGTGACTCCACCTAGTATCAGCTACCATGGAAACTGAGCTCTTATTCGTGCCAGGCACTGTGCTAGCTGCTTTACATATGTTATCTCTTTCCATCTTTATTACAGTAAAAGGTAAAAATCTCTAAATTTCCAAGAAGGACTTGCTCACAATTACAGAGCTGATAAATGATAGAACCAAATTGAAACCAAAGGCAGCCTAACTCCAAAGCCCATATTCCTTCTATATGCAATTCATCTCCCTACCTCCCAAGTTTTCAGAAAGGTAGAATCAGGTTTCAATGATCATGACAACAAAAATGAAAAGATGAGTCTCAAAACGTGTGTGCCCTGTGAGTGAAATGGGAGAAGGAGGCCCTTCCTCTTTGAGTTGTATGATGACCAAGATGTTTACAGACTATAAAACACTCCTGCAAGACATAGAAGTGGGCTTGAATAAATGGACAGACATGTCATAATTTTGGATAGAAAAACTCAGCATTATGAAAATGTCAGTTCTCCCTAAGTTGTTTTGTGAATTTAACAACAACAACAACAACAAATAGTGGGGCAGGAAAGATAGCCCTACCAGGCACATATTATAAAGCCTTTGGTATAGGCACATGCATTGATAGACTAATAGAAAAAGAAATGAAAATCCAAAACTATGTCAAACTGAATATGGAAGTTTAGGATGTTATAAAGGCACAATCTCAAATCAGTATGGAAGAAATCATCTATCTAATGGGTGGCTGGTTAGCTATATAGAAAAATATAAAATTGAAACTATTCCTTATACCATAAACCAGAATAAATTCCAAACGGATCTAAATTTTAAACCTAGACATATGTAAGTAGTAGGAGAAAACATAGGTCATTCTTTTATAATATGAAAATGGAGAAAACGTTCTTTGACTTAAAATCTAAAGCCAATGTCTCTTAAACATACGAACAAAATTCCAAATATGTAACATGCTCTATGGTGAGGCTATAGAAAAACATGCACTCCCACACCTTGCTGTAGGGAATGAAAAATAGTACAACTATTTTTCGAGGTGGGGAATTCGAGATAGATCACACACACATGTTTACCCATTGACCTAGCAATCCTACTTCTCGGAATCCTATCACAAATACACTAGTGAAAACATAAAATGATGTAGGCATAACACCATTCACTGTAGTACATTTTGTAATAGTGAAACACTGTTAACAACCTAAATGCTCATCCATAGGTTGTTACTTAATAAACTATGGTACAGTCACAAGATGGAGTATAGTGCTGTCTTAAAAAGGAATGAGAAAGCTCTCAACATTGTTACAAAGCACTGGTTCTCAGCTAGGGATGGTTTTGGCTCCCCCCACCCCAAGAGATATTTGGCAATGTCTGGAGACATTGCTGATTGTCTAATGGCAGATAGAGGTGCTCCTGGTGTCAGGTGGGTGGAAGCCAGGGATGCTACATATCCTTCAATACACAGAACAGTTCTCTACAACAAAGAATCATCTGGTCCATAGTGCTGCTATTGATAAACCCTGCTATAGAGTATTCTTCAAGATATATTGTTAAGTGAAAAAAGCAAATGAAGAACATATATTGCTGAGACCCCCCACCCCTCTCCTGCTTTTGGAACCTGACAAGATTGATGAAAGCCTGCAAACCTGAGTGGTGTCTCCCTGGGAGACATTTTTATACAATATGATGATGGACTGGATAATGATTAAATGGATTCTAGTAATGTGCTAGTATCTTTTGACTTGTACAAGCAGTTTACTGTAAGGCATCTGTGTCCAAAGGCCAGGGGATGGAGCATGATCTTGTAAAATAATGAAATATATAATTGGCTTTTATCCCCAATTCCTGGCACAGAACATACATCTAAAACCCTTACAATTTTGTCAGTGATAAAGAGTGGAAAGAGCATCTTTTGTTATTCATGATAAACCCCTTTTAACCACACCTGATTTTATGCTAACAGTGACTCTTGGAGGGCGGGGGCTGGTTGGCTGATGAACCAACCATGTGATTAGAGGACTGGAATTTTCAGCCCAACCAACAACCTCCAAGGGGAGAGGGACTAGGGGTTGAGCTCAATCAGAATACTCAATGATTTAATTGATATAATGGAACTTCCATAAAAACCCTGAACAACAGGGTTCAGAGAGCTCCCAGATAGGTGAACACATCTTGGGACAGTGGCATGCCCAGAGAGTATGGAAGCTCTGTGCCCCTTCCCAATACCTTGCCCTATGTGTCTCTTCCATTTGACTATTCCTGAGTGTACCCTTTATAATAAACCGGTGATCTAGTAAGTAAAGTGTTTCCCTGAGTTCTGTGCACTTCTCTAGCAAGTTACTGAACCCAAGGAGGGGGTCATAAGACCCCCCGATTTATAGCCGATTGGTCCAAAGTATAGGTAACAATCTGGGACTTGCAACTGGCATCAGAGGTAGGGGGCAATCTTGTGAGACTGAACCCTTAACCTGCAGGTAGAAGATTACTTGGTGAAAAATCCACATAGTTAGTGTCAGAAATGTTGTGAGTAGAGGAATAGTGTTTCTTCATTTACAGTGTAATCAAATCATTGATAAGGAAACATTTTTCTTTATACTAGAATCCCAGCTAATAAATGTAGAAAGAATGATAAAACTGTAAAATCCCCATTTTGCAATCCCTAATAAAACAATCATCAATGGCTATTAAAATTCTTGGGTGAAAAACAAATGAGAAACTTTAGCATGGAAATCAGGTAGACAATACATGGAATCATTAATCAAAAAGAGATAAACAATTATTTTATGCTTTGTGATATGATGCAACAACAAATATACAATACCAACTGTGAACTATTTTCGCCAGAAATTTAAACATGAATGCTAGATCAGTGGCTTCTCAACTAAGGCAATTTTACTCCTACAGGACATTGGGCAATATTTAGAGACATTTCTGGTTGACGCATTGAGGGCCGGTGCTATTGGCATTTGGAAGCCAAAGGTGAAGGATGCTACTAAGTATCCTGTAATGCATGGGACTGTCCCCTATTGCAAATAACTATCCAGTCCAGTGTCAATAGCGTTGACATTTGGAAACTCTGTTCGGGACCCAAGGTGCATATCAATCAAATGTAATCTCTGGGCCTTGTTTGAACCCAGAATCAAACAAGCCAATTATAGACATTTATGATTCAGAGAAATCTGAACACTGAATATTGAGGAACTGTTCATTTTTTAGATGAATTAATAGTATTATGCTTATGTTAATAAGAATTCTTATCTGCTTTTAGAAAAATACACTGAAGTATTTACAGATGACATGACATGATACCTGGGACTTACTTTAAAATCAGGCAGCTGGATGGAAAGCAGGGAGAATAAAGAAGAGATTAAACAGTTTGGTCATATATTGATAGTCATGGAAGCTAGGTGATGGGTACAGCTTCTACACTTGTATATGTTTAAAATAGTTATAATAAGTAAAATACTTTTATAAAATTTTCACATATCATGGAATTTTCATATGTGCACAAAACTCAGTTTTAGAAAGAGTTACCGGAGCACGTGAGTGGCTCAGTTGATTAAGCATCCGCCTTCAGCTCAGGTCATGATCTCACAGTTTGTGGGTTCGAGCCCCACGTCAGGCTATGTGCGGACAGCTCAGAGCCTGGAGCCTGCTTCAGATTCTGTGTCTCCCTCTCTCTGTGCCCCTCCCCCAATCTCTCTCTCTCTCTCTCTCTCTCTCTCTCTCTCAAAAATAAGTAAACATTTTTAAAAAAATGTTTTTAGAAACAGTTACCTGAGAACTAGGATGTTGCTGTTTCCAAAAGCAATGAATCCACAAAGCATAATCCTCAAGGTCCCAATTTCCTATACGCTGGTGAAGGCTTCTCAAATTTTTCCACCAAAGCAAGCACCCTTTAAGGTACACGCTACAGTACCTATTCTTTAATATTCCCTAGTATAGATAGTGTGTGTCAGTTACAATTACACTGTTGGGATAAGATGTTGCCCTGGTCAGAAATCCACAGTCTGGAGATTATTAGCTAAATTTTATTAGAAAAGTCATACACTAGAGGTAATGACTAAAAAGCCTTCAGACATTGTTTTCTCCCTCCACTACCAGAGCTTTCCTAGTCAGAATAATGTTAGAAGTGGATTTTCATTGGTGGAATTAGTGGCTTGTTAATTGATACAAATGAGGCTTTCATTTGGGAAGTCAGTGGCAGTGGAGAAATACAAATTGGCTACAATATTTTATAGACACTATCTATGACTGAAAAAAAAAAAAAAACGAAAGGAAGGTAAGACTCTTGGGAGCCCTGGAATCTTTGTCCTTAGGAATGGAGTCCTGGGTGAGATCCCTAAATAATTTAGGATTATTTTGTGCCTGCCTATAGAAATGTCTATGTGAATGGCAGAATTTGATCTGAGACTTGCTTTCCCTAATAACCTGATACAAAGTTATAAAAGAGCAGTTGACCCTCTTTACCTCTAACCATTAATATCTCCGAGGATATACCAAAAAGAACCTAATAGATGGGCATGCCAAACTGGCCTGGGTCAGTTCTCAGCAACAGAGAAGAGTAAATGCATTATCCAGAGTACATGAGTCTTGGCCCACCATAAAGACAATCTTGAAATCTTGAAATTACCTGTTTCATTGCTAAAATTCAGGTAATTCCTCCATGTGGTAGGCAACCCCTAATGAATCATGCCTTTAGACTTCAATCCCTCTCCACACTGATTCTAGGCTGGGCCACGTGACTTACTTTGGTCAATGGGACATTAGCAACTATGATGCAAGCAGAAACTTGATAAGTGATTTCACAGTTTGGCCTTGAGTCACCATATAAAAGGTCTCACTCCCCAAATGGAGAGACCATGTGGAAAGAGGGAGAGCTGCCTGGCTGGCTAACCCCACTTCTTACAGCCCTCACACCTGAGGCACCAAACATGTGAGTAAAGAAGCTACCTTAAATATTCTAGTTCAAGCAGTCACATGCAGAGCATCAGAATCACCCCAGTGAGCCCAACCTAAATTGTAGAGCTTTAAGAAAAAATACTTTGACCTTTGGGGAACTGTACCACATTTATTTTGTGGTTTTTATATATCCCTTGGAACAATGTTAAACGTTTTCCCCATACTGCTGCACCAACCACCTACAGCATCATAGATCCATTACTCTGATACTGTGGAGAACTTCAGGAGCTGAGGAAAAGTTATGAAAAAAAGAGACAGTGAATGCAAGGTGCAAACTCTCTCCCCAGTCAGGCTTCTCATTGTCTAGGAGCCATAAGAGTTATAAGGAAAACTGCCAGAATCCAGAGTGAGTGGACAGGAGTTAGGCCACACCAGAAAAATTTCCCCAGATGCTCTAGAGATGTTCTTTACTACTTTCTAGACAATTGGATTTCTTCTATCTTATTTTTATGTCCCAGCAACTTAAGTGTCTTGAAAGTAGGTCTGGAAGGCCAAGGGAGAACATTCAGAAAAGTGGTCAAGAAGAGGACAATTCCATATGGTAGTATTAGGATGAGTCATCATGCAAAAGAAATAATCATCTTGATAAGGCATCATATGTATATTGAAGCATGAATATGCCCAAAGTACCTCTGCCTGACAACCCTAGCATTATTCCAAGCACCCTGGATACAGAACATAGCACTGCACCAGTAATTCTATGCCCACCAATTCATGAGGCCAAGTCTACCATAATAAAGCCCACTGTGTTCAAGATCAATCAAGGATTGTCTTAGGAATTAGAGAGACCAAACCTATATGTTGTAAGTGCTAGAGTACAAATACTGACATGGTCTGAAAAAGAGAAAGCATCAACTATTCCACAGCCTACCCACTAGCAGATCTCTCTGGAGGAAAAAAAAGACTGCAGTAAGAGATTTTCATACTTAACAAAAACCCACTTAAAGACAAATATTCTGTAATTCCGTAGAGAATGTATGAATGGTTCATTGACATTTCCATCCGCCACAAGAAAAATCAGCCAAAATTCATATTAAGTTATTGATTTCTCCTTTGGGTTTTTGAAAGTAGATTTTACATGGTATGATCCAAATCAGTAGTTTTCTAGATAAACAGGCTGTCTGGACTAGGTTCTCTTACCTTTTTGCATGTTAATAAATATTTTACTAACCTGAGGGACAATAGGATGAGACAAGTATATTTGGCTTTAAAGTTCAGGAAGGCAGGACTAGAAATATAGATGGAATCTGACCCATGAAACGACACACCCCTCTAGGGGTGATCGCCAATGGTCTCAGAAGTACTGTTTATGTAATATGTCATATAGCAGACTGTGACCTCCCTCACCTCCACAGATGGTGATTTGGGCAAACACTCCTATATAGGTGTGCATATGCACGTAGCAAAGTCAACAAACAAACCTTGCATTTATTTCAATTGTATCTCTCCAGACTACTCTGTTCTAAGTCTAACTAGGAAAACTGAGGCAACTGAACAGACTTCTACCATTATTTCAGTACTCTGATTTTCTTTTAGGAAATCCTTGTTTCCACTTATTTTCAAAGTATTATATTATCTATTCAAGGATAGATTTCTTTTTTTAATTTTTTAATCTTTATTTATTTTTGAGAGACAGAGAGCATAAATGAGAGATGGGCAGAAAGAGAGGGAGACACAGAACCCAAAGTAGGCTCCAGGCTCTGAACTGTCAGCGCAGAGCCTGATGCGGGGCTCAAACTCACAAGTAGTGAGATCATGACCTGAGCCGAAGTTGGATGCTTAACCGACTGAGCCACCCAGGCACCCCAAGATCAGATTTCTTAATAGCAGCAGACAACAAATGGTGGTTAAAACCATTAAAATGTAATAAAACAAAGGAATAATACCAACAGTCTTCATCCTGCTAAAATTATATACCAATAAAAATACATCACACTAAAAGCATATGGACCAGAAAATAGGAATAGAAACATAGGTATAGGCTAATATTTTATTAGCAAACTACATATTTGCTGTTGGTAAATGATGATCCTGACAGGAAAAATCACGCAATGAACATAATCTAATAACTATGTATATCTAGAAAAGGAATGTGAACAACTATGGAACTCAAGAAGTAACGTATTCTCTTACCCTGAGATATTGAAGGTTGTGTACATTCTAATTAGTGATAGATGGTAATGCTAATACACAAGAATTAGATCATACAAAAATACAGTAGTATCCTGTTCTCTTCCAGTATTAGGCTTCTAGAAGATGAATTATTGTAACCATATTAAAAAAAAAAAGATAGTGACCTATTTGAGACCACACATCAAGTTCTTGTGTATTCCCAGAGGGTTTACCCTGACAGGAAAATAGCATGGCTTTCACACAATGAAGGTGTCACATGAATAGAGATATACACATAAGTAAACAAAAGGAATTAAAAGGCAAATAGGACAGAGTTACAATCTACTCTAAGATTGGCTTTCGTCAATTTTCTGTTTATCTTAGAAACTCCTCCTGCTCTCTAATTATATGCCTGAAGAGAATCGTCAGGTATAGTTATTTTCAGCTACACTCTAAAACAAAAAAGAAAGCCATTATGTGCATATTTCTGTGAAGAAGGGTCATAATGGGTTTAAATGTTCAACTGAGTTAGTTTTGATCTTCCTCCAATGAGCTTAGAAACCAAATGAATAAGTAAACAAGCTGTAAACATATGCAAGATGCGAGAAATACACAGAGAAGCGAGGATATGTGAAGATAAAGATATAAACTGAGTTGGGTTGATACACTGTTTAAAAAAAAGATAGCCACAAAAGTCCATGAATCACATTCACTTTAACAGACATGACAGGAAAGTAGGAATATGAGCAAGTGGCCCGTTCTCAAATACGTACTATTATTTTCCAGAATCATTAAAATTAGATTGAATTGTTATGGATTTTTCATGAGGCAGCATTAGACTGCTGCTAGAGGTGCCATCTAATAAAATCAGTGATTTGCAACACAGGAATACTTCACGCCAAAGGAGGCGTCTGTGAATTCATCACACCAGCAAGCTCATTGTTTTACTTGGGAGAAAAGCTTTATGAAACACCAAGGGAGCTCAGAGATAAAAATGTACATTTTGTTGGCCCTAATTTTTTTAACATAATGTAAAAGCTTTTTCTCTGTCTACTTTTGTAGTGTTTGCACAACCACGTGGTTTGTTCATTTGCTTGTTTGTGCCCCTGTTGTTACTTCTGGAGATGGAAAACCGAGGTCTTAGGCAACAGCCATGTGGCTCTGGTAGATGTGACCTTATAATGCGGCGGATTTGCTCTGTCCACATAGCATCTTTGGGACAGAAGGGTCCCACTAGTACTCATTCCTCTACTCACTGGCCCCCTTTGTAAACCTTGATGGGTTGGGGTACAGGACCTCCCAACCACATTGTAATTCTCCTGGGTGCTTGGATATGACCACTTTGCTCTGGGCAGTGCCCAGCATAATAACACAGGATAAATAATATTCAGAAATGTTATTTTGATGATGACCTTATTTAGCAAAAGCTACCTCTTCTTGAGGTTTTTACTTCCAAGCCAGATGGGCCTGCATAAACACACGTCCCTGAATTTTCCTCTCTATAGTTACACTTAAAAACTATTTGGATTTGCACTTAGAAATAAATTTCCTCTCCAACATTGGGGATATACTCTAGAGGTTCCCACGAATTATTTGAAAACAGTGTATACTCCTCTGTTGGGTAGAGAAAAGTCTCCAACCAGAAACCACACTACAAAATGTTAACAAGAACAATTGACACTTTGCGCTGGGTATCCAGACGTTTGGCTGCCTGCAGTTTCGACTGCAGAGGAACACTTCAAAGTTAGAAACTGTGTAAATGCAACTTGAAAGGGGTTTCAACCTTCAATCCTTGAGGAATACCACTAATATAAGGGAAAGAGGTGTGGCTATATACAAAAAATTCATTTATATTTCCTATTGACTGAAGTTCTAAGATGCCCTACGACTCAGAGTTTTCAAGAATAGTAATCACATCTATCGTGTGTTGGAAAGGGCAGAGGTGGGTGGGAGTGAGCATTCGATGGAGGAGAGTGAAAGGACAGGGCAGGTAAGTGAGAGCTAGACATTGGCTTGTAAATGGGGCACCTGGGTGGCTCAGTCGGTTAAGCAACCGACTCTTGACTTCGGCTCAGGCCATGATCTCACGGTTCATGAGATCCAGCCCCACATCAAGCTCTGCACTGACAGTGTGAAGCCTGTTTGGTATTCTCTGTCTCCCTCTCTCTGCCCCTCCCTGACTTGCTATCTCTCTCTCAAAATAAATAAAAATAAACAGAAAAAACATTGACTTGTAAAATTGAGAAATACCAGGAAGGTACCAGGGAAAAAACTGGGATTCAGAGAGAGCCCAATGATGGGCTGCAAAGATAAGCCAAACATTTTGAGATAAATACTCTAAACTTGGACTTAGTGTGACAGGAAAAAAATCCAGGGCAGGTGTGATGTAATTTAACAGTCGTACATGTTTTTAAAATGCTCTGGAATAGCTGCTAATTACACACCCAATGAGTCATCTGTGCCATTTGGCAGATCTAAGTCTGCATTGACTGAAGCATGGAGTCCAAAGCAAAAGCATCTTTCTTGGTTATGAGACCTGAACCCTGCCGTCAGCCAGAGACGCGCTTTGGATGTGGGGTTCCACATGTCCAGACTGAGTTAGCAAGGAGGCTGTCTATGGAAGCTGGGGTTGGAGTAAGCACTGTAATCTGCTGCTTTCATTTTCTCTTCCACTCCCAAGTGATCTTTCTCTGACCTAGCAGTTCATGCCATCATAGTTATTCATTTAGTTACAATAATATGCGTTACAACAACAGTGTTTGTCTAATTATCATCTTCCCCCTTGTAATTCTTCATCTTGACTAGGTACAGGCTAAGGATTAGGTATAAAGACCATGGGAATCAACACAGCCCCTTGGAGACCATAGTGTCAGAGAGTGTGAGAGCGGTACAGGGTTCAGGTAGGCACTAAATGGTGCTGTTAAATGTTGAGTGAATAATTCAGAGACCATGCTTCCAGTGCCATTCAGTGAACAAAACAGAAAAATCCCCGTCTTCATGAAGTTTACATTACAGTAGGAGATAGACAATAAAAATAAACAAATATACAGTCCAGTAGAGAGTAACAAATCCTCTAGCAGATGCGATCAGTGCCCTCTCAGATTCCCTTGGACTCTGTTCCCACCTCCTATTGGGAGCCTCTGCAAAGCAGAGGGCTTTCTCTGGCAGCTGGAGGACACCTGTCCAAGCTCAGAGACCGGAACCACTGGGAAGTTAAAGTCGCAACCACCACCAGCAACCCCAGCCCCCACAGCAGCTCTCAACACCCACTGATGAGAATTGATGGATAAACACGCCAACTTCCTGATGCTTCAGACATCCTCCAAGGCATGTCCGTGCAGTTTCCCAGAGGCCCTGGCAGAACTGAGTCCCAGCTGCCCACAGCAGTAAACTGCTGACTGCCGCACCCTGAACTAGCTTCCTACCCACTCCTGTTTCAGTCTCCCACACGCCACTGGCCTTCTGAGGATCACCCCCATGCCAACTACTTGCACTCGAATCCTTCTCTAAGATGCTACTTCTGGGCAAGACGAGTGTTACAGAAACATGATGCAGAGAAAGAGGATGTGAAATGTTAGATGGAGTGATCAGGAAAGGCTTCCCTGAGGTCATTTTTTAAAAAAGACTAGGATGGGGCGCCTGGGTGACTCAGTTCAGCTTCTGACTCTTGATTTTGGCTCAGGTCATGATCTCACGGTTTGTGAGTTCAAGCTCCACATTGGGATTCTCTCTTCCTCTTTCTCTCTGCCCCTGCCCTGCTTTCTCTCTCTCTCTCTCTCTCTCTCTCTCTCTCTCTCTCTCTCTCTCAAAATAAATAAATAAACTTAACAGAAAAAAGGCTTGGATGGAAGGAGGAATGAGGTCATTGTGGTTCCAAACTAAGGTCACTGCCAAGCCTACCACACTGTTATACCCAGAGTCATGGTAAAGGATTTGTTCAGCTTGGTGGGGGAGGTTATCCCCCTCTCTGGTGTTTGAAAATAAAGTGTTCATCCCTAGTAATTTGGTGAGGTTTGGATTTTCACTGCTAGAAGCAAAACATTGATTTTCCTTCACAGCATTTTGATATAAATGTATGTGAAGCCCTTAGGGCATCTTGCCCTCTTATTCTTATTATAAGATGTCTTGTCAACTGTCTTAGCTCAAGGCCACAAAACTGACTCAATACTGAGACATTCTCTCTCACAGGAATTCTCAAAAAAATTTCATGAGTACAGATATGAACGTGGTGGGGATTTATGTCACTTTCACTTAGACCCTCCAAAGAATAAAATGCCATTCTTTGTAGTCACCCTAAGCTTACTATATGACACAGTGGCCCTTTATGTGTAGTGACCTGCAATACATGTATTAAATATGTATATACAGAGAGAAAGACAGTTTCACAGAACCACTGGCTTCTAAATTAGAAGCTGGAGTGCCTGGGTGGCTCAGTCAGTTGAGTGTCTAGATCTTGATTTTGGCTCAGGTCACGATCCCAGGGTCATGGGATCAAGCCCAGAGTCAGCGAGAAGCCTGCATTGGATTCTCTCTCTCCCTCTCCACCCCCCCCTCCACCGCCAACTCTGACCCTCTCCCCTGCTCTCTCTCTCTCACTCTCTAAAAAAAAATAAAAGTAAATAAATAAAATTAGAAGCTACCTCAATAAGTAAATCTCTTACTCAGGACAGTGATCCCTGCCCCATCATTCCTGATTGGGGGGTCACCAGCTCCTGCCCACTTTCTCCTGGTTTTGATTTGACAGTTCTATTTAAACAAAAGTGCAAAACTTATCTGATTGCAGGCTCACAATATTCTACACAATGCACATCAAAGATGCTTCACTGTAAGTTTGTATTATAGAGTAGCCCCCACAATAGATATTTTACCCCAGGAATGCAAGCCAGCTATTCTTACTGGGCTTAGAGATCATCTAGGATTCCAGTTTTATTTTCACACCTGACAAAGCCTTTCTATTGTCAAATTACCTCTATCACAGTAGCTTCTACTTTTAGTTGACAAGCATTCAATAGGTCTTCCCAAAACTGATTGTGTGCCTGGACCAAAATTAGTTTAAAAACTAAATTTGCATTGGTAAATTAGAGAAGCCAGGCATGAGAATGAATTTCCCACAGACAAATATTTTCATTAGACATTTTTGTTGGAGCTGGTGGACTACCAGAGAGAAGAATCTTTTGACATTTCTCCACAGCCTGGAGTGACCGTGGCAGGCACTTGTGCGCCAAAGTTGAGGGATCTGGATCAGACTGCATCCAGAAGATCTACCCCAGCAAAGGTGGCCTTTGTAGGAGGGCTCTAGGCTTACAAACCAGAGAAGTTTGGAGAGCATGACCACGACATGAAAAATTTGAAAATAGGTCTGGAGCAGAGGAGAGCATCTCTGTGACCCTCCTTGTTAGATCAAATTGGCCAAGGGATACCTGAAGCAGACCCTGTGAGTGGTTCTCTGGATTAGGAACCACTGGGGCTTGAAGTGAACCTCATTTCTCTATCAGTAGGAATAATCTTGGCTGCAAGAAATGGCTCACTTAAATTTCATGAACAATTAAGGAAATTTTTACTTCACAGCTCTCCAAGTAGTGATCAGAGATGACTGGGTCAGGGTCCTGGTTCGTTTCTCTTTGATTCTCTCTATTCTCTTTCCATGTCTCTGCTTCAAGTTGGCTGTAGTAGTTCCAGGACTAACATCGTAAATGTGCCCAGAGGAAGAGATGTCTGGTGCCCACTCTTAAAGCTAAAGAAAATACTCTACCCAAGGTCCCCAGCAAGCATCTGTTATTATGACACATGTCTATTCCAGAACCAATCGCTATGACAGTAGGGACAGAATTACCCTTACACCAATCAGAACCCCCTGGAACTGAAGATGGGCCCATCTGCCACCAGAGTCCATGAGCCATGTTGGCAAAGGTGGATTCCTAGATTATAGGGAAGTTACTTTGGGGAAAGGGAAGAAAAATAGAATTTTTTTTTTTTTTCTGAGAGAAAACTGACAATATCCTCCGCATTCATGTAGCAGCTTAGTGCTCTCTGGTCTTTCCTTTTCCTTGATCAAAATTCCTGGGTCCAAGAAGCATAACAATAACCACAGCAAGAGTCCAGAGAAGTCTTGGATTCTGGCGTTGTAGCCGAGGCTGTGGGCTTGCAGTTTACATAGAATTGAAAATCACTGACCCATTCCATTTCCTCCAGTAATGTGCCAAACTGTCAGTTCTGTATGCTGACAGAGGCTTTTAAAAGCTCTATACTCAATTTTTGCAATTGAGAATACTGAGTGATACCAATAATGAAGTCATATCTTTACAACACCTATCTTCATTCTTCATTGTCATTAAGCTGGAAAATTCAACTATTCAGTATGATGATCATTTCTAGCCTTTGATAAGATTTTTCCATTTTCTCTCTTTTTTAATGCTTTTAAATTGTAATAAAGCTTTAAAGACTGAGCTACCAATAGTTTCATTTGTCTATCTTTCAACTATAATGAATACAGATGGGCAGAGAGGAAAAGAAATCCTGGATTTGGTCTAATCCTATAATCTTTCTCATTTGCTTCTGAAAGGTTGAATAATTCCAGATGAATACCTTGTAATGCCAGTGTTTTCTCATACCAATGATTTATTTTCTCATCGACACTAAAGAAATATTCAATATAATGTGCATATATAAACTACAAAATGATAATAACCCACATATGAAAAGTCATAAGTAACCAGTGTAATCAGAAGTAATGTGTAAGTCTGTATGCACATATATACACACATTATTAATACAGAAATACATCCTAGGAAAGAGACCACAGATATCACTAAATGGAAGAAAAAAAAAAAACACTGAGTGTATTTTCTGCCTCATAAAATAAGAAATCATGGTGTTTTTCTTTCTAACCATATTTGTCCAAATATCATAGTTGATATATCCATATTGTGATAAGCTGTGACATTAAAAATTCTTCTACTGGAGTCCACTTCGAAAATTTCATTTTACTTTACTGTCATTTACCGAGTCATTTGTCAGTCTAGTTATGTATGTGGAAAAAAAAATTGACTCTGGGTTCTTCATATATCTCCAGAGAATTGACGCTATCTACACATAAATTTTACTATTTTCCTAGTCAAAAAAAAATGAAAGCCCAAGTGCGCTAGGTCCAGAAAGTCAGGAAAAATAAAATCAGCTCAATTTCCCTTGGGTTGGTATCACACTGTGGTAAGTGATAATAATATAGTAATATGATAAAACAATGATAAGTAATGATTTTCTGATCCACAGTGAGCTCTGTGTACTAAATGAGAGAAATTGCATGAAAATGAACAACCTTTCCAATGAGGGAGAAAAAAATAAGCTCTGGGGGCACCTGGGTGGCTTAGTCAGTTAAGCATCTAACTTGGTTTCAGCTCAGCTCATGACCTCACAATTTCGTGAGTTCAAGCCCTGTGCTGGACTCTGCACTGGATTCTCTCTTCCTCTCTCTCTGCCCCTCCCCCATTCACACTGTCGCTGTCTCTCTCAAAATAGGTAAATAAACTTTAAAAAAGAATAAGCTCTGGAAGGAAAATTTCTGAGTGAGCAGTGGTAGGTATGTAAGTAGTCTGTTTATTTCCTCTTCAGTTTCATCTATCTCTTGCTGAGTCTCTTACTCCAATTCTACCTTGTTGTCAACATTCCGACTCTCAGGGCAATACTCTTCCCTCTTCGATATTCTGACTCGAGTATATATAAAACCAAAATCCATTTCATTCATCCCCAGATCAAAGAAGTTTGAGCTAATTTCCAAATGAGATGAAAAAATACAAGATTTAAACTTACAAAGCATAGTGTCCTCATCCCAGCTTATTCAGTTCATAAGCCCTGTTTCATTTAACATCCAATCTCAGATGTGTTAGAAAGGACTACCAAAAAGAATTTGGGGTTATTTTGCCTATGATTGGCACAAATTTGAAAGGGAAATGGGGATCTAAAAAGGTGATATATAGTTCAATCATGAAAATTCATTATTTTATAGATAGGCATATCCTTTTAATCAAACTCAAGCAAATTTAAAGTAATAATCTCACCTTAATTTAAAGCATTCACTTGTGTTTCTACAGAAATTCTTGAGTGGTAAGAATACAATTCTTTGAGTATTAAAGGCATATTTAAAAAGGCTTTTACTTTCATTAATACAGATTGGATGCTTTAGACCAAACTTATTGCTGAGAATGACTTGAAAAATTGATCAAATATTTTTTGAATGTTTGAAGGCACAGATAGTAAGACAGTAAACAATTACACAATCTTGGCCCAGAAAAATAAGGAAACCCAAGAAGAAAGCCCGGAATTTGAAGCCACTTTTCTACCAGAGAATTGTGCCAATGTTCCACTAGTAGCAGCTGAGAGGCTGAGAAGCTGATCAGAGGTGGTTTTGTTTTGTTTTGTTTTGTTGGCAAGGTTTATTTTATTTTTGAGAGAAAAAGAGAGAGAGAGTATGGGGGGATGGCAGAGAGAGATGGGGACAGGGGATCCAAAGTGGGCTCTACACTGACAGCAACAAGCCTGATGCAGGGTGTGAACTCATGAACTATGAGATCATGACCTGAGCAGAAGTCGGATACTCAACTGACTGAGCCATCCAGTCAGGTGGCCCCAATTAAGAGGTTTTAACAGACTCACAGGGCTAGGAGGACAAAAATTGGAATTCAGGGCCAACTAGGAAATGAGTAGTGGCTGATAAAGCCTCCCCCAACCCTCTAAACATACAATTTGAGATCCTTGAGGACCTACCCACTATGACTAAGGGTAAACTGAAAACAGATCAGCCCCTATACAGGTTGAAGCTCAACTTCTTTGCATTTCAAACACTGATTGGATTAGGAAGATCTGGGATTTCCAGCATACCTAGCCTACATAAATGAAAATATAAATTCTCCCTGAGGGGAAGGTAATATCCAGAGCTGCAAATTATCTCTAGTTTTTCATAATCTTCAGCATTTAATCAAAATAGCTAAGGGACCTGAGATGACAAGACAATATGACTAAAGACAAAAGTAAATAGCAATCAAATACAGACCTACTAGAGAGGGTCTCCAGACTCCCCACAGAGTTAATAGGCACAGACTTTAATATAACTATACTTAATATGTTCAAGGCTATAAAAGACAAGATTCTTAATTTGGGAAGAGAACCAGAAATTGTGACAGAGAACCAAAGGAGAATTACAAAGTTTTTAAATAAAATAATTAAAATTCAAGATTTTATGTGTTATATGTAGAATTTAAGAAACAAAGCAAATGAACAAAGAAAAAAAGAGACACATGAAAAAACAGACTCTTAAATATAGAGAACAAACTGGTGGTTATCAGAAAGGAGGTGGGGGGGGATGGATAAAATAGGTGAAGGGGATTAAGAGTACACTTGTTTTGTTGTGTGCTGTTTTTTTTTTTTTAAGTTTATTTATTTATTTTGAGAGAGAGAGAGAGAGAGAATCCTAGGCAGGCTCTGCACTGTCAGCTCAGAGACAGATGCAGGGCTCAGTCTCATAAACTGTGAGATCATAACCTGAGCAGAAGTCAAGAGTTAGACGCTTAACCAACTGAGCCCCCTAGGAACCCAAGGGTACACTTACTGTGATGAGCACTAAGTTATGTATAGAATTGTTGAATCACTATATTGTACACCTGAAACACTGTATATGGTACTGTACATAATTCTACTGAAATTAAATAAAAATAAAAGGCAAACTTAAAAAAAAAGCTTTTATGTGTTAAACAACATTCAAGACACAGTCAAAAAGAGAATTAATGAATTGGAAGATAAGTCAAAAATTGCTCAAACTATAAATCCACACTGATGTGATCAATTAATCTATGGCAAAAGAGGCAAGAATATACAATGGAGAAAAGCCAGCCTCTTTAATAAACGGTGCTGGGAAAACTGGACAGCTACATGCAAAAGAGTGAAACTGGCCACTTTCTTACATTTAGGTCTTAGATTAAAGACCTAAATGTGAGACCTGAAACCATAAAACTCCTAGAAGATAACATAGTAGTAATTCCTTTGACATAAGCCATAGAAACATCTTTCTAGATATGTCTCCTAAGGCAAAAGAAACAAAAGCAAAAATAAATTACTGGGACTACATAAAAATTAAAAGCTTCTGCACAGCTAAGGAAATCATCAACAAAACAAAGAGGCAGCCTACTGGATGGCAGAACACATTTGCAAATGATATATCCAATAAGGGGTTAATATCCAAAATATGTGGACTAATGCAACCCAGCAACCAAAAACCGAATAATCTGATTTAAAAATGGGCAGAGACCTGAATAGACATTTCTCCAAAGAAGACATACCAATGGCCAACAGACACATGACAAGATGCTCAACATCACTAATCCTCAAGGAAATACAAAGCAAAACCACCATCAGATATTACCTTACACCTGTCAGAATGGCCAGAATCAAAAAGACAAGAAACAAGTGTTGGTGAGGATGTGGAGGATGTGTACTATTGGTGGAAATGTAAATTGGTGCAGACACTATGGAAAAGAGTATGGAAGTTTCTCAAAAAAATTAAAAATAGAAATACCATAGGATCCAATAATTACACTACTAGGTACTTACCCAAAGAAAACAAAACACTAATTCAAAAAGATATATCCACCCCTATGTTTATTGCCCCATTATTTACAATAGCTAAGATATGGAAGGAACCCAAGTGTCCACTGATAATTAATGGTTAAAGAAGGCATGGGGTGTGTGTGTGTGTGTGTGTGTGTGTGTGTGTGTGTATACACAATAGAATATTACTTGGCCATAAGAAAGGATGAGATTTTGCCATTTACAACAACATGGATGGCCCTAGATGGTATTATGCTAAGTGAAATAAGTCAGACAGAGAAAGACAAATACCATAAAATCATTTCACTTATACATGGAATCTAAAAAACATAACAAATGAATAAACACACAGAAAGCAGAATCAGACTTATAAATACAGAGAACAAATGATGGCTGTCAGAGGGAAGGGGAGTGGGATGATGGGCAAAATGGGTGAAGGGGAAGGAGATATAGGCTTCCAGTTATGGAATGGATAAGTCATAGAGATGAAAGGTACCACATACAGTTAATGGTACTGTAATAGTGCTGTACGGTGACAGATGGTAGCTACACTTGTGAACACAGCATAACAGAGTTGTTGAATCAGGTGAATATGTTGTTCACCTGAAAGTGCTGTAACATTGTAGTCAACTATAGTCAAAAAATTTAAAAAAAAGAAAAGAAAAGAAAAGAAAGAAAGAAACAAGAGGACTGACAGGATAAAAATTGAGTAAGACAGGGCACCTGGGTGGCTCAGTCAGTTAAGCATCTGACTGTTGGTTTTGGTCAGGTCATGATCTCACAGTGACAGCATGGAGCTTCCTTGGGATTCTCTCTCTCCCTCTCTCTGCCCCTCTCCCACTCATGCTGTTTCTGTCTCTCTCAAAATAAATAAATAAACTGGAAAAAAAAGTGAGTAATACACACAGGAGATACAGTGAAAGGGTAAGTATAATCTAAAAGGAAGAGAATAGAAAGAATAGGTAAATAATGACCGAGAATTTTCCCAAATTGGTGAAAGATACTGTGTCACAGCTCCAAAATACCCTATGACCCCAAGCAAGATGAATGCAAAGTAAAACACACTTGTGCAAACCATAGTAAAACTTCTGAAAGAGGCAAAGAGAAAAATCTTGAAAGCACTCCCCGTTACAAAAAGAAATAATGCCTTCACAACAGAAAATATCACTTTTCAACAGGGACAAAGGAAATCAAAAGACAATGTATATTTTTTTCAAAGTGCATCAAAGGGGAAAAAAGCTGCCAAACTATACCCAACAAAAATATCCCTTAAGAATGCTGGTAAAATAAGAACATTTGCAGGCAGGCAAACAAACAAACAAAACCTGAGAGCCACTTCTAGAACTATATAAAAAATACATTGAAAGTTTCCTTCAGGCAAAAGAAAAGTAATCATAGGTAAAATATTAAAGATGTAAGAAATAAAGGAATGAAGAGAGAAAAAATGGGAAGTAAACAAATAGTGATTGTATAAAGCAATAACACTAAATCCTGCAGTTCTTAAAATACAGAGAAAATTAAATAAACAGCAATAATAGATCAGGATAAGTACAAATGGAGTTAAAGTATTCTAAGGTTCTTGAATTTTCTGGGAAAAGGTAAAAGTACTAATTTACAGGGCTCCAGAGTGGCTCAGTCAGTTGAACGTCTAACTTGGGCTCCGATCCTGATCTCGTGGGTTCAAGCCCTGCATCAGGCTCTGTACTGACATCTCGGAGCCTGGAGCCTGCTTTGGATTCTGTGTCTCCCTGTCTCTGCCCCTTCCCCACTTGCACTCTGCCTCTCAAAAAATAAACATTATAAAAAAAAATTTTAAGTACTAATTTATGTTAAACTTTGATAAATCAGGGATGCAGATTGTAATCTACAATCAAGAATATCCATTAAAAGCATAGTAAAATATCTTATAATTAATCTATTAATACAGAAAAATAATAAAAATACTTAATTCAAAAGAGGACCAGAAGGAGAAAGAAAAAGGAAAATGGTAGATTTATATATCAGTAATTACATTAAACATAAAAACACTCAATGTTCCAATTAAGAGACAAAGATTGTGAGACTGGGTTTTAAAAAATCAAAAAACACATTGTATGCTGTTTTAAAGAGAAACACTTTTTTAAAGTAGAGATACAAGGGGCGACTGGGTGGCTCAGTCGTTTAAGCGTCTGACCAGCTTAGGTCATAATCTCGCCGTTTGTGAGTTTGAGCCTGCGTTGGCTCTGTGCTGACAGCTCAGAGCCTAGAGCCTGCTTCAGATTCTGTGTCTCCCTCTCTCTCTGCCCCTCCCCGGCTCATGCTCTGTCTTAAAAAAAAAAATTAAGTAAAGATACAAAAATGTGTAAGTAAAAAATGGAAAAAGATACAATATGCACATACAAATCAAAGAAATCAATGTAGCCATCTTAATACAGATAAAGTAGACTTTAAGACAAAAAAGGCAGAGAAAAAGGACACAGAATCATAATGATAAAAGTTTTAATTGCCCAGGAAATTATAGCAATTCTAAATTTATGTCCCCAATAACATGGCCTTTATCTATACAAACAAAATTTGACACTATTGAACAGTAGGAAAGAAATTAGGAAAGAGAAGGAAATTAGGAAAGAGAAGAAATGCCAAATATTACCAATTCTGTTCAATATTTCATGGAAGATTCTAATTTATATATTGTGTGCATAGAAAACTCAAAAGAGTCTGCCCCATCCTCATAGGATATCATCGTCATGCTTGTGAATCATATGCACCTTCAAAAGACCATTTCATCCCACTGTGTGGCAGGCAGCTTCTGAATAATGCAATATTTAACAGGACCAATAGATTTAATGGTCATGTGGCCACTGTCTTACCTTCCGTTCTGTAGAGTAGGTTCCTCAGCCCTCAGATGGTGGTGCTGGCTGAAGACCTGAATATATGAAAGACAAATCCATGTCTGAAATATATGTCAATTTTGGTCAAGATGGAAGACGCCCAATGGAATCAATTCTTCACCAAATACCTGGTTGCCTTCCTCAAGGGATGGTGCTGTACTGGGTAATCAATATTCTCTCTGCTGTTGGAAGAGTAGACATTCATCAGTGGCAGTAATTAAGTCTCCTTTGTTAAGTGGGCGTCCATGCATTTGGGCCCATACATAATCACCATCCCTGCTTAACTGGCTACTCTGTTCATGATCCCAATCGTACCAACACTGTGATCATCAATGGCAGAAATTGGTAGATGTCAACTGATTTTATATGGCTATTGAGTGTCTCATCACTGAGGATGCTTTCTGACAGGCATGAATATATGCAGCACTTTACACCCAGTCCCATTGATCCATTTATATGCCTCTTTTCCAGAGATCCTTGTGTCTTGTCTTCTGTTATCTCCTCTAGGCACCTGACCAATCATCCGAGGCATTCTCCATTGCCTGTGAGTCTTTAGGCTTACCTCCGGCCACTTTTCTTTCCAGACAAATTGAATAATCAGAGACAATGACAAAAGCTTTGCCAATTAGGATGATTTCTTCTCACTGCTATCTTTCCCACTCCAAGTGAGGATATGATATAGCTGCAGTCCATTTTTAGTTTACACTCACATCCTGAACTAAACCATCTATGGAACAAATTCAGCCTCTTTCCTTCTTCATCAGCTAATCATAATGAACTCTCCATGAAGTACAAGCTGGGTCAATCAGGACCAACTGTAATCCAATCCAAAGATGTAAGTGCTACATCTGGAATCAGGCATGAACAGGGCCAAGGGCACATGAGCAGGAGGCCCAACATCCATGTCATCCACCACTGTTGCACTGGTACCTCTCACTGAGTTTATACTTCATGGTCACATGGTGCACCACAGTCAGAGGTTTCATCTTTATCATGTGAGCATGAAGCCTGAGTTGCCCATCCTGGACCTAGATCTGTCAAATCCACCAAGTCATGAGTTGAGTAGACTCATCAGTAATCTATCAAGTGTGAGACTCTTTCCTGCCCTGGGCCACACTCAAAACTGGAGGCCTTCTTCTGTGTTACTCAACAAATGGGTCAAAGCAGTATTCCTCAATGAAGAATATTCTGCCTCGACAACATAAAGAAGGCCTAAGTTGCTGCTTCATGATTGAAGGTAGAGGTTGTAATAACATGTCCTTTACTTCAGAGAGAATTCCCTGGCATGACCCAGATCATAATACTTTTTTCTAAAACTTTACTGATGTGACAGATGTCTGACTCTCCATCAAGTTTATCCCCCATCCTCTGGAGTGTATGTATCTTACAAAGGTTTCCAACATTCTTGTCACTTATGGCTCATCCAGCAAAATTAATCAATGTCACTGATATAGTAGATCAATATAATGTTCTGAAGAGTACCCAGGTGGACCAGAGCTCTTTGGATTATATTATGACTAAACATGAGAGAACTAACATCTTCCTGGGTCAAGACCATTCTGATGTCTATCCCATATGCCTGCAAATTACTACTGATTCTTCCTGAGAAAAACTGAAAGAATATTTGCCAGATCACTGGTCATCAAATATTAACTATGTAAAGCTTTGTTAACCTACTCTAGAAAAGGTGCCATATCTGGCACAGCAGCTGCAACTACAGATGAAACTTGGTTAATTTGTGGTAGTTTGCCTATTATCATCCATCAGGATCTGTCTGGTTTTTGTGGAGAAAAAACTGATTAATTAAATAGAAATATGATGGGAACTATCACCCTTTTATCCTTTAAGGTTTTTAATGGTGGCATTAATTTCTTCCCTGATGCCCAGGATGTGAAACGACTTTTAATTTACTATGTTGGCCATGGGAAAGGGGACAATCTCAAAAGCTTCCACCAGGCTTTCCCTACTAATACAGCTCTTATCCTACTGGCAAAGGACCCCATTTTGTGGTTCTGCAAAATTTAGTGGAACCCATACTCTATCTCTGGCAAAAGTGTTCCCAACCCTGAATCAGACCTTGGAATAATACCCCTAATGTGGCAGAGCCTAAGGCTGTAGGAATAAGATGCACAAATCCCACAAACTGGTCACTGGAACTGATGGCAAAAAAAAAATAAAAAGACCAATCCATCATTTGGAGTCATTGTGCTAATCAGCTGTTGATTTTGTGTATACACAATACCCAGGAGGCCAGCACCCAAACTCTACAAGATTTGTTCCCAAGCTAGGTCCTTAGCTGACAGCTCTGACAAGATACCACAATGAGATTCAAACCACATTGAGATACCACTACACATACACTAGAATGTAAAAAACTTAAGAATGCCCTTACTAACATTATGATACTGTGATTTATAATAAGAAATATATATTTGGTCTTTGTCCCCTGTTTTAGCACAGAGCTTCTAAAACCCTTAGAATTTCTAAGTAATGAAAGTAATCAAGGTGTCTTTCATTATGTTAATGAGGTGATTTTTGGACCTAGAGATGGGGGCTGGTTGTCAGGACAACCATCTATGTAATTAGAGAATTGGAACTTACAGTCCCACCCTCCTGTTGGGAGGTAGTGGGGAGAGAGTCTGGAGACTGAATCAATTGCCAATAATCAATGATTTACTCAACCATGCCTATGCAATGAAGCCTCCATACAAACCCCAAAGACAAGGTTCAGAGAGCTTCCAGATTGGTGAATGTGGAGATGTAGGGAGAGCAGTGCACCTGGAAAGGCATGGAAGCTCTGTGTCCCTTTCCCCACACCTTGCCCCATGCATCTCTCCCATCTGGCTATTCCTGAATTATTTCCTTTTATGATAAACCAGTAATCTAGTAAGAAAATAATTATCTGAAAGGCAACCAACAGAATGGGAAAAGATATTTGCAAATGACATATCGGACAAAGGGCTAGTATCCAAAATCTATAAAGAGCTCACCAAACTCCACAACCGAAAAACAAATAATCCAGTGAAGAAATGGGTGGAAAACATGAATAGACACTTCTCTAAGGAAGACATCCAGATGGCCAACAGGCACATGAAAAGATGCTCAACGTCGCTCCTCATCAGGGAAATACAAATCAAAACCACACTCAGATACTACCTCACACCAGTCAGGGTGGCTAAAATGAACAGATCAGGAGACTATACACGCTGGCGAGGATGTGGAGAAACTTGCACTGTTGGTGGGAATGCAAACTGGTGCAGCTGCTCTGGCAAACAGTGTGGAGGTTCCTCAAAAAATTAAAAATAGACCTACCCTATGATCCAGCAATAGCACTGCTAGGAATTTACCCAAGGTATACAGGAATGCTGATGCATAGGGCAGTTGTACCCCAATGTTTATAGCAGCACTTTCAACAATAGCCAAACTATGGAAAGAGCCTAAACGTCCATCAACTGATGAATGGATAAAGAAATTGTGGTTTATATGCACAATGGAATACTACTTGGCAATGAGAAAGAATGAAATACGGCCTTTTGTAGCAACGTGGATGGAACTGGAGAGTGTTATGCTAAGTGAAATAAGCCATACAGAGAAAGACAGATACCATATTTTTTCACTCTTATGTAAATCCTGAGAAACTTACCAGAAGACCATGGGGAGGGGAAGGGAAAAAAAAAAGAAGAAGAAGAAAGGTTAGAGAGAGAGGGAACCAAAACATAAGAGACTCTTAGAAACTGAGAAAAATCGAGGGTTGATGGGGGGTGGGAGGGTGATGGGTGTTGGGGAGGGCACCTACTGGGATGAGCACTGGGTGTTGTATGAAAAACAATTTGACAATAAATTTCATATTTAAAAAAGAAAAGAAAATAATTATCTGAATTCTAGGAGCCACTGTAGCAAATTAATCAAACCCAAGGAGGGAGTTGTTGAAACCCCCCAATCCATAGCTAGTGGGTCAGAAGCACAGGTAACAACCTGGGGCTTGTGACTGGCATGTGAAGTTGGGGAGAGGCAGTCTTGTAGGACTGAACCTGTGGAATCTGACACTATCTCCAGGTAAACAGGGTCAGAATTAAGTTAAATCATAGGTTGCAGTTAGAGTGCTAGAGTGCAAGAATTGCTTGGTGGAAACTCCCCAGCCCATGTTGACATTGGGTCCAGGAACCCAAAATACAAGTGTTGGAGAATATGTAGAACAACTGGAATTCTCATATACTGCTGGTGGGAATGCAAAATGGTACAACTGTTGGAAAACAGTTTGTCACTTACTTAAAGTTAAACATACACCTAAAATAGAGCCCAGCCATTCTACTCCTAGGCATTTACCAAAGAGAAATGAAAACATATGTTCATACCAATGCTTGTACACAAATGTTTCTAGTAGAAAGGGGAGCTGTTGATATGGAGGAGATATAAAGGGGGATGTAGAGGTACTGGTGATATTCTATTTTTTGACCAGGGTAAGAAATACACATGTGTTAACTTTGTGATAGTTTGGGGGACCAAATACTTAGGATTTGGTCACTTTCGTGTTTGTTATATAAAATAAAATTTTTTCCAAGCCTATAAAAGAAAATATCCCTAAAATATCACTAAATCAAAATAGTTATTGCTCCTTTCAGTATGTAATATAAAAATATCATCACCATGTAACTAGCAGTGACATTTAAATTGAGGACTAGCAATTGGGGAGAGTCACTTATGTGAAGGAAGCAGTAGTGGAAAATTTAAGGTTTATATCCTTGCCTAAAAATATGAAGAATAAAACCTTGCTTTTCTCAACTGAATGGCAAAATGCATCAGTTTCATTATTGTGAGGTGTTTCTGATAGGAGCAACAAAATAAAAAAAGGTTCAAAACAACAACAAAAAAGGTGTGTGTATATGTCCAAATCTGAAATTGACCTAAAATTTGAAGTAATCTAAAGAAAGTGACAAAAATAAAAGGGACAATAAATATCTTGCACATGGTTTTAAAAGTTAGTTGCAGAAGAAATCGTTCTTAGTAGAAATTTAAAACAAGTGATATGGAAGGGGAAGTCTTATTTATTGATATTTATACACTCCAATGTCCAAAAAGGATTTAAAGTGACTTACAGGGAAGAATAAAGATACATAAGGAATGGTTCATGAAATAAGAATGAAAAGAGGAGGGGCACTGAGGAATCTACTCCTGAAACCATTGTTGCACTATATACCAACTAATTTGGACATAAATTAAAAAAAAATAAAAAACAAAAAAAAAAGAAATTCAAAAATAAATAAATAAATAATAAAAACTCATCTTAAGCAGCAACAACAACAACAAAAAGAATGAAAAGAGGAAAGCGGTGTTATAAAAAATAAGGGGGAGGAATAAATATGCCAACCAAAAATAAGTTTCCAATTCAGATTTTTCCCCTGAGCCCCACTCTTACATATATCTTATTGCCTATTGGATTTGAACTATGGCATTTGTACTTTAACATGCCCCAGCATAGACAGAGATACTTATATATCCGCGTTGGTAAATTTAAGTTGCACCTTAGGTATTACCAATTAACCTAACTAGGAATCCATGTCCTAAGGGTGGTCAGCTAGTGCTCCAATCATGAAGCCCAGCTCCAGCTGTGACTATTACACATGCTTCTCTTATCTTTATCTTCCATCAACACCAGAGTTCACTAATTAGCATAATGAATATTTAAAAAATGAGTTTCACTGGTTAAGTGAGTAGCCCAAAGGAAGTCAGAAATAAGCTCTCTTGATGGAGAAATGAGTACTATTTCATTGATATTTATTGAATAAAATACATTCAAAACACTCTCCTCCCTCACAAGGGTAAGGTTTAGGGAGACAGCAGAACCTAGAGTATGAATCTTTATGGACAGTGGTTGAGATTTTATACCTCAATAGTCCTCTCTCCAGCCACTGGGACTAAGGGCTTGTTGCTTCATGTATCTGCCACAGCTGAACCTCTTATGGAGATGGCATTGTGACAGCTAATGGGACAGAGGACAATGACTCTATCAACCTTACAAAGCAGCTTATATTAATTATTTTGTGCCTTCTTGCCAATAAATGTCCACCTTAAATATAAAAGTCTGTGTGCATGGAAGAAATTGCTCTAAAACTTGCTACCAGTGTGACCTGATATCAGTCTATAGAATAGCTGACCCTCATCCATCTTAGATTTTCGGGTCCTTACTATATCAACCAAAAAAACCTAATAGTTTTGCAAATTGAACTGGCTTAGATCAGTGCACAATTTACAGTTGAGATTCCTCTCAAATGCAGAAAGCCAAAACTAAACTCAAGCTACCCTGCCTCCAACATGCTATTCCTTCTCTTTTCTTTTTTCCTCAATTAACAAGACTCCCATTATCTTGTCATCCAAGCCAACATCTGGTGTCATCCTAGTTCCATCCCTGCCTCACCCAATATAATTTCCTATATGCCAATACCTCTCTAAGTTGTTGTGGTTTTTTTAATGTATTAAGTAATATCTTACAGTAGGGTATGAGGAGGGTATGAGAAGAAAACTGAAGCACCAAGCTTAAGTAGTAACAAGGTCACACAGCTAGTAAGAGGTGGAACTAAGATTCAAACCCAGGCAGCCCAGCTCCAGAATTTTCACTCTTACCCACAACTCCTATCAGTCTTACCTTCTTACACATGTTAATCTATATCCTTATCTCCAAGCCCCAAACCATCCCTTATGCCAGGCATTGTTTCTTGCCTAAATAATTGTGAGAGCCTCTGGTCTCAGACCTCTCAGATCTATTTATACTATCTGTATAAAATATACAAATTATATGTAAATATGAAAATTACATAATGGTGCTCACCTACTTCAACCCTTCAGAGGTTTGTCATCACCACAGGGTGATGGCTGAACTCCTTGACAAAAGCCTTAGGGCCCTTATGATCTGGTTGGCTGACTCTTCCCACTGAGATCAGCCCTGATCCACATAGCCCTCCAAGCCCGAGCTGTGGCAGCCTATTTAAGGACCCAGAAACTCTCTCCTACTCCTTGCTGTTTCCTACTGGGAAATGCCTTACCTCTCCCTGTCCACTTGAAGAAATTCTATCCATCCTTCAAGATGCAAACCCTCTGTGATAGCTTACCTATACCCCCACGGAATTAGTCAGGCCTTCTGCTGCATTCCAAGAGAGCTCCTACACTATAGCATGTGTACTCACATGTCTGTTTCTTCTATTAGCATTCCTGGAGGGCAGGAGTCACATCTTCTCTTGGCGTCTCTAGTAGCCATGTAAATAAACAGGTATTTAATTTAAAAAAAAAAAAGGTGATTGAAACAGCCACCATATTCAGGTGAAAGATTTGGCTCTAGGCTTCCAGGCAGCCATGGCAAAATAAAGGAGGAGGGGGGAGGAGAAGAAGGAGGCGGGAGATGCAAGGAAGGAAGGAGGGAGGGAGAGGGGCAAGGAATAGAGAAGAAATACACAGTATTATATTACTTCCAATTAAAGCTTACTATAAAAAACAGACCTATAAATTCTGCTTTTTCATTTTCTATACTGTTTTTGAACTGCAGTGAAAGTAAAGGAATGAGAGAGTTAGAAAGACTGAAATTGTCTTCAGAATGTGTTATGTTGGCATCTGAGGTTTCACAGAAAAGTCTGGATGGTGATAGGGGCTGCCAATGAGTCCAGGACTCAGAATGGCTACAGTGCTGTTGAAATTCCTTCCAGTCTCTGTGCTAGATCCAGGTGCAAAAACAGAGCCCCTGACTTCATGGAGTTTTCTTGCTAATTGGAGGAGGGAAAAGGTATATATTTATCAGTCAAGATCTAATCAGGGAAAACAGAAACCACCTCTCCCCAGTTCTGCTTTATTCCCTTCCACAGATGATGATCTCTTGAAGAGTTTCAAATTACCATGCTAATCTCCATTTTAGAAGCTGCTTCCAGGGAGCACAACCTGTGTCACTAGCATTTCTGGAATTTTCGGAACAGACAAAGGCCCAAGAAGTCTCCCTGAGACCCAATGTATTCACTGCCTTTGGACTTTGCCCAGGGTTCCAGATACAAACTAGTAATAATAGCCAACATTTACCAACTACTTACATGTGCAAACAATTTATACATGTTAACTCATTTCATCTTTACAACTTCATTTTAAAGATGAGGAAACCACAAGGCACATAAAGTTAAGAAACTTGATTAAGATCATACAGCTGGTATGTTAGTGGTGCCAGGTGACAAACACAGTCTTTGATGTAGGCAGACCTTCACTATAATTCTCCTCGTGCTTATGGGTTTGGTAAAGGTTTGTTTTCCTGTGTTGGTGAATGTAGATACCCACATTCTCTTGGTGGAACCAGATTTTTAGAAGAAAATTGTACATACTTTCTATTAATAGATATTTCTTTCTATTTGTGTTCTATTTATGTGAATACCAACATTTCTTTGCATTAATCAGAGACACAACCTAGAAGGTGTAAGACAGACCCAGAACTAAACATCTGTTGGAATAACTCCTAGAAGTACTCAAGTAGATTATCAAGAGGCAAATATGTGGGTATATTAAAATTATTCTTAACCTTTTCTTGCTTTGAGTTTTAAATTATTTTTCACCTTTATCAAGGTATAATTGACACATAGGAATTGTATGTATTTAAAGTGTACAACTTGATGTTTTAATAGCAAAGCATTGTATACACTGTGAAATGATCACCACAATCAAGCTAATTAACATACCCATCACTCCACAGTTACTGCTTTCCTTCTCTTTCTTTTTTATTAAGTGAGAACTAATATAGTGATAAAACTTCAGAAACTGCCTTCTTAACAAAATTCAAGTATACAATACAGTATGTTAACTGCAGACCATGTTGTTCCAAAGAGACAACACCACACACCTGTTAGAATGGCAATTATCAAAAAGACAAGAGATAACAGGTGTTGGTGAGGCTGTGGAAAAAAGGGAACCTTTGCACACTGTTGGTGGGAACACAAACTGGTGCAGCCACCAAGGACAAGACGGAGGTTCCCCAAAAAATTAAAAATAGAATTACCAAATGGTCCAGCAGTCCCACTTCTTTATATGTACCTGAAGGAAATGATATCACTATCTCAAAGGGATATCCATTCTTCTATGTTCATTGCAGCATTAGTCACAATACCTGAGATATGAAAACAACCTAAATATCCATCAAAGGAAGAATAGATAAATAAAATGTGGTATATGGAATAGAATAGAGACTCCAGAATTGGACCCACAAATGTATGGCCAACTAATCTTTGACAAAGCATGAAAAAATATCCTATGGAAAAAAGACAGTCTCCTTAACAAATGGTGTTGGGAGAACTGGACAGCAACATGCAGAAGAATGAAACTAGACCACTTTCTTACACCATTCACAAAAATAAACTCTAAATGGATAAAGGACCTGAATGTGAGACAGGAAACCATCAAAACCCTAGAGGAGAAAGCAGGAAAAACTTCTCTGACCTCAGCCGCAGCAATTTCTTACTCGACACATCTCCAAAGGCAAGGGAATTAAAAGCAAAAATGAACTATTGGGACCTCATGAAGATAAAAAGCTTCTGCACTGCAAAAGAAACAATCAACAAAACTAAAAGGCAACCGACAGATTGGGAAAAGATACTTGCAAATGACATATTGGATAAAGGACTAGTATCCAAAATCTATAAAGAACTCACCAAACTCCACACCCAAAAAACAAATAATCCAGTGAAGAAATGGGCAGAAAAACATGAATAGACACTTCTCCAAAGAAGACATGCAGATGGCCAACAGACACATGAAAAGATGGTCAATGTCACTCCTCATCAGGGAAATACAAATCAAAACCACACTGAGATACCACCTCATGCCAGTCAGAGTGGCTAAAATGAACAAATCAGGAGACTATACATGCTGGCGAGGATGTGGAGAAACGGGAACCCTCTTGCACTGTTGGTGGGAATGCAAACTGGTGCAGCTGCTCTGGAAAACAGCGTGAAGTTTCCTCAAAAAATTAAAAATAGATCTACCCTATGACCCAGCAATAGCACTGCTAGGAATTTGCCCAAGGGATGCAGGAGTGCTGATGCATAGGGGCACTTGTACCCCAATGTTTATAGCAGCACTTTCAACAATAGTCAAATTATGGGAAGAGCCTAAATGTCCATCAACTGATGAATGGATAAAGAAGTTGTGGTTTATATACACAATGGAATACTACTTGGCAATGAGAAAGAATGAAATCTGGCCATTTGTAGCAACGTGGATGAACTGGAGAGTATTATGCTAAGTGAAATAAGTCAGGCAGAGAAAGACAGATATCATATGTTTTCACTCATATGTGGATCCTGAGAAACTTAAGAGAAGACCATGGGGAAGGAGAAATGGGGGAAAAAAAGTCACATAGAGGTAAGGAGGCAAACCATAAGAGACTCTTAAATATTGAGAACAAATTGAGGGTTGATGGGTGGGGAGAGGGGAAAGTGGGTGATGGGCACTGAGGAGCGCACCTGTTGGGATGAGCACTGGGTGTTGTATGGAAACCAATTTGACAATAAATTTAAAAAAAAAGAAAATGTGGTATATATAAATAACAATAAAATGTTATTCGGCCTGTAAAAAGAAGAAAACCCTCGGGGTGCCTGGGTGGCTCAGTGGGTTAAGCATCTTGATTTTGGCTCAGGTCATGATCTCATGGTTCATGAGTTCCAACCTCATGTCAGGCTCTGTGCTGCAGTGCGGAACCTGCTTGGGACTCTCTCTCTCTCCCTCTCTCTCCCTCTCTCTCTCTCTCTCTACCCTTTTGCCATGCACGCTCTCTCTCTCTCTCAAAACAAACTAAAAAAATAAACATTTTTAAAAAAGAATAAGAAAACCCTGCCATTTGCAACAACATGGATGAAACTGGAAGACATTATGCTAAGTGAAATAAAGCAGATCCAGAAAGACAAACATTGCATGATCTCGTTTATATGTCGAATCTAAAATAGTCAAACTCATAGAAGCAGGGAGTGGAACAGTGGTTGCCAGAAGGGGAAATTGGAAATGTTGATCAAAGGTGATGATGTCTCAATGACTGAAGTTCTGGAGATCTAATGTATTCTTAACTTTTTAATTGAAATAATAGGTAAAAGTGCATGATTCATCAAACTCATGGCGAGAAGATACGGTATCCCATACACTACATTCCAAAGGTCAAGAAATCATGGATGGTTTGCAGTTACCATGACTTGTCTATTTCCTAAATTTCCATCTAGAAAAATATCAATTTGACAGAACTCAATACAAAAAGAAACTATTATGTAGGAAACAAATATAGTAAACCAAACTTCCTAAAAAGATCTAATTGGCTTGGTCTTTAAGGTTCAGTTTCCTTTTGTGACTGGGACAGAGTCCTAAACACATTCTTGATTATGTTAGTATTCATATAATTAAATGACAATAAAACAATTCTCCTTTATATATGTTTTCTTTTTCATCCTCTATAGTGTGAAATAAACATGAAGCTGTCAGAGAGAATGAACTGAGACAGGCTGAACTAATTTGCCACTGATTATAGTCATTATAAACAATCTGAATACTGTTCTACCTCACTAGGATTTAAATAATCTGTCAAAAAGCCACTTTATTCTAAAATCTGCATATGGAATCAGGGACATGAGGAAGAAATAAGGGTATAGTTAGTAAAGCCAACAGAAATACCCTCTTTCTGACACCAAACCAAAAGAGACACTCTAGGGGCACTTAGGTGGCTCAGTCAGTTAAGCATCTGACTTGTGCTCTCAACTTAGGTCATGATCTCACGGTTCATGAGTTCGAGCCCCATGTCAGGCTCTGTGCTATCAGCTTGGGATTCTCTCTCTCTCTCCTTCTCTGCCCCTCCTCTGCTTGTGCTCTTTCTCTCTCCCTCTCTCTCTCTGAAAATAAAGAAATAAACATTTTTTAAAAATTAAAATTTTTAAACTTTAAAAACGAGCTACCTTAGGATTAATTTCTTTAAGCCCCTCTTCTCTCCCTCCTTCAAATGCCATCTCCATGCAAATAATTATTGCTAGCCCATTTCTTCTTCATTATTTAGGAATATCACTCAGTGTCTCTAGAAAATTACCTCTTCAGGACCAGCTAGAGGCAAAAGTATTAAATAGGATGAGCTTTTCTGTCATTTTAAAAATGAGACTACCTAAGGCCAGTGAAGATCTGGTTACATGTAAAGCCTCAAAATTTCCTGGAGAGAATGTAAAATTCTTTTGAAAATCAAATTATCAATTGTATTCCATTTGTGAGAATATACTCTAATGTAATCATCCTGAAGATGGAAAACCCTTTATGCATAAAAATATTTGCAACAGTGTTAGCATTTATAATGAGAAAACATGGAAATAAATTAGATGTCCAGAAACATGGGAATGGCTAAATAAAATATGATGCAACACACAGGGAATAGTATGAGCAATCTTAAAATTTGGTAAAAGTTTTAATAACATTTTTAAATCTTCTGTTATCAAGTTAAATGGAAAATGGCAGGTTATGAATTTGTACACATATGTTCTCAGTTATGCTAAATCATGCAAAAATATGGTAAAGAGTCAAAGATAGCTGGGTCAATTTTGAAGAAGGTAGAGGAGGGGGATTTTACTCTTCTAGCTATGAAGGCTTACTATTGTTAAGTTCTAATTATTATAACAGTATTATAGCAGAAATAGATGAATAGATCAATGGACACTTTATATATGGTATTTTATAAATATAAATACACACACACAGGCATATCTCATTTTATTGTGCTTAGAAACTGCATTTTTTACAAATTAAAGGTCTGTGGCAATCCTGCCTCAAGCATGTCTAATTGGCACCATTTGTCCAACAGTGTTTGCTCACTTCATGTCTTTGTGTCACGTTTTGGTAATTTCAATATTTCAAACTTTTCCACTATTATATTTGTTATGGTGAACTGTGATCTGTGATATTTGATGCTACCTCATGGCAAACCATGTCCATATAAGACAGAAAGCTTAATTAATAAATTAATAAATGCTCTGCGCCACCGCCTGCCCTTCACCCACCCTCTCCCAGGCCTCCCCATTCCCTGAGACACAACAATATTGACATTAAGCCAACTAATACTTTACAACGACCTCTAAGTGTTCAAGTGAAAGGAAGAGTCGTCTCTCAACTTTAAGTCAAAAGCTAGATATAATTAAGTTTAGTGAGGAAGGCATGTCAAAAGCCAAGATAGGCTATAAGCTAGGCCTCTTGAGCCAAACAGATACCCAAGTTGTAAACGCAAAGGAAAAACTACTGAAGGAAATTAAAAGTGCTACTCCAGTGAACACATGAATGACAGAAAGCAAAACAGCTGATATGGAGGAAGTTTGGTCTGGATAGATGATTAAACCAACTACAACATTCCCTTAAGCCAAAGCATAATCCAGAGCACGGCCCTAATTCTCTTCAGTTCTCTGAAAGCTGAGAGAGGTCAGGAAACTGCAGAAGAAAAGTTTCAAGCCAGCAGAGTTTGGTTCATGAGGCTTGAGGAAAAAGCCGCCTCCACAACACCAAAGTGCGAGGTGAAGCAGCAAGCTCTGATGGAGAGGCTGTAGCAAGCCATCCAGAAGACCCACATTCATGAAGGTGGCTACACTAAACAACAGATTTTTAATGTAGACAAAACAACTTTATATTGGACGAAGATGCCATCCAGAACTTTCATAGCAAGGGGGGAAAGGTCATTGCCTGGCTTCAAAGCTTCAAAGGACAGGCTGACTCTTATTAGGGGTTAATGCAGCTGGTGACTTTAAGTTGAAGCCAATGCTCATTTACTATCCTGAAGATCTTTGCACCCTCAGTAATTAGGCTGAATCTACTCTGCCTGTGCTCTGTATATGGAACCAGAAAGCATGGATCACAGTGCATCTGCTTACCAAATGGTTTACTGAATCTTTTGAGCCCCTATTGAGACCTACTACTCAGAAAAAAAAGATTCCTCTCAAAATTCCTTCATTACTGCTCATTGACATTTACTTGGCCACTCAAGAGCTCTGATGGAGATATACAAGATTAGCACTATTTTCATGCCTGCTAGCACAACATCCACTCTGCTGCCCATGGATCAAGCAGTAATTTTGACTTTCAAATCTTATTATTTAAGAAATACATTTTGTAAGACTATAGCCACCACAGTTACCAAAACTACCAATTGAAAACCTTCTGGAAATGTTTTACCATTCTAGATGTCATTAAGAACACTGTGGTTCATGGGAAGAGGTCCAAATATCACCATTAACAGGAGTTTGGAAGAAGGGGATTCCAACCTTCATGGATAACTTTGAGGGGTTCAAGACTTCAGTGGAGGAAGTAACTGCAAACGAGGTGGAAATAGCAAGAGAACTAGAATCAGAAGTGGAGCCTGAAGAGATGACCGAATTGCTGTAATCTCATGATAAAGCTTTTAACAGATGAGGAGTTGCTTGTTAGGAATGAGCAAAGAAAGTGACTTCTTGAGATGGAATCTACTCCTGGTGAAGAAATGACAATAAACGATTTAGAGCATTACATAAGCTTAGTTGATAAAGCAGCAGCAGGGTTTGAGAGGACTGACTCCAGTTTTGAAGAAGTTCTCCTGTGGGTAAAATGCTATCAAATAGCATCACATGCTCCAGAGAAATGTTTCATGAAAGGAAGAGGCAATTGATGCAGCAAACTTCATTGTTATCTTATTTTAAGAAATTACCACAGCCACCTCAACCTTCAGCAAGGTTGGTCAGTCACCCTGATCAGTCAGCAGTCATCAACATTAAGGCAAAACCTTCCACTGCAAAAAGACTATAACTCACTAAAAGCTCAGATGGTGATTAGCATTTTCTAGCAATAAAGTGTTTTTAATTAAGGTATGTACATTGTTTTTTTTACACAGAATGCTTGGTAGACTACAGTATAGTATAAACATAACTTTTATATGCACTGGGAAATTAAAAAATTCACTTGACTCACTTTATTGCAATACTAGCTTCAACACAGTGGTCTGGAACTGAACCTACAACATCTCTGAGGCATGCCTGTAAACAAAGGTGGTATTATAATTAAACTAAATAATGCTAAAACAATGAACTCCAAATGTAAATGTATACATAATTTAGATCCCTACTTCATACTGTATATAAAAACTAAATTCCACATGTATTAAAAGACATAAACATGATTTAAAAATCTAAAACTTCCACAGAGAGATATAGTAGTACATCATTATGATCTGAGAGCAAGAAAGTATTTCTTCAATAAAATGGAAAAAGCCAAACCACAAAGAAAAAGACTGATAAATTCAGTTGCATTAATGGTTAAAACCCCATCTGGCAAAAATAAATACATAAATACACAAATAAATAAAGGGAAAAAATAAGCCATGGACTGAGAGAAGCCATTTCTTTTTCCCCTAGTTTTATTGACATATTATTGACATATAATATTGTATAAGTTTAAGGTATACAACATGATTTGATAACATACATTGAAAAATGATGACCACAATAAAGTTAGTTAATATCTCACATAAATACCATCTTTGTGTGTGCTAAGAACTTTTAAAATCTACCCTATTAGCAACTTTCAAGAACACAATATAGCACTGTTAACTATAGCCACCATGCTGTACATTAGATCCCCAGAATTTATTCATATTATAACCAAAAGTTTATACTCTTTGGCCATCTTCACCCATTTTCCCGACCCCGCTCCTATCCCTGGCACCCACCAAGTTACTCTGCTTCTAGGAGATCCATATATTTTAGATTCCACATATAAGTAGTATCATGTAGTATTTGTCTTTCTCTGCCTTATTTCACTTAGCATAATGCCCTCAAGATTCATCCATACTGTCACAAATAGCATTATTTATGGCTAAATAATATTACACACACACACACACACACACACACACCACATTTTCTTTATTCATTCAGTCTTCAATGGACAATTAGGCTGTTTCCATGTCTTGGCTACTGTAAATGTTTCAATGAACCTGAGAGTGTAGATATCTCTACAAAACGATTTTATTTCCCTCAGATATAGACTCAGAAGTGGGTTTACTGGATCATATGGTAGTTCTATTTTTAAGTTTTTGAAGAGCTTCCATACTGTTTTCCATAGTGGCTGTACCAATTTACATTTCCAGGAAGAGTGCACAAGTTCCCTTTCTCCACATCCTCACTAGCACTTGTGATTTTTTGTCTTTTTGATGATAACCATTCTAATAGATGTAATTGTGGTTTTGATATGTATTTCTGTGATAATTAGTGATACCAAGCACCTTTTCATGTACCTGTTAGCCATTTGTGTATCTTCTTTAGAAAAATGTCTATTCAGATCCTTCATTTCTTTTTAATTTATTTTTGAGAGGAGGGGCAGGGGAGGGGCAGAGAGCAAGGGAGACAGAGAATCCCAAGTAAGCTCTGTGCTACCACCATGGAGCCTGATGTGGGGCTCAATCTCACAAACCATGAGATCATGGCTTGAGCCAAAATCAACAGTCGGACATCCAACCAGCTGAGCTACCCAGGTGCCCCTGTCCATTTTTTAAATTGGATTATTTTGGGGTTTTGCCATATTGGGCAAATATTTTGGATATTAACCCCCCATCAGATATATGATTTGCAAACATTTTCTCTCATTCCATAGGTTGCCTTTTCATGTTGATCATTTCTTTTGCTGTGCAGAAGCTTCTTAGTTTGATGCAGTCTCACTTGTTTATTTTTGTCTTTATTGCTGTGGTTTTGGTGTCAGATCTAAAAAAAATCAATGGCAAGACCAATGTCAAGGAACTTACCTCCTATGTTTTCCACTAGTTTTATGATTTGGGTGTCTTACATTTAAGTCTTTAATCCATTTTGAGTTAATTTTTGTGAGTTGTGAAAGATAAGGAATGAACAGAATTTTATTCTTTTCCATGTCAATATCCTATTTTCCCAACACCATTTATTAAAGAGACTATCTTTACCTCATTAAGTATTCTTGGCTCCCCTGTCAAATATTAGGTGACCTTATATGTGTGGGTTTATTTCTGGACTCTCTATTCTGGTTCATTGGTTCTATGAGTCTGTTTTTGTGCCAGTACCATGCTGTTTGATTGATAACTTTGTAGGATAGCTTGAAATCAGGAAGTATGATGCTTCCAGCTTTGCTCTTTCTCAAGACTGCTTTGGCTACTTAGGGTCTTTTGTGGTTCCATACATGGTTCAAGTGGGGCTGCTGGGTGGGGGCAGATCTGCTGGCTGTATTATGGTCTTGGGCTTGGGGGGTGGGCACAGTTGGACTCTGCAATCTCTTCTAGGCCAGCAGAGTCATAGGCTGTGTTCTCTGACAGCGCAACCTCTGGTTGGATTCCATAGTCGAGCAGGGCTGTGGGCATGCTCCACAATCTCTTATTGGATAGGGCCTCAGGCTGTGCTACTGACTGGACTCCGAGTCCAGGAGTCCAGGACAGGATAACCCCAGTGAGCCTCCCAGGAAGCATCTTGTAACGTTGGGGAGCTAAATGAACACCTTGGGCTCTCTTTTTCCCACTAGAGAAACCATAGGCCTGGGGCACCCTCTTGACCCTGGGGCACCCTCTTGCTGTGCCAGCCTAGGGGAGAGGCAATGCAGCCAAAAGGTAGTGCTCCTCTTACACTTCTAAAGCGGTCTGTCTCAGTCTCTCTTGCCCAGGGGAGTGTTTCAGGTTCACTCCCAGATTCTAGGATCTTCACAGTGGTGTCTCATCTTGTCTATGGACAGCTTCTACCTGGTCTTCTTGTGAGATGGGGGGGGTAACAGCCAGGAATATCTACATCTCTATCTTAATAACATCACTCTTAAGATATTTCAACATCAATTTGTATCTTGAATCATATAAATCAACATGAGAAACCTAAACTGAACAAACAGAAAAAGAACAATGGCTATTGAGCAAGCAATTTGTAGAGGAAAAAAATCCAGTGGTTGAATAACATATGAGAAGATGTTTAAGCTCACTAATAACCAAAGAAAAGCAAATTAAAACCGGAGTAAGATACTATTTCATATTTGGAAGTCTGGCAAAAGATTAAAAAGTCTAACAATATCGGCAGATATGTCAAGAGAAAGAAACTCTTACGCATAGCTAACATTTTCTAGGTGAGAACTCCAGAAGACAGCCCAACTAGGGTTCCATTTTGCTTTCCAGAAAACCAGAAGGTAAGAGAGAGTCTAGTCCACTCTTAAACCTCAACAATGATCAACTGTCAACACAACTTCTAAGCGTAACAGACCTTCCTCTTTCTGTTCCTTTAATGAGACTAATTATTCTCTCCCTGAACCTCTGAACTGACTCCCACAGTTCCAGTCAACTGAGTGAATGGAAACATAAATCACTTGCCCCCCTTATTCTTTTTCTTTCTTTTTCTTTATTGAAGTATAGTTGATATACAACGTTACATTAGTTACCTTCCTTCTGTCATATAAAAACTAGAATAAAACTTTGAGCCCTTAGCAAGGCAATTATACGAATACTAACCTTTGGATGATTAAAGAGACCCATTAAGAGCAAAATGGGCTGGTACTAGACCCTCTACTTGTTCCCAGTAGATCCTAACGGGAACGATTTAAAAGAGAAAATGAGGGGTGCCCAGGTGGTTCAGTCAATTAAGCATTAGACATTTGATTTTGGCTCAGGTAATGATCTCACAGTTTGTGAGTTTAACCCCCACATCAGGCTGTGCCCTGACAGTGCAGAGCCTGCTTGGGATTCTCTCTCTCCCTCTCTCTGCCCCTCCCCCACTTGTGCTATCTCTCCCTCTCTCTCTTCCCCTCTCTCTCTCTCAAAACAAATAAGCTTTTTTAAAAAAAAAAAAGATAAATATTTTTAAATAAATAAATAAACAAATAAAAGGGAGAATGGAGAAAAGGAACCAACACTGCTTGGCACAATACGTAGTGGACTGACTCGATGAGTAGCACCACACGTTACAAATTATGAAGCAGTTAGAAATTTTTTTTCCTTCTCCTTATGGGTCTAAACTGCACTGTCTTTGGGAATTCATGTTTGTCCATAAAAGGAATGTGTGTGTGTGTGTGTGTGTGTGTGTGTGTGTGTGTGTGAATTTGGGAGACAAAATAGAAGTAACTCAACTCTGGTTGTGAGATCTTAAAGAGGACACAAAAGGGAGACCCCTGTCCGGTCTGGATCACAGTGGGAGACTTGGGGTATCACAGTCCCCACCCTCATCTGACCTCCATCTAGACAGTTCCATCGTGTTTAGATCTATGATCGCATCTTCCATGGTGGGGTGCCATCACTTTAGGCCCCACCACTCAGACTTGGGGAAACAGACTCCCAGAGGAAGGAAGGAAGAGGAATAGTTCCTAGAAAGGTGTGGGGTCTCCCAAACAAGACCTGGAGATACTCTCAAGGAGGGAAGTGAGAAGGAATTATATGAAACAGGAATGATTCTGAGATGAGGAACACACCCATACAAGAATCCCATCAGTTTCCTTGCCTCTTCCAGCTCTGGTGGCTATCTATATCCCTTGGCTTAAAGCCACATCCCTCCAATCTCTGCCTCCCTCTTCACACCCCCTTCTCCTGTATGTGCATAATCTCCTTTGGCCTCTCTCTTAGAAGCACACTTGTGACTAGACTTAAGGCCCACCTGGAAAATCCAGGATAATCTCCTTATGTCAAGATCCTTAACCTAATTACATCTGAAAAGACTTTTTCTTTATAAGGGAACATGTACAGGTTCTAGGGATTAGGATCTCATATCTTTGTGCAGCTGTTTTTCAGCTTACTACAGGCACTCTCCCATGAAGGATTTCATTTCTTGCATTTCTTCCTCTTAAATCCTCCAAAAGGGTATATTCCCACAGATATAAATTTTCAACTCCTACCTTTCAATTTCCCTTTTTTAATGTTTATTTATTTTTGAGAGGGGCAGAGAGAGAGGGACAGAGGGTCCAAAGTGGGCTCTGCACTGACAGCAGAAAGCCTGATGTGGGGCTCGAACTCACAAACCATGAGATCATGACCTGAGCTGAAGTTGGACGCTTAACCAACTGAGACATACAGGTGCCCCTCTTTTAATTTCTTTTCATTGTCCCCCCAACTGTCCAGCAAAGAAAGTCAAGTACACTAATATACCCCTCTGTGAGGTGCTGGCAATTGGGAGGGGAATAAGGGAATATGGCAGGAAATGGGAAGGATGCCTCATCTATATCAAACTCTCTGCTTGTCCCTGTGCAGAGAAGCAGCAGTCTATAAATGAGACGTGTCTGAGAGCCCCAGGAAGTGACCAGCAGCCACAGGGTGAGTGGGGGTTCATGGCAGACTTGAAAAAAATGGAGAAAAGCATGACATGTTAAATCATTTTCCAAGTTGATAACCAAATAGGGGCTGCAAATAAAAGGTGCCAATTTCCCACCCTGTTTTTGAGCAAGCTGACCCTGAGAAGGCAGTACAGGTAAATCCTTATCTTGTAAGGTCTCCTGGATGACCTAACAAAGACTTTACCCCAGGGCTTAAATGCTTTAATAATAACCTTGCTTCCACCCTCTTTCGCCCTTTCCCTGTTTCTACTCCCACACTTCCTTCTCTCTGTGTCTCCCTCTGCCTCTCTCTTTCTCTCTCTCTCTCTCTCTCTCTCTCTCTCTGACACACACACACACACACACACACACACACACACACACACACACACCCCTTAGCTCCCTGTCTCCTGGCAACAACGGTTAACTCAAACAAGGCTACCCAAAATCATTATCCACTTCTGCTTTTCTCACCACCACGATTAGGAGCGTCACTCAATACCAAAAGAAAAAAAAGTAGCTTGATTCCACACAATACATGACCATGGAAAATGACAGATTGAGATATAGTGCATTGCGTGTGCCGCCAATGGTAATATTGTTAAAGTAAATTCATCATCCTGACATGTTCATAATACTCCGACACCGCTGTCTTACTACGTCGCAAGCTGCCTAAGCTTGCCGCTCAGGGCGACACACAGCACAGAGCAGAGCTGCGTCACCCCTTACATCTCACCTAAAGGCTCCACCGCATGCCAGTATGTGCCCACCACTGCCCGGGTGAGGGAAATAAAGTGGACGAGGACAAGGGCAAGCGGGTGTTGGTACCTGATTGAAATGGAGGCTAAATGGCTTTTCTCATCGGGGCTTTTCTGAGGAGATGCTCTTGAGCAAGGCCATCAGATCAGCTTTGCAAAATGTGAGGAAAAGACTGGTCGTGAAAAACTGTATTTCAAGCAGAGGAGATTTTTCCCAAGTGATGCAATTACTAGTAGACAAGAAGGACTCTCATTCCCTCAACACTGATGAATTAACAGTCCACAGTGAGCCAGGGAAATCCGATGTCAACAGAAACCCATACCTTCACACCCCTGTACCTCCACCCCGCACTTCTCCCAACCCTCACCAAAACCAAAACAAAATAAAATAAACCCAGGGGCACCTGGATGGCTCAGTCAGTTAAGCGGCCGACTTCGTCTCAGGTTCGTGGGTTAGAGCCCCTCATCTGGCTCTGTGCTGGCTGACAGCTCAGAGCCTGGAACCTGCTTCAGATTCTGTGTCTCCCTCTCTCTCTGCCCCGTCCCCCTACCCTCACCCCCACGCCCACCCCCACTCACACTCTATCTCTCTCTCAAAAAATAAACATTAAAAAAATGTTTTCAAACAAACCCAGCACTTTTTCAATATATATATAATTTATTGTCAAATTGGTTTCCATACAACATCCAGTGCTCATCCCAACAGGTGCCCTCCTCAATGCCCATCACCCACTTTCCCCTCCCTCCCCCCTGCCCATCAACCCTCAGTTTGTTCTCAGTATTTAAGATCTCTATGGTTTGCTTCCTTATCTCTATGTAACTTCCCCCCCACTTCTCCTCCCCCATGGTCTTCTGTTAAGTTTCTCAGGATCCACATATGAGTGAAAACATATGATATCTGTCTTTCTCTGCCTGACTTATTTCACTTAGCATAGTACTCTCCAGTTCATCCACGCTGCTACAAATGGCCAGATTTCATTCTTTCTCACTGCCAAGTAGTATTCCATTGTATATATAAACCACATCTTCTTTATCCATTCATCAGTTGATGGACATTTAGGCTCTTTCCATAATTTGGCTATTGTTGAGAGTGCTGCTATAAACACTGGGGTACAAGTGCCCTTATATATCAGCACTCCTGTATCCCTTGGGTAAATTCCTAGCAGTGCTATTCTGGGTCATAGGGTAGATCTATTTCTTATTTTTTAAGGAACCTCCACACTGTTTTCCAGAGCAGCTGCACCAGTTTGCATTCCCACCAACAGTGCAAGAGGGATCCCATTTCTCCACATCCTCGCCAGCATGTATAGTCTCCTGATTTGTTCATTTTAGCCACTCTGACTGGCGTGAGGTGGTATCTCAGTGTCAAACCCAGCAGTTTTTAAGTGATGACTACAAGATACTAGAGTGTAATTTGGAATGAGCAAAACCCATTGCCTTACCTCCAATAGCTGAGCAGGAAATGAGGGAGGGAAGGGAAAAAAGTCACCAAAGGTATGACGCCAAGCTAGTTACTGTTGGGGGTGACTACAGCCTAAACCATGGGGAAATGGAGAAACAGTATAAAATACACATTCTCAGGTCATCCAACAGGAGAAGCAGCACTGGGGTATTTGTTCCCAAACACCCACCGGCCATTGGCTGAAGACTGCTCCCAGAACAGTGTTACTGGGCATTTCTGGTCCAGCATTTCTGGTCAGCTTTGGACATGTCACTCATTCCAGCCTGCTAGGTATGGGACAGCATTATCCAATGACGTGTCCCCTGGGAACTGCAGATGAAGTTAGTGATGTGCATAGTCACTAACACCAAACCCTAAAACCATGTCACAGAAGAAAAAAGTCACTGCCAACAACAAAACCAAAGTTCTATGCTTAGACTCGATATCCAAAAGATATCTGATAATAGTCCTGGCACAGGATTATAGCTCTAGGCAGCCCACTATGCACTTTGGGCACTAAAGGAAATGCTCATAGTGACTGTACCCACTGGTTTTCATTTTGCATGACAGCAAGCACATAGGTTTTTTCTCATGTCTCTCGAGCAGCTCCGTTCTCAGTGAACCAACTTAGGGTTGGCTGCAAGGGAAACTGTGAAGGAGATGATGTTTCTTTAGTATTCTCAGCCTCCTCCCTCTGGTTCTTTCCTCTTCTCCTGGGGCCCCTTCAGCACCCAGACCCTGGCAGAACCAGCTGTCGGGAAAGGTTCTAATATGAGTCATTTATACCTAAGTACAAGTGTAACTTTTATTCATTCAACAAATATTTAATAATCAACTTATTTAGGACCTGACACTGTGCTGGATGCTAATTATAAAAATATAATTCACAGTCCCTGTCAATACAGTATGATAAGTACCAGGATTAAGACATACAGAATGGTATGCGAGCTTTCAGGAGTGGCTTCTGTGAAGTGTTTCTTTTTTTTTTTTTTTTTTTTTTTTTTTTTTTTTTAAATTTTTTTTTTTCAACGTTTTTATTTATTTTTGGGACAGAGAGAGACAGAGCATGAACGGGGGAGGGGCAGAGAGAGAGGGAGACACAGAATCCGAAACAAGCTCCAGGCTCTGAGCCATCAGCCCAGAGCCCGACGCGGGGCTCGAACTCACGGACCGCGAGATCGTGACCTGGCTGAAGTCGGACGCTTAACCGACTGCGCCACCCAGGCGCCCCTGTGAAGTGTTTCTTAATGACTTTCAAAGCCTTTGTCCCTTGTTAAATGCATTTCAAGCATCAGTGAGTAGCCAGAAAGGAGTGCAGAAAGGAAGGAAGCCTTTTGCCTCAAATTCCTGAATCCCATGTTGTTGCTATAGAGAATTCAGGCACTTGGGCGTTTTTCTATTCCAACCTACAGATAGAGCTGGCCTGTCTCCATGGCCTGCAGAACAAATTGAAAACTGAGCAGTAAGCAGCAATGTGTGCATCTGTTCCGAAATCCTGCTGTGCATAAAGGATGTTTTTTAATTTGCTTGCACATTCCAGAAAAAAAAAGAGAGATTTCCTATTTATAGATGGATTCAACATTTGGATAATAATGCTTTCTTGGCTTATTATTCAGTGTGGAGATTTCCTCTGTTTCTGGCTACACCTGCTTTAGTCCCTCGTCCCTACATCTCACTTTAAGGAATCAGAGCCAGAGCCCTTGGAAAAGTCTCTGTCTCACATTTCTTCATCTGTGAAAGGAAGCTGATAATTCCTCACAGAGAAGTTGGGAAGATTAAATAAAATAATGTAAACCACTTAGAAACTAATGTCTGACATGGAGAAAGTAATCAGTAATAGAGTTTAGGAAAGCAGGTTTACGAGTTCATTTCTCCCAACAAGCTCCAAGCTTGTCTGAGAAATTAAATTAAATCTTAGGTTGTGGTTAATAAGAAGAATAGTTATCAAATACTTACTGATTTCAATAAGCAGAATATCATCAGAGCCTGAGGGCTACCATATTGGGTTATACTCCTCCAGCACAACTAAGCAGAGGATCCCAGACCTTTAGCTTACACTCCCACCCCCGACACACACACAATACTCATCCAACAAACACATCTTAATTCAATAAAGTTTATACGTCTGGGCACCTGGGTGGCTCAGTCAGTTAAGCATCTGACTTCAGCTCAGGTCATGATCTCGCAGTCTATGGGTTTGAGCCCTGCATCAGGCTCTGTGCTGACAGCTCAGAGCCTGAAGCCTGCTTCAGATTCTGTGTCTCCCTCTCTCTCTGTGCCCCTCCCCCCCCCTTTCAAAAATAAATAAGCTTTTGGGGCACCTAGGTGGCTCAGTCGGTTAGGCATCCGACTTCAGCTCAGGTCATGATCTTACGGTTCATGAGTTCAAGCCCCGTGTCGGGCTCTGTGTTGACAGCTCAGAGCCTGGAGCCTCTTCAGATTCTGTGTGTGTCTCTCTGTTCTTCCCCCACTCATGCTCTGTCTCTCTCTGTCTCTCAAAAATAAATTAAAATGTTTAAAAAGAAATTTTAAATAAATAAATAAACGTTAAAAACAATTTTTTTAATAATAAAGTTTATATGTCCTAAACAATATGAGTGTGCTCCTTTTCTTTGGCATAACTTGCAATGTCAGAATTATCTACCAAATGGGGGGGGGGGTCAGTAAAATCTCCATAAAGGTCCAGATAGGAAACCTTTTTAGGCTTTATGAGCCAAGAAAACAATGTGCTCAATCCTTTGGCAATTGTTCCAGTAGAAAAGTTAACAGTCTTTTCAAGTTTACATTTAAAAAGGTAAAAGCCGCTATAGCTTAAGGACTGGAACCAGCCATAGCATCTGTAATTTGTCCACCCTTGTTCTAAAAAGATGAAACCAAGAGTTTCAGCTGTTGCATTGCTTTATAAATTTCAATATGAATGAGAATGCAGTTCCTACCTAATAGACACCCACACTAAACAGACTAGGAAGCGTATGGTACAGTCACTCACCTACAGAAGAAACAGTCTGTGAATCCTACTGTGGCCCCACGCCCCCAAACATACCCATTTACACTGAAAATGACCCATCTACTTTGGCCTAAAATTCTTCTATTCAAACATGGATTCTTTTTTTTTTTTTTTTGCATTAAATAGATTCATTTTTTAAGAAACCACTTAGAGGGGTAGTACCTTAAGTCACTAAAACTAACAATAATTTATTTTTTCAAATGACTTTTTCTTCATGTGGGAATTTTGAAATGATATATGAAAGAAAGAAAGAAAGAAAGAAAGAAAGAAAGAAAGAAAGAAAGAAAGGAAAGAAAGAAAGAAAAGCAAAAGAAATGAGGATAAACAAGAGTGGTCCTCAAAGAAATTTGGATTTTGTCTCCTAATTCCAGATCACTTATTTTAAAAAAGATTAGAGATGGGACAATGTTATTCTGATGCATTTGCATTCTTCACCTAGTTTCCCTACTACAAACAAAATAAGCTAGTGGTAGCACATACAAGACTCTGCAAGCTGAGTCTGGTTCTCACCAGCTGTATAACCTTGGGCAAGTCGTTTAACTTAATAAGCCTCAGTTTAATTATCTGAAAAAAAAATGAGAATGGTAATAGGATCTATCTCAGAGTGTCGAGGTTAGAATTAAATGAGATGAATATATGAAGAACACTTAGAATAGTATTGGCACATAGAAGATTCACAATAAGTGACAGAAATGACTGTTATAATTGTTCTCAAATTTCAGTGCAAAGAACAAATATAGAACTTGTTAAAAATTCATACTCCTACCCCTAAAGATTTTAACTTAGTGGTGCACCCGGGTGGCTCAGTCGGTTGAGTGTCCGCCTTGTGCTCAGGTCATGATCTCGCGGTTTGTGCATTCGAGCCCCACATCAGGCTCTATGCTGACAGCTCGGAGCCTGGAGCCTGCTTTGTATTCGGTGTCTCCCTCTCTCTCTCTGCCCCTCCCCTGTTCATGCTCTGTCTCTCTCAGTCTCTCAATAATAAATAAACGTTAAAAAAAATTTTTTTTTAAGATTTTAACTTAGAAGTTCTGATTTGAGGCGGGGAGGAATCTGTAATTTAACAAGAATGTCAGGTGATTCTAATGTCGGTGATGCAGACCATGATTAAAAATAAATAAATAACAGCCTACAAACCTCATCAATAGTGTAAGGAGTTGAAATAGTGGTTACATGAAAGCATGTGTAATGTAAGAGGGATGCAAGGGTAATGATCAGCGGGAGCTCAAGGGGACTGAAGAGGTGCAGGTAATGGTCTACATCTTGGCCCAGGTGTTGGTTACACAAGTATGTTCACCTTGCGATGATTTATCAAAATACACATTTATGATGTACCTGCTTTTCTGCATGTAAGCATTTTCTTCAATAAAGAAGTAAAAAACAAATGCCAAAGCCAAAAACAACCTTATAAGACCAGTGCCCTATATCAGTCAGTGGTTCTCTTCCCTGATTGAATAATAAACTCAGTTGGAGAGTATTTAACAAACATCGACCCCAATTCTCAGAAACTTTGATTTAATTGATCTAGGGTAGGACCAAGCAATTAGTACATATTTTTAAAAGTTTATTTATTTATTTTGAGAGAGAGAGTGAAAGAGAGAGCAGGGGAGGGACAGAGAGATAGGGAGAGAGAGGGAGAGAGAAAATCCCAAGCAGTCTCTGCGCTGACAGCACAGGGCTCAATCTCACGACCTGCGAGCTTATGACCTGAGCCAAAATCAAGAATCAGACATGTAACCGATTGAGCCACCCAGGCGCCTCACCAATTAGTATATTTTAGAAGCTCCTCAGATGAGCCTATTTTTCACCGCCATGGTTGAGAATCCATGCCCTTATACCAATGTCCTCAAACCTTAGCATGCATCAGTCTCACCTGAGGGCTTGTTAAAACAATGACTGGGCCCCCCTTCCAGAGTTTCTGATCAGTGGGGTCCAGGATGGGGGCCAGAGAATTTGCCTTTCTAAGCTATCAAGAAATGCTGATTCTGCTGGTCCCCACCTCTGGTGATTTCTTTATAAGGTTAAACCTCTGGCATCAAACTCTTCTTGTCCTCATTTACCTAATATTCTTCTATCAATAAAGAGTTAGTGTTCCTTGGATATTAAAAACCTATAACCCAGGAATTAGACTGTTATTGTTATGGAATATAGGTAGTTCTGACACTGGAACTTTTGGTCATATTAGAAAGCACATTCTGTCATTGAAATGTCCACATATTCTTTAAACAAACATTTCCTGAGTCCCTACAATGTACAAGACCCAGGGCTGTGTGCAGATCTTGCTTTCAAAAAGTCCTCATACTAGAGCAGAACTCCTGAGTCTCATACATAAAGGAACTAGTATTCATGCTGATTTTTTATTGCAAGATTGCTTTCTGGATTAATACTTGGAGTGGTTCTCCCTTTCTGTAAATGGGCACCAGAAGAACCTGGAGGTCCTTGGGAAAGGACTATGGTACTCACAAAAGAAGGGTATTCACACCTCAGTGTAAATCTAAGCAATGTTTGCATTGTGTATTTTTAAGTGGTCCCAACACATTTGCCCTGCATGACTGGTAAGAACTTTATCTTTTACCAGAGAGAGAGAGAGAGATTCCTTTGTGACAAATCTAATGACAACCTTACAGATTTACAGTCATAGCTTCAGATATAATACAATGCAGAATTATCCTCAACAGCATCAGAAGCATAACCCTTGGATCACCATTCATAACTGATTTACTCCTAAGGACTTTGCTCTGCTTATTTTCATTCCCCCCTGCCTTTTATTTACATTACTTAAATTCTATTGGGAACAAAGGTCTTGATATTGGACTGCAGAGACCATGTAAAATGTCTATGCTATTGTATTTGTCAGCTCTCAAGGCATGTAGAATAATTGAAGTCCATTTGGAAAGCTTTCTATAGCTCACTAGCAGGAATATAAACTGACAACTTCAACAAAAATATGAGGAAGGAAAATTCTTATGAATTTTCTACATTTCTAAAGACTTTTCTGTAAAACAAAGTTTAGTGTCAGTTAATACTATGACAACAAAACATACCACTTATTATCCTTGATGGCTACAATCTTAATTTTAGAGAAATGTTTGCTCTACCTTATACCTTGCATCTCACTATCTCTTTTAACAGAATTAATGTTACATGAAATCCTATGTGACCATCACCCACCTTTATGAAATAAATGGTATTTCTGCAGAATTAAACCCAACAATATGTAAAAAGAGTAAAATACCATGATCAAATAGCATCCCAGAAATGGTTTTGGTTTGTCCCAAAAACTAAAGGTTTAACATCACAAAACCAATCAATGTAATTCACTATATTGGCAAAAAAATAAGTGAATACAATATGACTACCTCATAAAGTGCAGGAAAAGCATTTGAGAAAAATCAAAATCCATTCATGTTAAACTCTCAGCAAGCTAGGAATAGAATAGAATGTCTTTAGCTGATATAGAAAAACCTACAGTTAACACACTTACTGGTGAAAGACTGAATGCTTTCCCTCTAAAATCAGAAACAAGAAGTCCTTCTTTTACCACTTATTAAACATTTTGCTAAAAGTCCTAGCCAATGCAATAACGTTTAAAAAAAGGAAATAAAAGGCATACAGATTGGAAAAGAAGAAATAAAATTGCTGTTATTAGTAGACAATATGCTCATATACATAGAAAATCCTGAGGAATCTAGACAAAAGCTACCAGAAATAATAAGTGAATTTAGGATGGTAGCAGGATACAATGGCAATACCGAAAAATCAATTGTGTTTCTACATTCTAGAAATAAGCAATCAGAAATTAAAATTAAAAAGCAATATCATTGGGGGGTCTGGATGCTCAGTCAGTTAAACCTCTGACTTCAGCTCAGGTCATGATCTCCCGACTCGCGGGTTCAAGCCCTGTGTCCGGCTCTGTGTTGACACCTCAGAGCCTGGAGCCTGCTTCAGATTCTGTGTCTCCCTCTCTCTCTGCCCCTCCCCTGCTTGTACTCTGTCTCTGTCTCTCTCTCTATCAAAAATAAATAGGGGCGCCTGGGTGGCGCAGTCGGTTAAGCGTCCGACTTCAGCCAGGTCACGATCTCGCGGTCCGGGAGTTCGAGCCCCGCGTCGGGCTCTGGGCTGATGGCTCAGAGCCTGGAGCCTGTTTCCGATTCTGTGTCTCCCTCTCTCTCTGCCCCTCCCCCGTTCATGCTCTGTCTCTCTCTGTCCCAAAAATAAATAAACGTTGAAAAAAAAAATTTAAAAAAAATAAATAAATAAATAAACATTTTTTTATAAAGCAATATCATTTATAACAGAATCAAAAATACTAAATACTTGTCGACAATTATTTTAAAATGTGTTTGAGTTCTTACACTGAAAACAACAAAACATTGCTAAGACAAAATAAATACCTAAATAAGTGGAAATGTATAACTTACTTTCAGGGTCAGAAGACTCAATATTCTTAAAATGCCAATTCTCACTAAATTGATCCATAGATTCTTCATAATAGCAATAAAACTCCTAGCAGACTTCACTGTAGAAACTGACAGGCTGGCTCTAAACTGTATATGGAAATATAAAGAACTTAGAATAGAAAAAAAAAATGTGAAAAAGAAGAACAAAACATCCACACTACCTGATTTAAAGATTTAATATAATGTTATCGTATAAAAAATGTCTATTTTTATGCCAGCAAAAATGGACATACAGATCAATGGAACAGAATAGAGAGTAAGAAAAACACCCATCCATATGTGGTCAATCTATGTTCAATAACAAATGGTGCTTGGATATCCATATGGGAAAAAGTGAACCTTGATCTTTACTGGTCACAAAAATTAATTTGAAATGGATCATAAACCTAAATATAAAAGCCAAACTATAAAAATTCTAGAAGAAAATATTCAAAACGCATATATCTGACATAAAGGACTTATCTCCAGAATATATAAGAACTCTTCTAACTCAATAACAAAAAGACAAATAAGCCAGCTGAACTGGGCAGAATATTTGAACAGATATTTCACAAAAGGAGATGCATGGAATGCCAAAAAGCATGTGTAAAGATGCTCCACATCTTTAGTCACAAAGGAAATACAATTAATACCACAATGAGATACCACTACTTTCCTACTCACATGGCTAAATTTTTAAAAACTGACAATATTAAATATAAGTAAGGATGTGGAGCAACTGGAATTTGCAGACACTGCTGGTAGAAATGTAAAACAGTATAGCCACTTTGATAAACTCTTTGACAATTTCTTAGGAAGTTTAACACACACTGACCAGGTGACTCAGGAATTCCTCTCCCAAATACCTGCAAAAGAAAATATATGTACACACTCATTTTTTAAAAACTGTTACATGGATGTTTACAGCAGCTTTATTCATAAAAGCCCCAAACTGAAAACAACCCAAATGCAGTTAAAAAAAAAAAAAAAAACTGTTCCATGCAACAACATAGTTGAATCTCTAAAACACTATCCTGAAAATAAAACATAAAAAACTAATCTAATGTAAAAGAGTGCCTACCACATAAGTCCATTCTCATGAAAGTCAGAAGAAAACAAACTTAATCTAGAAGCAGATCAGTTGTTGCCTAAGAACTGAAAAGAGGAGATGGGACTGGTTGGGAAGGAACACATGGGGACCATTCGGGCAGATGGCGATGTGCTATATTTTGACTGTGTATACATTTGGCAAAACTCATGGAAGCATTGTATCTTTACAAATTATACTTCAATAAAGTTATTTTTTTCAACAAAGTTATTTTTAAATTAAAAAGGTAGCACTTTTTACATCTCCGAACACATTTGACACCGTGGGTCTAAAGAGGCAATGAACAGGAAACATCAAATAAGAAGAGCTACCACTGATTGTTTACTGTGCGTCAGAATCGATGCTCAGCATTTTAAAACTATTTTCTAGTAAAACCAATGGCTTGAGGTTTATCTCTGTTGCCACTTCACAAATTAGGAAAATGAGACTTAGAAAAGTCAACAGTTAATAAGTGGTGTGATGGGCTTGGAAAGTCAGATCCGTCTATCTCCAAAGTAACCCTTGCTCCCAGAATCTGCACCATGCTTTCTCCCAAAGGAGAAGGACATCGTGCCTTCTGCAGAGCCTCAGGGGTCATTATAATAAAGCGCTCTAAACAAGATGCCAACAAAGAGGAAAATAAGTGGATTTGTTGCCTGGGCAGAACAAGAATACAATAATAAACCATCAAGAAGCTTTTCAGGGATCACTAATGTCAACAGAGCATCAAGTCTGAACTGATGGAACAGCAAATGTCATTATTGCAGCAGGAAAATTCCCTATTAAAATATATATTAATCTCAAAAGTACAAAGGTCCTTGTTATTCTTATTTGAGAAGGGAAATTAACTTATAAAGAAAAGCAGACATTTGCAAGGAATAAAAATATGTATCCTATCTTCTCACATTTTTTCTTGTCTTATTTACCAGAATGCTTATGTTCCCAGCTCATGCTATTTTATAAGTGAAGTCTTTCAAATTTTTAGGAACAGAGAGTGTCATATTAAATAAATAGACCCATGGGGCACCTCGGTGGCTCACTCAGTTAAGGGCCTGACTCTTGATCTCGGCTCAGGTCATGATCTCACAGTTCGTGAGTTTGAGTCCCACATCGGGCTCTATGCTGACAGCACCGAGCCTGCTTGGGATTCTGTCTCTACCTCTCTCTTCCCCTCCCCCATGCTCTCTCTCTCAAAATAAATAAATAAATTTTAAATAAATAAATAAACAAACAAATAAATCCAGCTCCAAAACGTAAAAAATGGAAAACAACCTAATTAAGTCTAGAAAAGCAAATTTAGCCCTGGTGCCAAAACCTTACAAAAATAGCAGAATGTTTTTTAAAGGAAAAGAGGAAAAGGAGGGGAGGAGAAAAGAAAGGAGACTTTTGAAAATTTTCAGTTAAGAGTATGAGTGAAATTACAAATAAAATATTTGCAAATAGAATTCAACAAAATATCTTCTAAGGTAACCAAATAGAACTAAACAGGGAAAGTAAGAAAGGCCCAGTCGTGAGACATTTATTAATAGAATATGCTATAATAAAAAATTAAACAAGAAAATTCATAAGACAATTCTCCATGTAATCATTTAGCCTATTTTTCACCCTGATATATGAATAATTGGAAGTTATTGAAATTCTCTCTTGGAATACGAAAGAATATCAATTTATATAAAGTATCAAAAATACATTTATAACACCATTACATCAACAAATAAAAATCACCAGATGCCAAAAGGTATTTGATGAAATTAACCTCTATTCCTGATTTCATTAACAGCTTAAAAGGTAATTTTGAAGTTAAACAGACCCGGGGGCAAATAACACCACTATTGACCTCATGTATATACAGCACAGCACCTGGTACATGATAAACACCCAGTAAATAGAAGCTATTTTTTATATCAAACCAACAATTAGTCTCATGCTTAATGAAGAAATTCTATAGGCATTATACTGAAATTTAGCACAAAACAAAGAAGATTTCACCTTATTTATATTAATAAATAAAAATTATAAATACAGGAATGAAAAAGACAAAATTATCATTATTTGCAGGTGAATGACTACTTTGATATCCTAAGAGAAAATTCTCAAAACTAGTAGAACTAAGAAAAGACGTTAGAGGAGCACCTCGGTGGCTCAGTCGGTTAAGTACCCAACTTCAGCTCAGGTCATGATCTCACAGTTTGTGAGTTCAAGCCCCACGTCGGGCTCTGTGCTGACAGCTTAGAGCCTGGAGCCTGCTTCAGATTCTGTGTCTCATTCTCTCTCTGCCCTTTCCCCACTTGTGCTCTGTTTCTCTCTCTCAAAAATAAATAAATGTAAAAAAAATTTAAAAATATATATATATATAATTCATCAGAAAGAGCAAGTAGGTAAGAATATCAAATAAACAGGTATAAAAAATGTTATTAATAAATTACTGAGCTTAATACATGTGAGCTCTCAATAAATATGTGCTGAATCAACTCTAAAATTAAGGCAGTTAAAATCATGTAATACATAAGCAAATATGTAAAAGGCACTCATACCCACATAACAAAAAACTCAGATTTAGACCTTACCTAACTTTTGGTACCAATTTTTGGTACCTAAAAATTTAAAGTATGATATTGGAGTTATCATAAAACAGCAGAGAGGGGAAAATTATTTAATAAATGTCAATAAAATGAGATTAAAAATTGAAAAACCAATAGAGAACTTCCTTTCTTGCTGTAACTAAAGTAATGTCCAGATGGATCAAAAAGTTAAGTAGTTAAAACTCATAGCAGAGAAAAAAAAAAAAAACTCATAGCAGAAAAAAGCTATAAAACTTCCGGAGGGAGAAGGAATTCCTAAGCTTAAAACCAACAGAAGAAACAAAAGATCAATAACTTTATTACCCAAAACTTGGAAAATTTCTCCAAACTAATAAAAAAAATTCAAAATTAAAAAGCATACACTGAGGGAAAAAATTAGGTTATATAGTAGATAAATGATCATTCTCGTTACAATTTGTAGGGCTCATATATACAACAAAGGGAAACTCACAACTCTGGTAGCCTAATAATATAAAAAGACAATCCACAAAAGAAAATACAACTAATAAACAAACTTGGGGAAATGTTCCAATAGAAATTAAAGAAATGCAAAATAAAACCACAGGGAAGTGCTATTTTTCTCATAACATTAGCAAGTTCTTTGTTGAATGATAATTCTCCACTCTGGCACTGGTATTGTGAACCTGGTATTTTTATACCAGGTTAAAACCTTTCCACCTTATTGAAAATGTACATTGGCATTACCATTTTGAAATCAATTTGAAAATATTTTTCAAAGGCCTTGAGTTCATTCATAGGTTTTGATCCAATAATTCCATTTTGAAAAAATTTATCTAAAAGAAATAAATATGGGAAAAGCTTTATGTGTGAAATATTCACCAGAGTATTACTTATAATGGCTAACATTGGAAGAAAAATCTTAAATATCCGATAATAATGAAAAACCTACATAAATTAAAAACCTAAGTAAATTATACCCACTGAATGGAATAATAAGTAGGTGTTTCAAATGACAGATAAAACTATTAAACACCTTATCTCTGGGAAGTAAAATTATAAAGAATTTTTATTTTGCACTTAATGCATTTCTTAAGGTTTGAATTTGTTATTTCTTTCATATTATAATGAGAAAAGGGATATGAAGATATTTCCATTTTCAAAAAACATAGTTGAAATGATGGGTACAAAGATTATAATAATAACATGGAAGCATTTTCATTATCCTTGGGGGAAAGATAGGGAATGAAATACCCATAAATGCTAATGGTGGATGTGTTTCTTGATGAAAATATGGATGACTTTTTTGCCTGTTTTCCAAATTATCTGTATTCAACAAACATTTACTGAGATCCAAAGTTAAAGGTCTTGAACTATGACAAAGATGTAAAAGTCACTGCCATGCTATTTATCAAAAATTTATCAATTTTTACAATATTCAGGATAGACCTTTTCTTCATTCAAAAGACTTCTCAGGGAAAATAGTATAATGCATCAGAAAACAATCCACTAAGAGTTTATCATTACACAAGTTTCTGTGGCATAAAATTAAAATATCCATTTTCAAACACATATAAGAAAATACTATTGATATTCAATAATTTTGGTTTACAATAACAACTTCCAAACTTCGAAACATCCAACCACTGCATTGAGAAAAGAGAGATATATGAGAAAAGAGAGATATAAATTTCTTTCCTGTTTCCTCAGATCCGTGAGATTATTTAAACACCTGCTTCAAGCACAGAAGAGTGAAAAGTTTATAGTGCATTCAGTATATATTTCTTAGTAACCCCTAACGTGGGTTTAAACATACCCAGATGGGCGCCTGGGTGGCGCAGTCGGTTAAGCGTCCGACTTCAGCCAGGTCACGATCTCGCGGTCCGTGGGTTCGAGCCCCGCGTCGGGCTCTGTGCTGATGGCTCGGAGCCTGGAGCCTGTTTCCGATTCTGTGTCTCCCTCTCTCTCTGCCCCTCACCCGTTCATGCTCTGTCTCTCTCTGTCCCAAAAATAAATAAACGTTGAAAAAAAAATTAAAAAAAAATAAACATACCCAGAAATTTCAATAAAATATCTACCAGATTAGATTTCACATAAAAATGTGAAACATACAATTAATACCTTTATGTTGATTACTTTTACAGTGATAGTATTTCAGAGATACTTGGGTAAGTAAATGTAGTATTAAAATTTTTAATAACTATAACAGGTAATTTTCTAAATACCATTTCTAATAAACCTTAAAGAATTCAAAGACAAAAAATATGTACCAGATTAATGTCTACCAAACTTGGAATCATTTTCTTCTGTTATCTTTCATAACATCCTTTTATTTGTTAAATGCACTAATTCATACAATGCACTTAAAATAGTGCCCAGCTTATAGTGATTACTCCACAAATGTTGAATGTTATTTTTAACAATTTAAGAAATATTTTTAAGCAACTACGTGTGCCTGGCATGATACTAACCACAATTAAAGCAGAGCTAGGTCTCTGAAGAAGAGGAGCTTTGAAGGACAGGAAATCCTGGCCCATCACATCTCCTTAACCAATAAGAAAATGGGAGCAGGATATCTACACTTCTTAAGAGAAAAGAGAAATTATGTCTTTGCTTTAGTGTCCTAAAAACAGTAGATTCTTGATGGGGTTACTCAACTGTCCACAGTTGAAGCAAGAAAGGGTAGCCAAGGGACAAATATGTGAAAGCCAAGGTGGTAACAGAAAAGGGTGGTGAAGTCTCTGGAAATAATAGGAGGGTTTCCTTGGATGAAAGATGAGGGGCAATGATGGCAGAGTTGATATTGTGTTTTCATGGACCCTCCTCCTTTAAATCACCTCCTACAACTGTCTCCTCAATGTCACATGCTAATGGCTGAGTGACATCTCACAGCAGGGACATGGCATTCTCCAAAACTCAAAAGAAAAGGGGTATAAAGATATCACTTACAAACAGCTACTGGAGGAGTTCCTGGGTGACTCAGTTGGTGCATCTGACTTCGGCTCAGGCCATGATCTCATAGTTCATGGGTTCAAGGCCTGTATCAGGCTCCGTGCTGATAGCTCAGAGCCTGGAGCCTGCTTCAGATTCTGTGTCTCTTTCTCTCTCTGACCCTCCCCCAATCATACTCACTCTCTTTCTCTCTATCAAAAATAAGTAAACATTAAAAAAAATTTTTTAAAGAAACAGCTACTAGAATCAAACAAAGGTCAGCTTTGCTAATGCGAACTATGTCAAATGTCACAGAAAAAATAAACACAAATCATAGTTAGAATCCATTTTCTGGGAAGTAGATCTAGAGTCAAATTCAACACCTTAACCAATGATAAACAAAGAGCTTCCACACTTCTTCTTCTTCAAAAAAAAATCTTCCAATAAGGTAAATGCAGAAGTGCTTAAGTGATAAATAAGAAAAGCAAACATTATGATAAGCACCACAGGAGGTAGATTTGTATTTTGACAGGCAACAGGAATAGAATCCAAAACTCTAAACAGTACTATTAAAAACACTTAAACAACTTGTGTCAGTTTCACAATTCCCTTGCTTTATTACCACGTTGCTGGCTGATTAGAGGACTATTATAAATGTTTTTTCACACAGTAAATTTCTAGACATTTAATTGCAGTTAAGCATATATTTCTCCAATATGTAATCTAATTAATGTGAGGGAGTTAATAAAGATAAGACCATTTCGTGAGCAGCCTGAAAAGTGAAGTAGGCCCAAAGCACCCCAAAGGTGTTCTTAAGTCTTCTTTGGCTACGACAATGAACAGTGCCTTTCCCAGAAAGGGGAAGGATTCTCTTTGATTCCTTAGACAGATTTCTGAAGCCACAGCCTTGGATTTATTTCTCTGGTAAACGTCATAAATAAAACATTAATCATTATTAAACCTGCCTGGAAAAAAAGAATGCTCTGCTACAGACCAATCCACATTTTTCTGGGCCCAATTCAGAAGTTTTTACACTTGAAGGACATGCTTTGTTCCTTTTACTGAAATTTTTCTGACTCGGGTAAAACCCCCAAAGGATCTTCAAGGTCGGAAAACGCCTTGAATTATCATGAACACCATGGCCAAAGACTTGAGTAAAATGAATCTTGTCTTCAGCTGCCAGAGGAAAGTATCTTGTATTATTTTGCCGGTATGTGTGCCTTAGCTTCTTTCTGAGTAATGTAAAGATGCAAATGCTTAACAATGTCTTAACTACAGATTATTTGAACACACAAGGCCCAACGTCCTGCCAATTCCTATCCAAAACCAGACACCACTAGCAAGCAAAGGATGACATTCACTACCAGGCAAAGGATCTCCCTTAGGACACACTCATAAATTACTGCCCAGCTTTCCATTCATACAGTAAGTGAAACTATTCTCTGATAATCATGGAGAAACACCAGTACCACTAGAGACCTGTGTCCAATTTACCTAACAATTTGGACCTTGGCACTGACTAGTTCCATCTATTATTGATAAAGAAATTGCTCATTACTGCAACCTCTCCAGGTGCCATTATTCTTCACACAGCAAAAGTCATTAGGCAGTGTCAGAAAGGGCTGACATGTCTGAGATCACACTGAACGTTTGCCCACTAAGAGTATGTGGTGGTCACACATTTCTTATTAGGAACAGAAAAAGTTAAGCATGCATAAAGAAGTTACACAGAGTAAGCTCATTTTTTAATCCGCTTCACCAGACCTCCAAAGAAAAATGACTTAAAAACTCACATAATATTTTCATGAGTTTTCGTCAGAGCACCAGAATTCATATCCCTTGCACTGAAGCACGGAAATTTTCACTAACTTTGGTTATTATTATTTTAAACTTCTTCTGGACAGATGACTCAGAAAAGACAAAGGCTAGAGAGATGAGGCAGAAAAACATAACCACAAATAAAAGGAGGTCTTCAACCTTCTAGTTCAACAAATAATAATTATTATCATTTATGTTAGTATAGTGGTTTAGAGTTCACCAATAACTTTTAAAAGGATTCTTCTACATATGATTCTCACAAGAGCCTACTTAATGTTGGACAATGTGAGAGGAGGGCACTTGTTGGGATGAGCACTGGGTGTTGTATGTAAGCCAATTTGACAATAAGTTATATTCATAAAAAATATTGGAGCAGATGATAACATTAATGGACTGCTATGCAGCCAGGCAAAAGAACAGTGTTGGAGAACTAATGGAATGGAAATATATTCCTAATATATTGAGTACAAAATGCTGGTTTCAAAATAGAATGAATTGTTTGGTCCTGTTTTTATAAAAAGATATACACATTCATACATACATATACATGCATTTGTACACACACATACACACATAGAAAATAGACTGGAAAGGGGGCGCCTGGGTGGCTTGGTGGGTTAAGCGTCTGACTTTGGCTCAGGTCATGATCTCACCATCCGTGAGTTCGAGCCCCGCGTTGGGCTCTGTGCTGACAGCTCAGAGCCTCGAGCCTGTTTCAGATTCTGTGTCTCCCTCTCTCTCTGCCCCTCCCCTGTTCATGCTCTGTCTCTCTCTGTCTCAAAAATAAATAAACGTTAAAAAAATTTTTTTTTTAAAAAAAAGAAAAGAAAATAGGCTGGAAAGATATCAACCAACTGTGGTCCCTGTGTTATGATTACTGACCATCTCTTCTCTTTATTTTATTTCCTGATATATCTGCAATGAACATGTATTACATGTATGACCAGTAAAAGATAACAATATATGATAATAGGAGTCATCTTCTTGTTCTTTTTTTTTAACATTTATTTACTTTTGAGAGAGAGAGAGAGACAGAGTGAAAGTGGGGGAGAGACAGAGAGAGAGAGAGGGAGACACAGAATCTGAAGAAGGCTCCAGACTCTGAGCTGTCAGCACAGAGCCTGATGCAGGGCCCAAACCCATGAATAGCAAGATCATGACCTGAGCCAAAGTCAGTTGCTTAACCGACTGAGCCACCCAGGCGCCCCAGGAGTCATCTTATTTTTCTAATGAATTTTTCACTAAACTTCAATGATCATAACTTAATACCAAGGAGAAATGGGACCTTCATTTGAAATGCTTTGAGAAAAGGCAATTTTTAAAATATCAGAATTCACTGATCTCTTATACCCATCCAGAGTTATAAGTTCTGCTAGTTCAGAACAATTCAGGAGGGGCCAAGATGGCAGAACAGCATGGAAGTCTTTTTTGCATCTCGTGTCCATGAAATATAGCCAGATCAACACTAAATCATCTTGCACACCTAGAAAACTAATTTGAGGATTAACACAATAATCTGCACAACCTGAACCACAGAACTCAGCAGGTACGTGGTGCAGAGAGTTGAACTGGGGGAGAGAGAAGCCATCATAATGGCTAACATGAACAACTCAGGCAACAACAGATGTTGGCAAAGATGGGGAGAAAGAGGATCTCTTTTGCACTACTGGTAGGAATGCAAATTGGTGCAGCCACTCTGGAAAGCAGTATGGAGGTTCCTCAAAAAATTAAAAATAGAACCACCCTATGACCCAGCAATTGCACTACTAGGCATTTATCCAAGGGATACAGTTGTGCTGTTTTGAAGGGACACATGCACCCCCATGTTTATAGCAGCACTATCAACAATAGCCAAAGAATGGAAAGAGCCTCAATGTCTATCGATGGATGAATGGATAAAGAAGATGTGGTATACACACACAGACACACACACACACACAAACACACAAAATGGAGTATTACTTGGCAATCAAAAAGAATGACATCTTGCCATTTGCAACTACATGGATGGAACTAGAGGGTATTATGCTAAACAAAATTAGAGAAAAATATCATATGACTTCACTCATATGAAGACTTTAAGATACAAAACAGGTGAACAGAAGGTAAGGGAAGCAAAAATAATATAAAAACAGGGAGGGGGACAAAACAGAAGAAACTCGTAAATATGGAGAACAAACAGAGGGTTACTGGAGGGGTTGTGGGAGGGGGGATGGGCTAAATGGGTAAGGGGAATTAAGGATTCTACTCCATAAATCACTGTTGCACTATATGCTAAGTTGGATGTAAATTAAAAAAAATAAATAAACATGGTTAAAATTTAAAAAAAAAAAAAGAACAATTCAGCATAAAATATACATTGGGTGATGTCTCCGCCTAATTCCTCTAGGAAGCAGAACTTAACAGTGAGCATTAAAGTGCTATCATTTGGACACCTGGGTGGCTCAGTTGATTAAGTGACCGACTCTTGACTTTGCTCAGGTCATGATCTCAGGGGTTTCTGAGTTCGAACCCCCCTGCCCCCATGGGCAGGGAGCTTTCTTGGAATTGTCTCTCTCTGCCCCTCTCTTGCTCGTGAGCACTCACAGGCATGCTCTCTCTCAAAATAAATAAATAAACTTTAATAAATAATAAAATAAAATAATAAAATAATAAATAAATAAAGTGCTGATACTTTATTCGGAAGTTGTAAGTCCAAGACAGTGAGAAGGTGAGAAGGAAGAGGAGAGGTGAGGAAAGAAGCAAAGCAATGCAGTGTAGTGCCACCTCCTGATCACCGACTGCCTCACAACACTCTTGAGTGATACAACCACTCAGGCAGCTGGACCATTCCTTGGTATGTGGGGCTTTTCTAACTGAATACGAGAAATAATGGCCCTGGAGCAGTCCAAAGAAGGGAGAAAAGGAGGGTTTATTTTCCTAGTTCCTTACTATCTCCAGTGCTCTTTGATCAAGGTCCCTCAGGGCCCACCATCCAGTGACCCAGTACCCACTCAGGAGGCCAAATGCCACGGCTTGAGTGTCCAAGCGCAGACATAAAGAGCTAATTTCATGCAGTGGGGCTCAGCATGTGGGTTTGTGAAGCCGGAGAGATACAGGGCCTAACCTCAGACTCCAGTAAGCAAGGCAACCAGCAAAGGTGGCAGTGTCAGGAGGAAGGCAGCTCCTCCAGGAGGTGATTCAAGGCCTCTGAGAGGAGTGTAAAGGCTTAGTCCAATATAAATGTCTTGCTGTATCTTGGAAATAGTTGGCTATTTTATTACATCAAATTCCATTAACAGCATCAATAACAAAAAATTTCCCCCATATCTATAAACATACCACAGACTATGAGAGATCTTATTTTATTCATCTACTTCACTAACATCTGGCATAGTCACATGTACATGAAATGGGTGTACTCAGATTACTGACATGCAGGTTACAGTAATTTCCTGGTGCACAAAATATACTTCTACCCTTTACTGTCCCACTCAGGAAAGCACACTAGAATGCAAATAAATGAAGCAGATGTTAAAAAAGACATTATGGTAAGTCCTCATTGTAGTTTTTTTTAAGAAAACCATTTATGAACATTAGTAGTTTTGAGTTTTAAAACAAAATCACTTATGAGGTACCTTGATGGTTCAGTCGGCGGAGCATCCAATTTTTTTTAATTTTTTTTCTCATGTTTATTTATTTTTGAGAGAGAGAGAGAGAGAGAGAGAGAGAGACAGTGCAAGTGGGGGAGGGGCAGAGAGAGAGGGAGACAGAGAATCTGAAGCAGGCTCCAGGCTCTAGCTGTCAGCACAGAGCCGGACTCAGGGCTTGAACTCACGAACCGCAAGATCATGACTTGAGCCAAAGTCGGTTGCTTAACCGACTGAGCCACCGAGCACCCCTGAGCATCCAGTTTTTTTTTTATTTCAGCTCAGGTCATGATCCCAGGGTCATGGGATTGAGCCCCTCATCAGGCTCCATGCTGAGAGTGAAGACTACTTAAGATTATCTCTCTCCCTCTCTCTCTCTCTCTCTCTGCCCTCTCTTCTGTTTGCATTCTTTCTCTCTCTCTCTCTCTCAAAAATAAAAATTAAAAAAAAACACTTATAATTTATGTCACGAATGATCATTCTACATTGTATGTAGAAATGCTGATTAAAAAGCACGATGAGGGGCACCTAGTTGGCTCACTGGGTTGAGTGTAGGACTTCAGCTCAAGTCACGATCTCACATTTGGTAAGTTCGAGCCTGCCTTGGGCTTGCTGCTGTCAGCGTGGTGACTGCTTGGGATGCTCTGCCCGCCCCGCCCCCCCCGCCTGCCCCTTCCCCACTCATTCTATCTCAAAAATAAATAAACATTTTAAAAAGCACTATAAGATACCACTCCATACCCATTATGATGGCTATTACTAAATACATACATACATACATACATACATACATACATACATAGAAAACAGCAAGTGTTGGTGAGGATATGAAGAAATTGGGGCTCATGTGCATTCCTGCTGAGAATGGAAAAAGGTGCATCCACTGTAGAAGATAGTATGTATGGCAGTTCCTCAAAAAATTAGACCTAGAATTCCCATATGACCCAGCAATGCCACTTCTAGGTATAAACCTAAAAACTGAAGGCAGGGACTCAAACAGATATGTGTGCACCAATGTCTACAGCATTATTATTCACAGTAGTCAAAAGTTGGAAGCAACTCAAGTGTGCATCGATAGATGAAGGGAGGAACAAAATAAGGTACATACCTAAAATAAAATCTGTTTATGCATGTATCTTTAAACAGCACTTTTTTTCCAGGTTTACTGACACATAATTGACAAATAAAATTGCATATATTTAAGTATACAATGTGATGATTTGATACACACATACATTGTGAAGTGATTACCACAATCAACTTAATTAACACACCCATCACCTCATACTGCTACATTTTTGTTTTTGTGGTGAGACACTGAAATGTTATTCAGTGTCAAAAAGGAAGGAAATCATGACATATGCTACAACATATATGAAACTTAAAGACAATATGCTGGGGCTCCTGGGTGGCTCAGTCAGTTAAGCAACCAACTTCGTCTCAGGTCATGATCCCATGGTTTCTGGGTCCTAGCCTCCCATCTGGCTCTATGCTGACAGCTCAGAGCCTGTAGCCTGCTTTGGATTCTGTGTCTCCCTCTCTCTGCTCCTCCCTCATTCATACTCTGTCTCTCAAAAATAAATAAACATTTAAAAAAAAGACAATATGCTAAATTTTGGTTCAGATCATGATCTCACACTTCTGGGATCCAGCCCCACTACAGGCTCTGGGCTGGGCAAGGAGCCTACTTAGGATTTTGTCTCTTTCCCTCTCCCTCTGCCCCTCCCCTCATCACATGCATGCGTGCACTCTCTCAATAAAAAAATTTTTTACTTAAAAAAAATTGTTAACGAACAATGAAGCGACAGAAAGAGAAATTAAGGAATCAATCTCATTTACAGTTGCACCAAAAACCATAAAATACCTAGGAATAAATCTAACCAAAGAGGTGGAAAATCTTTATACTGAAAACTACAGAAAGCTTATGAAAGAAATTGAAGAAGACACAAACAAAAAAATGGAAAAAGATTCCATGCTCCTGGATAGGAAGAACAAATATTGTTAAAATGTTGATACTACCCAAAGCAATCTACATATTCAATGCAATCCCTATCAAAATAACACCAGCATTCTTCACAGAGCTAGAACAAATAATCCTAAAAATTGTATGGAACCAGAAAAGACCCCGAATAGCCAAAGCAATCTTGAAAAAGAAAACCAAAGAAGGAGGCATCACAATCCCAGACTTCAAGCTGTACTATAAAGCTGTAATCATTAAGACAGTATGGTATTGGCACAAAAACAGACACTCAAATCAAGGGAACAGAATAGAGAACCCAGAAATGGACCCACAAACGTATGGCCAACTAATCTTTGACAAAGAAGGAAAGGATATCCAATGGAATAAAAACAGTCTCTTCAGCAAGTGGTGCTGGGAAAACTGGACAGTGACATGCAGAAGAATGAACCTGGACCACTTTCTTACACCATACACAAAAATAAACTCAAAAAGGATGAAAGACTTACATGTAAGACAGGAAACCATCAAAATCTTCGAAGAGAAAGCAGGCAAAAACCTCTTTGATCTTGGCCACAGCAACTTCTTACTCAATACGTCTCCAAAGGCAAGGGAAACAAAAGCAAAAATGAACTACTGGGACGTCATCAAGATAAAAAGCTTCTGCACAGCAAAGGAAACAATCAGCAAAACTAAAAGGCAACCGACAGAATGGGAAAAGATATTTGCAAACTACATATCAGATCAAGGGTTAGTCTCAAAATCTACAAAGAACTTATCAAACTCAACACCCAAAAAACAAATAATCCAGAGAAGAAATGGGCCGAAGACATGAATAGACACTTCTCCAAAGCAGACATCCGGGTGGCCGACCGACACATGAAAAAATGCTCCACATCACTCATCATCAGGGAAATACAAATCAAAACCACAATGAGATACCACTTCACACCTGTGAGAATGGCTAACATTAACAACTCAGGCAACAACAGATGTTGGCAAGGAAGCGGAGAAAGAGGATCTCTTTTGCATTGTTGGTGGGAATGCAAGCTGGTGCAGCCACTCTGGAAAACAGTATAGAAGTTCCTCAAAAAATTAAAAATAGAACTACCCTACAACCCAACAATTGCACTACTAGGCATTTATCCAAGGGATACAGGTGTGCTGTTTCGAAGGGACACATGAACCCCCATGTTTATAGCAGCACTATCAACAAAAGCCAAAGTATGGAAAGAGCCCAAAGGTCCATCGATGGATGAATGGATAAAGAAGATGTGGTATATATACACAATGGAGTATTACTCGGCAATCAAAAAGAATGAAATCTTGCCATTTGCAACTACATGGATGGAACTGGAGGGTATTATGCTAAGTGAAATTAGTCAGTCAGAGAAAGACAAAAATCACATCACTTGACACATATGAGGACTTTAAGAGACAAAACAGATGAACATAAGGGAAGGGAAACAAAAATAACATAAAAACAGGGAGGGGGACAAAACAGAAAAGACTCATAAATATGATGAACAAACTGAGGGTTACTGGAGGGGGATGGGCTAAATGGGTAAGGGGCACTAAGGAACTGAGGGTTACTGTGGGAGGGGGGATGGGTTAAATGGGTAAGGGGCACTAAGGAATCTAGTCCTGAAATCATTGTTGCACTATATGCTAACTAATTTGGATGTAAATTTAAAAAATAAATAAATAAAACAAGTTAATTTAACTAATTAATTAATTAAACTTAAAAAAAAAGCACATGTCATAATGCTATATGTTGAGACGTGGTATCATTTAAATTTAAAATTTTGAGAAACTGACCTTTCATACACTTTTACCCTCCTTTCTCCTTCATGAAAATTATTGTTGTCACTAAAAATAAACCAGCCTGTGCTTTTAAGAAAACAAAGAAATACTTACACTGTTTTCAGATACATGCTTGAGTCAGGAAAATTACTTCTGTAAGCCAAGTTTTCAAACTTTTAAAAGTCACAAAACTTTATCAATGTGACTTATATTTATAATGTCTCTATCTGAAAAGTAAAAATGCATATACCCATTGCCTCAAAATCAATTAAAACTCTTTAATTATTTAGCATTTAAAGTTATTAAAAATTATGTGCAATGGATATTTTTATCTCATATGTTTGTGATCTTTTATCTCATATGTTTGTGATCTGTCCTGTGTGCTAAGAAATCCAGTTGTTACCAGTTGCTATGCATACTAAGTTTGCTTAAATGTTTCCTTTGATTTAAATTACAGAGGGGCACCTGGATGGCTCAGGTCATGATCTCGCTCAACTTCGGCTCAGGTCATGATCTCACTGTTTGTGTGTTCGAGCCCTGTGTCCGGCTCTGTGCTGACAGTTCAGGGTCTAGAGCCTGCTTCGGATTCTGTGTCTCCCTCTCTCTTTGCCCCTTCCCTGCTCATACTCTGTCTCTCTCTCTCTTGCTCTCAAAAAAATAAAAATAAACATTCAAAAACAACTTTAATTAATAAATAAATTGTGGGAAAAAATGTTAAAGTGATATATTTTATGTTTATGTATATTTTTACCATAATAATTTAAAAATTTTAATGCTAAAAAAAACACTCTTGAACACAGTAAATAATCAACCAATATTTATTGATATGAAATACACAAGTGGAGCATCTGCACTGGCATTAGTCTAATAAACTGCTCAAAACAACTATCAAACTATAAAATCCCACGTTAAGCCTAGTTTTGCCAAAATCTGAAATGAAAATAAAAGATAACCCCCCAAAAAATATGCCTGGAAGAAATTATTTGCAATGTTCAGAGTCACTAAAAAATTAATATAGCCCTCAATACACAAGAGACCATACAAATTAATGAAGGAAGACAGACTCATTGAAAAACAGTGCAAAGAATATGAAAAACAATTCACAAAATAACTGTAAATGGTCAGTAATATTTTAAAATAAATTCACCTTCATTACTAATCAGAAAAATGCTTATTTAAAACAGTGCAATGATATTTTGACACTTGACAGCTTCACAAAAAAAAATTTCTTTAAAAGAACATTGTTTTTAAATGTTTATTTATTTTTGAGAGAGAGACAGAAACAGAGCACAAGCAGGGGAGGAGCAGAGAGAGAGAGGGAGACACAGAACCCAAAGCAGGCTCCAGGCTCTGAGCTGTCAGCACAGAGCCCAATGCAGGGCTCGAACGCACAAACCACAGGATCATGACCTGAGCTGAAGTTGGCCGCTTAACCGACTGAGCCACCAAGGCATCCCAGTGACAAAAATTTTTTAATTAATTTATTGTTCTGGGGATAAGTAGGAGTTTAAATTAATATAATTTTGTGCAAATAAGTTGACCAACATCTATTCATATTTCAAAACATACAAATACTTTGACATGCTCAGTTCTACGTATAAAAGAAAACCATCCTAGAAAATACTTGCACAACTGCACAAGGATTTCTTGCAAGAAAGTTCACTATACTACTGTTTATAATCAGAGACGTGTGAAAATAATCCAAACGCCCATCAAGAGAAATAAGAGTAAAAATTTTTTTGATAAAACCTTTCCATGAAATATTATGCACCTATTAAAAGAATGAAGTAGATTTTTATATATTAAAATGGAAAGATACACAAAATGTGTTAAGAAAAGATACATAAAAACACATAAAGTATGATGCCATTTATGTTTAAATATAAAATACCTATATGTATATACACATTGAGTGTGTATGTGTGTGTGAGAGAGAGAGAGTATCTTGGAGGACATATATCAAACTACTAACCCTAGATGTCTCTGTGGAATAGAGGCATACATGTGAGTATAAGGGAATGAGTCATTTGTAGATTCTTGATCACAAGTGAGAGAAACAAAACTAAAAATAAACAGAAACATAACTAAACATGCAGGGCAAGAAGGAAAACATTATCATAAACCCGGAGCTCCTGGCTTTAGACATGACTAGATTTAGGAACTCAAAGGATATCATCAGGCTCTGCTGTCCTCTCCTGAGTGTGTCACACTTTTTGTTCTTCAGATAAACCCATTTTCCAGGATGGCTGAAGAGGTCCCTGAACACCCAGACTCCTATCCTTCTAACTGAGCGATGCCAGAGGAGAGAGGCTGTCTTCTCTTTTACTAATTGTTCCAGCTTGTGACACATGCTGAATTAATAACGGTTTGCATTTAGAGGCAAGTGACAGAAAATCCAACTAATACTAGTTTCAGCACATAAGAGTTTCAGGTTTCTCCCTCAACCACAGTGAGTCCCCAAAGCAGGCAGCTTGATGGCCTCAAGTCACAGGCACTGATGTTCTGTCAGTCTTCCTTGTGGTCTGAAGGCAGCACCTGCTGCTCCAGCTAGCACACCTCTGGGGACCGTGTGAGAAGGAAGCAGCAGTGGTGTCTGCATCAGGAAAGCAAAGGCTCCCCCAAAACTCTCAGCAGACTTGTTTATTTCTTACTGGCAGAACAACGGCACATGTCCATCTCCACCGCAAAGGGATCTGGGAAAATTTAACATTCTGAACTCCACGGCAAAGGAGAGCAAAGGAAGTAGATGCTGAAAGATTGTTGAGTGAGTCAACCTAGATAGTATCCTACAAATCCCTGTTCCTGACTAACCAATCCCTATAGCCCACCAGGCTCATGTCTCAATTGTCATCCCTGCGTCAGGGGAGGGCAGTGCTCTGTGACCAACACCAAGGACCACATGGAATACATGAAGTGCCACCTCTAAAAATACCGATCTGGCCAAAGAAATGGTATGGAAAAGCACCCCGGACAGAAAGCAGTAGAGTTACCACAGCTGATTACAATGATCCATAAAATACACACACATACACACATGCACACAAACACAAACACACATGTATACAAACACACACAAGCGTGCATACATACACACACCACACACAGATACCGGACTGAGGAAAGCTGAAAAAAAATTTTAAACCCACACTATTACCTGTGTTTATCTTGTGGGGGAGGAGTGCAGAGAACAGGATGACTTCCATTTCTTACTGCATGCAGCTCTCTAAAATAGTTGAGGAATTTAAGGTGATTTTTCCTTTTTTTTCTTTTTTTTTTTTTTTGCTTTTTTGGTTTTCTCAGTATCTTTCAACTAACAAAGAAATTTTATTAAATTATTAATAATGACATGGTAACAAGCCACATTTTACTGAAGGAGGAAACGGGACTAACCCAGGTTTTTCTCATTTTGATCCTGGAAATTATTATCAAGAGATGATACTTATTAGGAAGGGCATCAAAGAAGAAAAAAAACTGGGTAAAGAAAGAGTCATGAATAATGAAAACTGATCTCTCCCATTTAATTTTCCCTACATCTGTCTAGATGAAATTACACCTACTAAATATTGACTTTGCTTCTAAGGACCTGAAGGCATGTGACATATTTTATTGGACAGAGATCACTACATTTAACCTTTGGGTAAAGATGGAGCCAGCACATCTCATTCAGTGACAGAGAAGAAAGTGATGCATAAAGAGGTGAAGTGATGAATCTGGGCTCAATTGTCACACAGTAATTGCCTTATAGATCCTGCTGCCACCTATGAGGAGGCCTGGGTGACCAGATCTGTAGTGGCTGCTTTACCACCAGTCTGTCTTCCTACCCAAAGAAAAAGGGTTCTTCACCTAGGGCATTGTGAACTTGGATTAGAAAAAGAATGACCTTTTTTCCCCCACAAACCTCTAATTTAGGTTTCCTTCCATTATAATATGGTGCACCAACCACAGTGGTATTAGCGGCACCTATGAATTTGTCACCTACAGAAAGCCCAGATTTTTTCCTATCACATCACATTGTTGCTGATTCCTTGCCATTTCATCTGTACACATCACCAATTCAAAATTACAACAGTTACTAGATCTCTATATCATACGAACTGGATTCCAATAAAACCTGTTTTCTCTGTAATCCTACACATTTCATTTTATGCATTCAAAAACATTCTTCTGACTGCCAAAAGGATCCATGGCACAAAAAAAAGAAAAAAGAAAAGAAAAAGAAAAAGAAAAAGAAAAAGAAAAAGAAAAAGAAAAAGAAAAAGAAAAAGAAAAAACACAAAAGATTAAGAATGTCTACACAGAATATCTCAAACACTGGAACATATGTAGGAGCCTTCAAAACCTTCCTAAGACCTTCCCAGGATAAGAAAAAACATCTTTATTCCAAGTCTTTTCTGATACATGACCACAAAAGCAAGAGGCCCATTGTTTGGGGTACATGTTTGCCTCATGCTACAACATAACTATATGACAATCAAGTCTCAAGTCCCCATTTGGTGCTTTTCTCCTCCCAGGCCTCTCAAGAGAACCTTCACTTTCACTGCTGTTAATGAGCAGTACATGTTGCCTGGGTCACACACAAAACAACTGCCATTTCTCCAACATAATCACAGACACTGCAACAGTACAACAGTTCATAGTCGACATTCCAAGACACAATCAATAAAACTAGAAGCCATGTAAAAAGGTTAAAAACTATCAATGTTTCCTCTTTAACTCGCCCTAGCTAGGGAGAAAATTATGAGTATTTCTTCCACTCCATCTATTAGCTGTCACTTTGGGTGTTTTCCTATGGGCACTGAAGTCAAGCAGAACTGGTTTTGAACAAGCTCTTCTACTATCTATTGTGAGTGACCAGATATCTTTCCTGAGCTTTGGATTTTTTTTCTTTCATTCATTCATTTGTGCACTCATTAATCAACAAATGCTTTTGAGCATGTCCTATAAGTTGTCTTTACCACAGTTCTGAAATAGATACTGCAAAAATAGAAGGAACTTGAGAAGACCCAATATCAGCATGGGTAAAACTCTCAAGACAAAAATCCACAAATGGTTCAGAAATAGTGGGCCCATCTTGTTATATCTCAGAACTCAATGTCAGATCAATGGTGTTTCCCAGCAGCACAGAACAGGTGGGGAAGAAGCAGATTAGGATACCACAGATGTGCCTCAGAGTCAGGTTAGGACAGTTGCCTGAAAAGATCCAGCCAGCAAAAGAACATGGGCTGGGAACAACGGAAAGAACATCAGTGGTTGAAACAAAGATCCACAAAGGAAGTCCAAGAAAAGACTGTGGGAGGCTACTCAGCAGTGGGTGGAAAATAGCAGCTGTAAATCCAAGGTCAAGAAGGAGTCCAGAGTTACATGATAACATTGGTCCAAGGCAAAGCAGAGCCTATGTTACCTATCCTGGAAGCAGAGGCAGTTCTGTAGCTTATGGGAGAAAGCTGAGCAAGAACAAAACAAGTTAACAGGGCCCAGAGCTGACAGCCAGAACACATTCCTGGCACACACAGGATGGAGAAGATGCAGCATAGGGAGAGTGTTAGAACCCAGTAGTCATTGGAGGGTGAAACCCTGGCTAACAACACAAGAGAGCCAGGGAGTGAGGCAGGAGCCTCCAAGTGTACCCAAATCTCAGGTTTAGGAAAATGACTAGTGCTAAGCAAAGTGAGGGAACTGACACCACACATGTCCTGCTTCAGGGAGGACAGACTCTGAAACTGGGCCACAGTGGGATGAATATACAAGAGGCTTCAGTCATACTAGCTTTCAAGCACCAAAAAGGGTGAAGCAGAGGAAGTGAATGATGGGAGGGGGTTGACCTAACCAATGGTTCAACTTTAGTTTTTTTTCTTTTTTTTTTAATTGAAGCATAATTAACATACAGTGTTATATTAGTTTCAGGTATATAGTATAATCATTCAACAATTCTATACATTATTCAGTGATCATTATGGTAAGTGTACTCTGAATCCCCGTCACCTATTTCACTCATTCCCTTACCCACTTCCCCTCTGGCAACCATCAGTTTGTTCTCTGTATTTAAGAGTATGTTTTTATTTGTTCCTTTTTTAGTTTGTTCATTTGTTTTACTTCTTATGAGTGAAATCATATGGTATCTGTCTTTCTCTGACAGACTTATTTCACTTGTAACCTGTATTGTTGCAAATCTGTATTGTTGCAAATGGCAAAATCTCATTCTCTCTTATGGCTGAGTAATTTTCTATTGTATATTTACACCACATCTTCTTTATTCATACGTCTGTCAATGGATACTTGGGCTGCTTCTATATCTTGGCAATTGTAAATAATGCTGCAATAAACATAGGAGTGTATATCTTTTTGAATTAGTGTTTCCATATTCTTTGGGTAAATATCCAGTAGTGGTATTACTGGATTATACGGTAATTCTATTTTTAACTTTTTGAAGACATTCCATACTGTTTTGCACAGTGGCCTCACCAACTTGCATTTCCACCAATAATACACAGGGTTCCTTTTTGTCCACATCTTCATCAACGCCTAATATTTCTTGTCTTTTTTATTCTAGCCATTCTGATAGGTGTAAGGTGATACTTCATTGTGGTTTTGACTTGCAATTCCCTGAGGACTAGTGATGTTGAACTTCTTTTCATGTGTCTGTTGGCCTGCTGTATGTCTTCTCTAAAAAAAAAAAAAAAAAAAAAAAAAAAAAAAAAAAAAAACCTATTCAGGTCCTCTGCCCATTTTTTAATCAGATTATTTGTTTTTTTGGTGTTGAGTTATAGAAGTTCTTTACCTATTTTGGATATTAACCCCTTATTGGTTATCATTTGCAAACATCTTCTGCCAACTAGTAGATTGCTTTTTTTGTTTCGTTGATGGTTTCTTTTGCTATACAAAAGCTTTTTATTTTGGTGTAGTCCCAATAGTTTAATTTTACTTTTGTTGCCCTTGCCTGAGGAGACATATCTAGAAATATGTTTCTAAGGCCAATGTTAAAGAAATTGTTGCTTATGTTTTCTTGTAGGAATTTTATGGTTTCAGGTCTCATGTTTAGGTCTTTAATCCATTTTGAGTTTATTTTTGTGTATGGAGTTAGAAAGTGGTCTAGTTTCATGGTTTTGCATGTAGCCTTGAAGTTTTCCCAGCACCATTTATTGAAGAGACTGTCTTTTCCCCCATTTTATATTCTTGCCTCCTTTGTCATGGAGTAATTGAGCACGTAAGCATGTTTATTTATGGGCTGTCTACTCTTTTCTGTTGTTCTATGTGTCTATCTCTGTGCCAGTACCATACTGTTTGGATTCCTACAGCTTTGTAGTATATCTTGAAATCTGGGGTTTTGATACCTTCAGCTTTGTCCTTCTTTATCAAGATTGCTTTGGCCATTCAGGATCTTTTGTGGTTCCATACAAATTCTAGTATTATTTGTTCTAGTTCTGTGAAAAATGCTATTGGTATTTTGATAGAGACCACATTCAATTTGTAGATTGCTTTGGGTAGTATGGACATTTTAATAATGTTCGTTCTTCAAATCCATGATCTTTCCATTTGTTTGTATCATCTTCAGTTTCTTTCATCAATGCTTTATAATTTTTAGAGTATAGGTCTTTCACCTCCTTGGTTAAGTTCATTCTAGACATTTTACCATTTTTGGTGCGATTGTAAATGGGATTCTTTTCTTAATTTCTCTTCCTGCTACTTCATTATTAGTGTGTAGAAATGCAACAGGAACACCTGGGTGGCTCAGTCAGTTGAGTATCCAATTCTTCGGCTCAGGTCATGATCCCAGGGTCATGAGATTGAGTCCCACATCGGTCTCCATGCTGAGCGTAGAGTCTGCTTGGGATTCTCTCTCTCCCCCTCTGCCCCTCTTCCCCACTCACACTCTATCTCAAAAATAAAAAAAAGAGAGAGAAGAGAAAAGGAAAAAAAAGAAATGCAACAAATTCCTATCAATTGATTTCATATCCTGTAACTTTACTAAATTCATTTATCAGTTTTAATAGGTTTTTGGTGGAGGCTTTAGGGTTTTCTTTATATAGTACCATGTCATCTGCAAATAGTGAAAGGTTTATTTCTTCCTTACCAATGGTTCAAGTTTAAAAGGTGTCAAAAGAGCAAATGCAGATGAAGTTCCCCCATCACTCTGTAAGTCCACCCACTCCCTATTAAGGGTCTTCCTATCTTGGAAATATCCAGCATCTACAAGTCTGTTGAGTCAGGATTTGCCAAGGAAATACATCACTTTTGGTTACAGAGTGAAACCTTTCAGAGAAAGTCCAGGTTAGTGACTAACAGATGTTGCCTAAGAACACACAGTGAAAAAATATATCAGAGATGAATCCATTTCAAAAAATAGTTCCTCCCACTCCAAATGAACACAAAAAAATCATGGGAAATGAAATATTTTCTTATATCTAGACTTAAGTTTGTGGGGCGAAACATTTGTACACCTGATCACAAGCATACAGGGAAAGGCACTCAGTCTGCAACCCTCTCCAACAACAACCAAAGTCCCCTGTCATGATCACCTTACTTACCATGTGAAACAATTTCCTAACAATTTTGTTGTAATCTTTCTACATAATAGGCCCAAGTAGGAGATGTATTTTAAAGTCAGATGGCCTTAATTTTCAAAGGAAATATTTTTAAATGACAAAAATATGCTTTACTTTACCATAGAGAAACACCAACATTAAAACAGTATGTTGCTCAGCAACATGCAGAAGAATGAAACCGGACAACTATCTTACACCATACACAAAAATAAACTCAAGATGGGTGAAAGACCTAAACGTGACACAGGAAACCACCAAAATCCTAGAGGAGAAAACAGGCAACAACCTCTTTGACCTCAGCCACAGCAACTTCTTATTTGACATGCCTCCAGAGGCAAGGGAAACAAAAGCAAAAATGAACTATTGGGACCTCATCAAGATAAAAAGCTTCTGCACAGTGAAGAAACAATCAGCAAAACTAAAAGGCAGCCTACAGAATGGGAGAAGATATATGCAAATGACATATCAGATAAAGGGTTAGTATCCAAAATCTATTAAGAACTTATCAAACTCAACACCCAAAAAACAAATAATACAGTGAAGAAATGGGCAGAAGACATGAATAGATAGATACTTTTCCAAAGAAAACATCCAGATGACTAACAGACACATGAAAAGATGTTCAACATCACACATCATCTAGGAAATACAAATCAAAACCATGATATCACCTCATACCTGTCAGAACGACTAAAATTAACAACACAAGAAACAACAGGTGTTGGTGAGATGTGGAGAAAGGGGAACCCTTTTACACTGTTGGTGGGAATGCAAACTGGTGCAGCCACTCTGGGAAATAGTATAGAGCTTCCTCAAAAAGTTAAAAATAGAACTACCCTATGATCCAGTAATTTGTACTACTAGGTGTTTACCCAAAGGATACAAAAATACAGATTTGAAGGTATGCATGCAGCGCGATGTTTACAGCAGCATTATCAACAATAGCCAAACTATGGAGAGAGCCCAAATGTCATCACCTGATGAATGTATAAAGAAGATGTGGCACACACACACATACACACACACACATACACACACACACACACACACACACACACACACACACGATGGAATATTACTTAGCCATCAAGAATAACGAAATCTTGCCATTTGCAATGATGTGTATTATGCTAAGCAAAGTCAGAGAAAGACAAATACCATATGATTATACTCATATGTGGAATTTAAGAAACAAACAGATGAAAAAAAAGAGAGAGGGAAACAAACCATAAGAGACTCTTAAAGTTAGAGAATAAACTGAGGGTTGATGGAGGGAGGTGGGTGGGGGATGGGCTAGATGGGTGGGCATTAAGGAAGGCACTTGTTGTGATGAGCACTGGCTGTTGTATGTAAGTGATGAATCACTGAATTCTACCCCTGAAACCAATATTGCACTCTATATTAACTAACTAGAATTTAAATAAAAATTTGAAAAGAAAAAAGAACAGTATGTCACTGTATTACAAAAGGAGTGGAAAGTTACAGAAATGAACAAACTTGTGTAAAGTTTCTGAGATCAGAGCAATTTTTAAATTTTTTTCAAATTCTTCTTTAATGCTGTCATATCATCTTTCCAAGAATAAATATATTCAAATGCCCTCCTTTCCTTGACTTCTTCTGAATTAGAAAATGGAATTGGTCTAGCCTTGGACTAACTATATCATGTTGCTGGTATCATAATTTAAATCCAAGTGTTATGTGGTCACCTCTGTTACTTGTTCAGGCTCTCCTTTTAACCTGTCTTCCACTAAGGAGTTGCACTGATTGTGTTGTCTAAAGACCGCTCCAAAGCACTTTAAAAATGATTTACAAGTTTTGAAAGCAAAAGATTCTGAAGGTTTTATAACATCTCTCCCTCTCTTCTAGGATAATTGTAACAGAAGTCACTAAAGTGGCTATGAGGGGTCCCTCTGGGACTGCAGAGGTAGTCTCCACTTGACTATCACACCTGAGAGTCCATGGCAATGACTATTATTTTTGTTTGAAAGAACATTTTGCCTTATGTTCAGGGAAATACGAACTTCTGCAATCCCCAGAGCTTCCTCCTTCTAACATCAAGTTTGGGCTGCGGGCAAAAGCTGTAAGCCTAAATTCTAGAATCTCACATAAAAACTTCTATTTGTCCTTTTAAAAATGAAAATCTTTCCAGTAGAGAATATCTGAATAGGAGCTGATTGCCCAGTCAGTATCTGTACTTAGAATTAGCAAATAATAAAATTACTACAGTTAATTTTGTTTTTTATATATAATTAAAGGTATTAGGCAATCCTATCTGCTATAGGTTAAATTGTATCCCTCCAAAAAGGTATATTGAAGTCTTAACCCCCCAGCACCTGTGAATATGACCTTATTTGGAAATAGGGTGTTTACAGATGTAATCAAATTAAGATGAGGTCAGTAAGGTGAGTCCTAACTCAATATGACCGGTGTCCTCATGAAAAGGAAAGTGCCATAGGAAACCTAAGACTCACAAGGAAATGCCATGTGATGCCAGAGGCAGAGACTCAAGTAATGTAGCTGCAAACCAAGGAGCACCAGGAATTACTGGCAAACTACCAGAAGGTAGGAAGAGGCAGGTTATGATTCCCTTGCAGATTTCAGGGGGAGCATGGCCCTGCCAACATCTTGATTTTAGACTTCCAGCCTCCAGAACCATGACTCAAGTTTCTGTTATTTTGAATCAGCTGTTTGTGGTACTTTGTAATGTGAGCCCTGAAACTCTAATACAGTATCTCTGCTTCTTTTTTTTTTTTTATGTTTATTTTTGAGAGAGAAAGAGACACAGGGAGAGGCAGAGAGAGAGGAAGACAGAGAATCCCAAGCAGGCTCTGCACTGTCAGAGCAGAGCCCGATGTGGGGCTTGAACCCACAAACTGTGAGATCATGACCTGAGCTGAAATCAAGAGTCAGATGCTCAACTGACTAAGCCACCCAGGTGCCCCCACTATCTCTGCTTCTTATTGTTAATTTTCACATCAGTGTGAGCTTCTTGGTGAACTTTTCCTTCAAAGTACCTTCTTCATTCAACCACTGTAATTGCAGTGATACAGAACCAGGCTCATCCACGCATGCAATGGGTTTAGTATTTTAATATGTATAACAAAAGGTCCTGCTTGCTAGGGTTGCCAGATAAAATGCAGGATGCCTCATTAAATTTCAATTTCAGATAAATGGTGAATAAATTTTTAGTTACATCCTATGCTTTACTTGGGACGTACTGTAAAAACATTCATTGTTTATCAGATTTAACCTGTGTCCTATATTTTTGTTTGTCAAATCTGGAAGCCCTGCATTCCACCTCATAGATGTGAGGACTGCTTCTGGAATATTCTGTCATTTGCTGTTTGTTTCTAGTCCTTGAGCCAACAAGACAAACTACCTGATATTGAATACTATATAGGCTGTTCTTCCTCTTTGGTTTCCGGTAGCTCCAGTTTAATTTGTAGACACTGTTAACAATTATGGATGGATGGTGACTGCTGCGGTGAGTTTGCTTTGGGTAAGCACCATGACATCCATACAGCTTTTATAAAACGCTACACAATCAATAAAAAGAAATTAGAACCATCAATTCTATGTGTAAAGATGTAATCAGCTTTCAGGGGCATTTTAAATTCTTTAGCTCAATGTTGTAAGCAACATAAGCATATAGGAAGAACACAAAAGGAATTTTTTTCCTTTTTACCAACACTAAATTAATTATATTTTATAAAAATGCAATATATCCCTTTATGGATAATGCTGCTATTAGGAGACTTTGTAATCCACTACTTCAATCTTACTTCTTATTCTCCCTGGACCTCTGCTCCTTCATCTGTAAAATTAAGGAGGGGAAGACACAATTCCGGAGCCTTTGTCAGGATTCTGGAGTTAGCCTCAGGCTTAATCAACCTTTCTCTCTGTCTGCTCCCTTTTGCCTCCCTCCCCAAATGAACCCACCTCCCATCAAAGTTCCTTTGCCCTAGCGTCAGATAAGACCTCCCCAAGCATAACAGAAATCACAAAAGAAACAATTATTAAGTTTCACTGAATCCATCAAAAGACTCAATGAACAAAATTAAAAGGCAAGTGACAAATGAGAAGAAATATTTGCATTATATTACATAGAAAAAGTTTAACATGCCAAGAAAAATTTGGTCAAAGGACATAGTGGGCAACTAACACCCTGACACATGGCACAACTAGATATGCGTATGTGTGTGTACATACACTTTTATACACACGCATAAAGAGAGAGATAATAAACATGAAAACAGGTTTCATTTGTTGGTAATTAAAGAAATACAAATTAAAGAAAGCAAGCATCATTTTGCCTATCAAGTTGACAAAATTCTTTCAAGAAAACAACCCAATATTATAAAAATGTACTTTCATAGCATTCTAGCAGCCGTATAGGGTGATAGAATCATTTTAGAAATCAATTTAGTAATTCTTATGAAAGGTCTTAAAATCTACAAAGGTTTTAATTCAGCAATTACACATCTGGGAATTGTGTTCAAAGATTTACCTTAAGATCTCAGTCACTATATCACTGGTGACAAAAATAATTTGGAAACAACCTAAATTTGGATTTGGTTCAATAAATAATGATATAACCATACATTGGAATACTATGTAGTTACTTAAACGTACATAGTAGAATACTTCATGATATGAAATATGTTCACAATACATTAAAACCATTTTAGGGGTGCCTGGGTGGCTCAGTCTGTTAAGTGTCCGACTTCGGCTCAGGTCATGATCTCATGGCTTGTGGGTTCGAGTCCTGCATTGTGCTCTGTGCTGACAGCTTGGAGCCTGGAGCCTGCTTCTGTGTCTCCCTCTCTCTTTGCCCCTCTCCTGCTCATGCTCTGTCTCTCTCAAAATTAAACATTAAAAAAATACTTTAAAAAATATCTTCTTTAAAAAAAAAACATTTTAAAACAGTTTGCCAACAGTGTGATCCCATTGTCCTAACAGAAAATTTATATGTACATAAATATGTAACCCTAGATGAATACTAGAAAAAAACATATAAAAATTAATAATAGTTATTTCTAGGCAGTAGGATTATGATCTTTCTTTTCTCCCTCCTTTCAAAGTGTTCTACAATGGTTGTATACACCTTTTCATGTTAAGGAAAAAAAATAATACATATTTTATATTTTAATTCATCTATCCTATCTTAAAACCTGCCCTCTGCTGGGCTGCAGTAGATTAATCTAATAAATCACACCTATTAATATGCTGGTGTATAAAATAATGCTTTAACTTAGTGAGCTAGTTTAGAACATTTGGTTGCAAGAAGCAGAAATTACCGTTTGGCCTAGATTAACCTAGAAAAATAATTATAAAAAGTAGGGTCACATAAGAATATGGTACCTCCTGGGGCACCTGGGTGGCTCAGTTGGTTAAGTGTCCATCCCGCTCTTGGTTTCTCAGGTCATGATCTCACCATGCAGAGCCTGCTTGGGATTCTCTCCCTTCCTCCCTCCCTCCCTCTCTACCTCTCTCTGCCCCTCCCCCTATTCTCTTTTTAAAAAATAAATTAATAAAAAAAAAAAAAAAAGGATATGGCTGCTCCTGTAACAAACAATGTAATTGGATTCACAGGGAAGGGGAGTTTCCGGAAGTAATGGAAAACAATTCCAGAAAAGCAAAGGCTTACCAGGAAAATATGTAATAGACATCAACCATACCGGTTAAATCACTGATGTATTTTTTCAGCAGGCCATTGAGTAGTTTCTCTGGTGAGCTTCCAATCTGTCTTAGATTGAGTTCCTAAATAGAATCTTAGGTAGAACATTGTGTGCTGGAGGATTTCAGACAGTGTTCTCAGGAGATATTTTACCTATAAGGATGTGAAGAAGGCAGGGCTGGGCAGAGGGAGGAGCCAACAGCAATAGACTTGCAACCAAGCTCTCAGCCAATCCTGCGGGGAGCTCTGGAGCTGGGACAGCCCTTCAGAGTTGCTCAGAACTGAAGCTAGGTGATAGGACTTCATACACCCCCATCAGCCAAGACGAGGCATAACCTTGGGCAAGGAGTTTCCCGCAACAGAGGAGCTAGCACAGTGAAGGACACAGCTGTGAACCTCTGGCAACCCATATTCCCAGCAGTCGGGGTGGATGGGTGTGCCCCATCCCTAAAGAGGGGATCTAGGCCCCACAGTATGTCAGTGGGGTAGAGCAGAGTTAAGCCCACCCCTACCTCCTTTTCAAAAGCATAGTAAATACCTATTTTTAAGATTTTAAAGGTATAGTTTACACTCAAAAGTAAAATAAGCATATCTGTGACTCCGAAAATCTAGTGACAAGCAAGAGCTAAAGACAATAGACCTGCTGGGCTCTGGGATCAGAAGCAGCGAATGCTGGGCCACCTGGGTGGCTTCAAAGGTTAAGCATCTGACTCTTGATTTCAGCCCAGATCATGATCTCACAGTTTGTGGGTTCGAGCCCCGCATCTGGCTTAGCATTGCCCACACTGCTCTGGATTCTACGTCTCCAGCTCACTGCCCCTCGCCCCCACTCAAAATAAATAAACATTTTTTTAAAAAAAAAGCAGTGAATGCTGGCTACAGCATGGGGCTAGGGAGAGAAAGTCTAGAGCCTGGGAGATGGCAGCTCCTAGTACAGCTCTGTCCGTTGGTAAAAGTTAGTAGAAGATTTAGCCACCCAATATACTCAGTACAATCAAAGGCTCACACTCAATAAGTGAATGCTTGGGTTGCCCACCAAGTAAACAAATACCAACTCTACCCATTCAGCCAGCCTCCAATAAACTTCCTGCATATTTGCTAATTTTTCCATTTCAACACTGCCAGTGATGCAATATCTAATTGTTCTTTGTTTGGAATGGTTGACGTTAGCAGACATATTTATGACATTTCCTTTCTAGATAATACACCCTTTGGCTTAACAACAATCAAATGTGTCTACAAGTCTAATGAGTCACTATGAGTTAGCTGCTATACGTAATTCAGAAAAAAACTCCAGTAAGAACCTTGTATTCAAATAGAATTATAAAGTACCTACTTCTTAATATATAATGCTCCACCATCTAACTATTCTCATATCCATTATCTTATTAATCCTCACAAGGACCCTGTAAAGTTAGTATCATTAGCATTTTACAGATGAAGAAACAACTGGTTATTAGAATAAAGTGACCTTGGCCAGTCACAGATAACAAGTGACAGACCAGGACTTTAACTCACTTATCGAGACATTATGCCAATTGTTTTTAGGTCTACACAAGTAGGAAAGAATCCAGTGATTTCTCAAATTTTACTATATGAATTATGAAACTTCAGGCATGTCATTTAAACTCTGTGATCCTCAGTATTTTGTCTTATAAATTAGAGCCTTAAGTATATTAAAGGTTCCCAATCACTAGTATAGCAACCAGTAAAGATGACCTAGTAAATCTCTGAGCCTCATCTTAACAGTATCTGAACAATTACCACTGCCACAATTCCTTTCCTTCCGACCCTTACCTCCAATATAGTTTTACTCATTCATACATTCACTCAAAATACATTTATGAAGCAACTCCCATGGACCAGACTTTCATGGGGAAATGTAAAGCAATCGGAACAGAGGTCTTCCCCAATGCCTAGGCTTTCATTGTCAATACATTATACCCCTGCCCTGATTATAAAAATTTTATGTAAAGATTAAAAGTGGTCAACTTTTGGGGCGCCTGGATGGCTCAGTCGGTTAAGCGTCCTACTTCCGCTCAGGTCATGATCTCGCGGTTTGTGGGTTCAAGCCCTGCATCGGGATCTGTGCTGACAGCTCAGACTCTAGAGCCTGCTTCAGATTCTGTGTCTCCCTCTCTCTCTCTGCCCCTCCCCTGCTCATGTTCTGTCTCTCTCTGTCTTTCAATAATAAATAAATGTTAAAAAAAATGTTTTTAAGTGGTCAATTTCTGATGTTTCTTTGTGTTCTAAAAGGCTGTGAATCTATGAGTTTAGACATGAGAAATCTAATTAGGAGAGTGATTATAGGGGTGCCTGGGTGGCTCAGTCAGTTGAGTGTCGACTCTTAATTTTAGCTCAGGTCATGATCTCACAGCCCCTGAGTTTGAGCCCCGTACTCACAATGTCAGCCTTCTTGGGATTCTCTCTCTCCTCTCTGTCTCTCTGCCCCTCTGCTCTCTTTCTCAAGATAAATAAATTTAAGTGAGAGAGAGAGAGAGAGAGAGAGTGAAAGAGGAAACAGTAAGGAGAGAAATGATCAGTGAAAGGAAAGAACTAAAGCCAGATGTAACAGTTCAGTTTTTTGCTATTACTATTTCCTCAGATGACACACAGCTTCATTTGGGTGAGGTCCAGATGAAGCCAGCACTTCCACAGACCCAAATGTGGCCTCATCACATCAGCCACATCTTCCCACATGCCCACTCTGCCTTACTCACAAGATCAATGCCAGAGTTTGATGATCAGATCACAGTTTGTATTACAGGACCCACCTGGGACCCTGGGTGCAGCCCTACACTGTGCCTGTGAATTCTCAGGTTTCCTAGTGGCAAAGATGGGTGGTGATAGATGCTTATGACTCCAGAGAGCCTCTGTGAAGATTAATGACTTAATGTTTTGCAAAGTGTTTTTAAATCCCCAGATGAGAGCTGCTCCTACAGCTGGCTTGCTTGATTAGCATTTGCTTGCTTTAAATTGGTTGCTCCCACCATATTTCAAGACCCCAGGGGCGCCTGGGTGGCGCAGTCGGTTAAGCGTCCGACTTCAGCCAGGTCACTATCTCGCGGTCTGTGAGTTCGAGCCCCGCGTCAGGCTCTGGGCTGATGGCTCGGAGCCTGGAGCCTGTTTCCGATTCTGTGTCTCCCTCTCTCTCTGCCCCTCGCCCGTTCATGCTCTGTCTCTCTCTGTCCCAAAAATAAATAAACGTTGAAAAAAAATTTAAAAAAAAAAAAAAAAAAAAAAGACCCCAAAAAAGACCCAGATTAAAGGAAATGCCCAGGAGTCCACTGATGGCTTTTCGATTGCACTTCCCCAGAGGCTGATGGGCTGACAGAGACAGAACACTCCTTCTCAGCACCACCTTTACAGAGACACACTGCATCTTTACTTTCAGATGTGGGATCAAGATCATGGAAGTCACATTTGAACCAACATCTGATGTCCCCCTTGAGGCCACACTGCAGACTGCCAGCAGCACACTGTTCTGCTTTTGGAACATTTCCAGGCTAATAGCAAAATGATTTCTTATGGGACTATTGGAGAGGGAAAGACTGAGTGGAGATTTATCTTGCTATTTAGAAAAATGATTAGTAAATAAGTTTGAGTGATAATCACAGAAAACTCACACTGGTTTAATATGTGTGACTTCTAATGATGTGAAAGTTGGAACACCTGGGTGGCTCATTCGGTTGAGCATCTGACTTTGGCTCAGGTCATGATCTCCCAGTCCATGGGTTCAAGCCCCGCACTGGTTCTGTGCTGGCTGACAGCTCAGAGCCTGGAGCCTGCTTCAGATTCTGTGTTTTCCTCTCCCTCTGCCCCTCCCCCACTCACACTCTGTCTTTCTCTGTCTCTCAAAAGTGAATAAACATTAAAAAAAATTTTTTTAATAAATTGCATTGATTCAATAAAGAGAAAATAAAATTACTGTATTGCTTTTCCCCTGTGAAGCATTTTCCCTGCCCTTTCAAGTTTTGTTAAAGAATTATTAAAAGCACTGAAATGAGCAAGAAGTATAATTTATAATTATGTGACCCATGCACACACTAGAAGGTTTCCATAGTACCACTAGTACAGATTTGGAAGTCAACCTTGAAGTAGTTATAAGTGCAGTGAAAATCTGCATTTGAAAAGTTCCAATGTCTTGTAGAATCAGTTTTCACAAAAATAGAGTAAACCCTTGCCCTACCAATAAATTAGATTTTAAATGAATAGCTAATAATAATGCATGAAGTAACACATGAATATTATCAAAACATTATTGACTAAATGTACCAAATGTAGAACATTAGGAAAAATGGTGACTTCATCATGGCTTATTTTGAATTTTCCATTTTCTTAATATTTAGTTTAAGTCTAAGTGGCCCAAAGAATAATAATAAACTCTGTACCCTTTGGCTTCTGGGTTATTCTCAGCAGTCCTCAGTGAGTCTATATAGAGAAAGAAAAAGAAAAACTTACAAAGGCCACGCTTTGACATCTCCCTACATTCTTGAATAAATTTCACAGACAACTAGAGTAATATTAAATGGTTAGGCTTCAATAAGTAATTCAGAGACTATCCTTCTTTTGATCAGCTAAAAAGGAACCAGGGATTATCTGGCACTTAGTAATATTTTTACCAATTAGAAGTAGCAATATTCACTGAGACACAGAGGCCCAGAAAGTGAGGGACAAAGCTACATCCACTCTCTTCTTACAGTGCTAGTCCATAACATAGGTAGGTGCCATGAGAATGACAGATGGGACCAGGGTACCCCAGTAAGCACATAATCTTAACTAAGAACGTGACTACTACAAGTCTAGTGGTAGGGCCTTAATACCAAAGAACCAAGTTGCTACTAACCTGGAAACCTTGGGAAATGGCCATATAATAATAATAATACTTATCAGACCTTATCTTGACTGTCTACCATATGACAGGCACATTACAAACATTATTATTAATATTCAGAACTCCATAAATTCAGAATGATTATCCCCATTTTACAGATGAGAAAATCAAAGACCAAGAAATTAAGCTAGCTCAAGAAGTTAGCACAGCACAGGAAAAGCAAAATTCAAACACAAGCTGCTCTCATATCCAAGGTCATGTACCAGACTTCCCCACAAAAGCAGTTAACCTGAACTGCAGAGTTGCAAACACATGTTTATGCATCTTGTGTATTTACATACTTACGTCTATGCTATGGGCACAAGCTTTAGAAACGAAAGCACAGATACCATATAAAATGGTGATCATATTGTACACAGAACATATTGAGAGCTATCACCTGAGAAATTACTTTTGTGTCATTTTCCAGGTGTGATATCCGCATGACATAATAGAGAAAATCAAGAATAATACACCTAAACCAATCATGGGCAAAGGATTTCGGATCATCATGACTGGCTTAGGTCAGTGATTTTCAAAGTATGGTCCTTGAGCCATCAGCATTACCTCAAAGCTCGTTAGGGTTAGGAACACCCCACCCTAGACCCGCTGAATCATATACTCTGGGAATGGGTATCAGCAATGTTTAACAAGCCCCCCAGTGCTAAAGTCGGGAGCACTTAGGCTTTGACCGATTCTGCTTCAACCTCTGAAGCTAGAGCATGATCACATCCCTGAGGACACCTAAACAAATGTGGGGCTCTGACAGTAAGAAAGGTGTCTGACACGGAGTCTCCAAGTCAAATGATTTAGGGGCTCCAAGAAAGGTTAGAGGCCTCAAGGGAAGTGATATGTGATTCAGCCAGCAGGACAGGAAGAGTTTCACAGGACCAAAAAGGGCCACTTTAAAAAATGGAAACAAAATAAGAGACGAAGTTACTATACTTCCTTTAGCCCAGAGCCACTTAACTGATTAGGATTCATTTGTTACAGATGAAGTAAAAATTCATTTCCCCAAATGTCAATCTAATATACATGAACACCCCCAACTCCTTCTTTTTCAATTATAAATATGCCTAAAGGGGAAATGTAATTTTAAAGTACCTCAGTGTGAACAAAGCAACTAATTCCCTTGAGGTTATTTTTCATATTTAGATTAACTTAGTGAGACCTTATATTATCCACATCATAATTCCTCTGTATACCTAAATTATTACTACTTTTCTCAAATGGCCACTACAAATTTTAACAACACTATCTGGGTAATATTTTTAACTATTGATTTGGGGTTTTATTAATGAAATGGACACCAAAATGTGGCAAATAAATAAAGACAAGTAACAGACTGGGGAGAATATTTGTAACACATTGAACAGAAAAAGAGTTAATAGTCATAATATATAAAGAGTGCCTACCAATAAAAAAGGAAAACAACTCAGTAGAAAAATGAACAAAGGAATCAAACGGGTCATTCATTCATCATTCAATAACTATTTTTTTTAGATTCAGTATCATTTGCATCCTGGCTCCACACTTTCTGGTTGATGTGACCTTTACCAGTTGTTTTGTTTTTAAGTAAACTCTATGCCCAATGTAGGGCTTGAACTCATGACCTTGAGATCAAGAGTCACATGCTCTGCCAACTGAGCCAGCCAGATACCCTTGGGCTTTAGCACTTTATTTAACCTCTCTCTGATTTGGTTTTCTCACCAGTCATAACCATGTTTTTTAAATGTTTCTTTTTTTAATTTTTGAGAGTGAGCATGTGTGTGTGCACACATACACATATGTGCATGTGAAAATGGGAAAGGGGCAAAGAGAGAGGGACAGGTTCTGAAGTGGGCTCTGTGCTGACAGCAGAGAACCTGATAAGGGGCTTGAACCCACAAACCATGAGATCATGACCTAGCCAAAGTCAGATGCTTAACCAACTGAACCACCCAGGTGACCCATCAGGCATAAGCTTCCTAATAACAGTTCCTACTTCTTTGGGTCTTTGTAAGTATTAAAATATATGTAAAGTATAAGAAGGCTCAGAAAATGCTAGATATTGCTATTATTATGTTCCATATTATATGATAAACACTCTACTAGGCACTAGAAATTCTCAAAAAAAGAAAAATGGCCAAAAAAATGCATATCAAAGATATGCACATGTTTGTGGGGAGACAGCATTCACATACTTTTGTCAATATAAACTGGGACAAAGATTGTGGAGCAGGTGAGCAGTGTCACCTTTAAATGCATATACCCTTTGATGGGGCGCCTGGGTGGCGCAGTCGGTTAAGCGTCCGACTTCAGCCAGGTCACGATCTCGCGGTCCGTGAGTTCGAGCCCCGCGTCAGGCTCTGGGCTGATGGCTCAGAGCCTGGAGCCTGCTTCCGATTCTGTGTCTCCCTCTCTCTCTGCCCCTCCCCCGTTCATGCTCTGTCTCTCTCTGTCCCAAAAATAAATAAACGTTGAAAAAAAAAAAAAAATTTAAATGCATATACCCTTTGATGTCAGAATTACAACAGTAGGAATTTGCCTGAGGGTGCTCACAAAAGCATGAAAATACTGTATCACAATATTTTATAACAGAAAATAGTATTGGAAATATCCTGGATATCTATATACTGATTAAAAGAAATATGGTACATTCAAAAGTGGAAAACCAACTAAGAAGAATAAGATAGGTGTGTAAGTACTAATATGAAGACATCTTCAAAATATATTAAGTTTTTCAAAAGAGCATCATGTGATCTTTTGGTGAACATCGTAGAAGGATTTATGCACATACTGCATATGCATGAAAATTTTCTAGAATAACTTGGTCCTTGGGATCCAAGAGATCTTGGAATGAAGAACTAGAAATTAGCGTTCACGGATGTAACTAAACTTATTGTGGCAAACATGTCACAATTCTATACATACATCAAATCATATTGTACACCTTGGACTACTACAATGTGAGTTGCCAATTGCATCTAAATAAAACTGGAAAAAAAGAAACAGAGATCAGGAGTGGGAGAAGGAGAGTTTCATTTTAATTTTTCCTTTTTATACTACTGGAATTTTTCTGGGAATAGATATTACTCTTTCTATGAAATTATGGATTGTCCTTTTTTTCAGTATTTTTTAAAAATCTAATTTTATTTATTTTTATTTTTTGGTATTTTTATTTAATCTATTTTTTTAATTTACATCCAAGTTAGTTAGCATATAGTGCAACAGTGATTTCAGGAGTAGATTCCTTAATGTCCCTTACCCATTTAGCCCATCTCTCCTCCCACAACCCCTCCAGTAACCCTCTGTTTGTTCTCCATATTTATGAGTCTCTTCTGTTTTGTCCCCCTCCCTGTTTTTATTTTTGCTTCCCTTCCATTATGTTCATCTGTTTTGTCTCTTAAAGTTCTCATATGAGTGAAGTCATATGATATTTGTCTTTCTCTGACCGACTAATTTTGTTTAGCATAATACCATCTAATTCCATCCACGTAGTTGAAATGGCAAGATTTCATTCTTTTTGATTGCTGAGCAATACTCCATTGTGTATATATACACCACATCTTTATCCATTCATCCATCAGTGGATATTTAGGCTCTTTCCATACTTTGGCTATTGTTGATAGTGCTACTATAAACATTGGGGTGCATGTGCCTCTTAAAAACAGCACACCTGTATCCCTTGGATAAATGCCTAGTAGTGCAATTGCTGGGTCTTAGGGTAGTTCTATTTTTAATTTTTTGAGGAACCTCCATACTGTTTTCCAGAGTGGCTGCACCAGTTTGCATTGCCACCAACAATGCAAAAGAGATCTTCTTTCTCCACATCCTCGCCAACATCTGTTGTTGCCTGAGTTGTTAACGTTAGCCATTGTGACAGGTGTAAGGTGGTATCTCATTGTGGTTTTGATTTGTATTTCCCTGATGATGAGTGATATTGAACATTTTTTCATGTGTCAGTTGGCCATCTGGATGTCTTCTTTGGAGAAGTGTCTAATCATGTCTTCGGCCCATTTCTTCACTGGATTATTTGTTTTTTGGGTGTTGAGTTTGATAAGTTCTTTATAGATTTTGAGACTAACCCTTGATCTGATATGTCGTTTGCAAATATCTTCTCCCATTCTGTTGGTTGCCTTTTAGTTTTGCTGACTGTTTCCTTCACTGTGCAGAAACTTTTTATTTTGATGAGATCCCAGTAGTTCATTTTTGCTTTTGTTTCCCTTGTCTCCGGAACATGTTGAGTAAGAAGTTGCTGTGGCCGGGGCGCCTGGGTGGCGCAGTCGGTTAAGCGTCCGACTTCAGCCAGGTCACGATCTCGCGGTCCGGGAGTTCGAGCCCCGCGTCGGGCTCTGGGCTGATGGCTCAGAGCCTGGAGCCTGTTTCCGATTCTGTGTCTCCCTCTCTCTCTGCCCCTCCCCTGTTCATGCTCTGTCTCTCTCTGTCCCAAAAATAAATAAACATTGAAAAAAATTTTTGAAAAAAAAAAAAAAAAAGAAGTTGCTGTGGCCAAGATCAAAGAGGTTTTTGCCTGCTTTCTCCTCGAGGATTTTGATGGTTTCCTGTCTTACATGTAAGTCTTTCATCCTTTTTGAGTTTATTTTTGTGTATGGTGTAAGAAAGTGGTCCAGGTTCATTCTTCTGCATGTCACTGTCCAGTTTTCCCAGCACCACTTGAAGACTGTCTTTATTCCATCAGATATTCTTTCCTGTTTTGTCAAAGGTTAGTTGGCCATACGTTTGTGGGTCCATTTCTGGGTTCTCTACTCTGTTCCATTGATCTGAGTGTCTGTTTTTGTGCCAATACCATACTGTCTTAACAATTACAGCTTTATAGTACAGCTTGAAGTCTGGGATTGTGATGCCTCCTGCTTTGGTTTTCTTTTTCAAGATTTCTTTGGCTACTCAGGGTCTTTTCTGGTTCAATACAAATTTTAGGATTGTTTGTTCTAGCTCTGTGAAGAATGTTGGTATTATTTTGATAGGGATTGCACTGAATATGTAGATTGCTTTAGGTAGTATTGACATTTTAACGATATTTGTTCTTTCTACCCAGGAGCATGAAATCTTTTCCCATTTTTTTTGTGTGTGTCTTCTTCAATTTCTTTCATAAGCTTTCTATAGTTTTCAGTGTATAGATTTTTCACTTCTTTGGTTAGATTTATTCCTAGGTATTTTATGGTTTTTGGTGCAACTGCAAATGGGATCGATTCCTTGATTTCTCTTTCTGTTGCTTTATTGTTGGTGTATACGAATGCAACTGATTTCTGTGCATTGATTTTATATCCTGCAACTTTGCTGAATTCATGGATCAGTTCTGGCAGTTTTTTTGGTGCAATCTTTTGGGTTTTCTATGTAGAGTATCATGTCATCTGCAAAGAGTGAAAGTTTGACCTCCTCCTGGCTGATTTGGATGCCTTTTATTTCTTTGTGTTGTCTGATTGCTGAGGCTAAGACTTCCAGTACTATGTTGAATAACAGTGGCGAGAGTGGACATCCCTGTCTTGTTCCTGACCTTACGGGGAAAGCTCTCAGTTTTTCCCCATTGAGGATGCTATTAGCGTTGGGTCTTTCATATACGGCTCTTATGATCTTGAGGTATGATCCTTCTATCCCTACTTTGAGGGTTTTTATCAAGAAAGGATGTTGTATTATGTCAAATGCTTTCTCTGCATCTATTGAGAGGCTCATGTGGTTCTTGTCCTTTCTTTTATTGATGTGATGAACCACATTGATTGTTTTAAGGATATTGAACCAGCCCTGCATCCAGGTATAAATCCCACTTGGCCGTTGTGCAGATTGTTGTGTTAATCCTCAAATCAGTTTTCTAGATGTCCAGGATGATTTAGTGTTGATCTTGCTGTATTTCATGGATGTGAGATGCAAAAAAACCTCCATGCTGTTCTGCCATCTTGGAACCTTCCCCTTAAAAATTTAATTTAAAAAAAAGAACAAGTATTTATTATCTCACATAGTTTCTGAGAATCAGAAATCCAAGGTCAGCTTATTGAGATGGTTCTAGCTGTGAGGCTGAAGTCAGGATGTAGGCTGGGGCTACAGACTCATCTGAAGGCATGGCTGGAACTAGGGGATCTGACTACAAGGTCACTGACATGTCTCTTTCCCAGAGGCTTTAGTTCTTCACTCTGTGGTCCTTCTCATAGGGAAGTTGGCCATCTCTTTCACCACGTGGTCTCTGTGTTTATACACCATCGCTTCTGCTTCATTCTAATTCATTAGAAGTGAACCAGCCCACATTCATGAAGAGGGGAATTAGAAGTATTAATGAATTTGTAGACATTTAAAAACCACAATAGAATAGGAATATTTGGGAGGCAAATTTCAGAGAAGAGGGAAGCTAGAATCACTATATTGAAGTAGATATGTGGAAAGAATATTGGCCTTGAATCAGGAGAGCTAGGGTTTTTTTCCTGACATATAGCCAGCACATAATAAATGTTTATTAAATGATGCATGAACAACAACTTTTCTGAGATTGTTTTCAAGTCTTCAGTCACAGACATAAGAGAAGTCACCATATTACAGGGCTCTCCTGAGGGCTGAGTGGAATAATGGATATCAGAGCTCTTTGTAAATTTAACACTTGTAGCCAATGATGCCTGGAGGTAAACATGGTCTGGAATGCGAAGAAGGGGCTCCAGCATACAGCAGTCCTTGCCTATGCCACATATCTTTTCTGTCTAAGTCCTAGGACCTGGGGCAGTGCTCTGATTCCAGCATTCTATCTTAGCTCCAGTCCAGACTCCTTACAGTATCCTGCCACCAATTATTGCTAACAACCTAATCCATTTTATTTTATGAAACACCACCAACTTCTTCCAATATTCCCCATCTCAATAAATGGCAGCTCCAGGAACACCTGGGTGGCTCGGTCAGCTGGGCATCTGACTTTTCATTTCAGCTCAGGTCATGATCTCATGGTTCATGGGTTCAAGCCCCTCATCGGGCTCTGTGCTGACAGTGCAGACCCTACTTGGAATTCTCTCCCTCCCTCTCTCTCTCTGCCCCTCCTCTGCTAGCACTCCCTCTCTCTCTCTCTCTCCCCCTCAAAACATAATAAAAACATTAAAAAAATTTGTTCTTAGAAAATGGCAGCTCCATTCCTCCCATTGTTCAGGCCAAAAACTTGGAGCCATTCTCAGCATCTCTGTCTCTCTCCAGTTCATTAGCAAATCCTTCTAACTATATCCAGGATCCACCTGCTTCTCACCATTTCTATTAATACTACCCCCCCCACCCCACCCCACCCTGCCAAACATGTCACCTGATATACCAACATAATTTCTTTACATGACTACAAAAACTTTAACAAGCCATTTTCCTGGATTAACATCCAACTCTAGATACAATTTCTTAAGCTGTCACCAGCATCATTTACAACATTTTCCTCAGGTTATATAACACAGTGTTATACAACAACTAGAAATGATGCATGCCTGCATGCATGGCACTACGTTGCAGCCATGCCATGATAATTAATCTGGATATCATTTGTGAGTATCATTTGTTTCTTGCATCCCAAGACCCAGGCCTGACCAAGGTCTACCATGGTATGTAGCATCTAGAACTACTAAGCTATTCATGACAAGTGGGGGGCACGGTACACTACCAAACAGTGAGATTTGCAGAGAAGTAAAATAAAGTATACATGATATACATATAAAGTATCTATGATATTGTTGTACCATCGAATTTAATCAAGCCTTGAAAGAGTAAATAAAGCATTCACTGTTTGAACCATTAGTTGAATTTTCTGTTGCAGCAAAAACATCCTTGTCAATATAAGAGCTATAACTAGAAAGGAAGGTGGCAACTTAAAATAAAAACAAATACAATATGTCCATTAAAAATAAAACCATAAAATAATTTTAGAAACCCAGCAGAGGAACAGAATAGATGACAGCTACCAAAAATCTGAGATCAGCAGACATTAAATTTAAATTTCTTGACTACAGAGAGAGAGAGAGAGAGAGAGGTATACCCACTCTTTAGAACAAGAAAACTTTTTCCTGATGCTAATTCCATGAGATACTTACCACAAGAAGATAAAGGACACAGAATAACATAATGGAGGCAATGTGTCTATGGCAAAAATAGTTAATGCCTCACCAAATATTCATGTGCTCCCCTCTCACCCAGCCCCCATAAATTCTGGTGGGATCATGTCACTAATTCTTTTTTTTTTAATGGGAAAATTTGTAGCTTTTGCTGTTTTATTTAAGGCTATGTTTTAGTCCCTGAACTCTGTCAAGTTGTCACTCTTTTTCTTTAATCCCAGTATAGTTAACATACAGTGTTATATTAGTTTCAGGGGTACAATACAGTGATTCAACAATTCTATACATACACAGTGCTCATCATGATAAATGTACTCTTTAATCCCCTTCTCTTATTTCACCCATCCCCCCACCCTACTCCCCTCTGGTAACCATCATTTTGTTTTCTATAGTTAAGAGTCTGTTCTTTGGTTTGTCTCTTTTTTTCGTTGTTCATTTGTTTTGTTTCCTAAATTCTACACATGAGTCACATCATATGGTATTTGTCCTTCTCTGGCTTATTTAACTTAGGATTATACTCCTTCCATCCAAGTCACTGAAAATAGCAAGATTTCATTCTTTTTTATGGCTGACTAATATTCCAGTGTGTGTGTGTGTGTGTGTGTGTGTGTGTGTGTATCACACCTTCTTTATCCATTCATCTATTGATGAACACAAAAAAAGGGTTCAAATAAACAAAATCAGAAATGAGGAGAAATATCAACTAATATCACAGGAATACAAAAGATTGTAAGAGAATATTATGAAAAATAATATGCAAACAAATTGGAAAACCTAGAAGAAATGGATAAATTCCTAGAAACATGTAATCTTTTAAAATAAGCAGGAATAAATAGAAAATTTGAACCCACTGATTAGCAGCAATGAAATTGAATCAGTAATCTAAAAAGTCCCAGGGTGCCTGGGTGGCTCAGTCACTTGAGTGTCCAACTTTGGCTCACATCATGATCTCGTGTTCCACGAGTTGGAGCCCCGCATTGGGCTCTATTCTGACAGCTGGGAGCCTGGAGCCTGCTTTGGATTCTGTGTCTCCTTTTCTCTCTGCCCCTCCCCCGCTTACACCCTGTCCCTTTCTCTCTCTCTCTCTCTCAATATAAATAAAAAGATCTTGGATCCCACAGTGGAGGGACAGCCCAGAGGAGCATCCTGAGCATCCTCTTTCTGCACAGAGCCTGGCGCCCTGTCCCCTGTGGGCCAGCCTTCATATCCCAGGAAGATGGCAGCATAGGAGGACACTGGGCTCACCGCGTCCTGCTGATTGCTTAGATTCCACCCACATCTGCCTAAATAACCCAGAAAACCGCCAGAAGATTAGCAGAACGGACTGTCTGGAGCCAAGCGTAGACAAGAGGCCCACGGAAGAGGATAGAAAGGGCAGAGAGGTGGTGAAATACTACACAGACTGGTGGGAGGGAGCCCGGGGTGGGGGAGGGGCAGCCCACCCACAAGGCAGAGCCCCCAAAGTCTGGCTTGCAAAAGCAGAGGGGCTGGACTCCATGAGTTTGGACAGCCAGCAGGACTTGACATCTGGAATCTTAAAAGTCAACAGCTCTGCTGTCATAGAGCAGGGAGGGCAAGAGGACGCTGGGAGGGAGAGTTGTTGAGTCCTGGAAAACAGAGCTCAGTTCAGTGGGGGAACAAAGGCACTGGCAAGTGCCATTTCCCTCTCCCATTCCCCAGCCAAAATTCCAAAAGGAACCAGTTCCCATCACCGAACTTGCTTGCACCGCACAAATGCCCAATGCTGTGCTTCTGTGGATCCATCCTTCTGATGGGCCTGCCTCCCTCCCAGTGTTGCAGGCCCCCCCCCCCCCGCAGGGGACCACCAATGGCAAAGTGAGCTAAGCCTGCCCCTCCCACCCCTATGCACCTTGCAGATCCAGCCCGGCTAATACACCCTTGGCCAGATCCCATCGAAGCAGCACCACAAGCCTGGCAGTGTGCAAGTAGCCCAGACAGGGACCACACCACTCCACAGTGAGTCCTGCCCCTGGGAGAGGGGAAGATAAGGTATACACCAGTCTGGCTGTGGTGCCAGTGGTGGGCTGGGGGGCAGATATTGGGTCTGAGTGTGGCCCCGCCCACCAACACAAGTTTCTCTGGACAGCACAGGGGAAGTGCCCTGCAGTTTGGAGCTACCGCAGGGACTACCCAAAGTGACGAAACAAAAGAATTCTCCTCAAAAGAAACTCCAGGAAGTAGCAACAGCTAACGAATTGATCAAAAACGACTTAAGCAATATAACAGAACAAGAATTTAGAATAATAGTCATAAAATTAATCGCTGGGCTTGAAAAAAGCATAGAGGACAGCAGAGAATCTATTGCTACAGAGATCAAAGGACTAAGAAATAGTCATGAGGAGCTAAAAAAGGCTATAAATGAGGTGCAAAATAAAATGGAGGCAGCCATAGCATGGATTGAAGAGGCAGAGGAGAGAATAGGTGAATGAAAAGATATAATTATGGAAAAACAAGAAGCTGAGAAAAAGAGAGATACAAAAATCTAGGAGTATGAGGGGAGAATAAGAGAACTAAGTAATGCAATCAAACAGAACAATATCCGTATCATAGGAATTCCAGAAGAAGAGAGAGAGAGAAAGGGGCTGAAGGTGTACTTGAACAAATCATAGCTGAGAACTTCCTGATCTGGGGAAGGAAAAGCATTGAAATCCAAGAGGCAGAGAACTCCCTTCAGAAGTAACTTGAATCGATCTTCTGCACGACATATCATAGTGAAACTGGCAAAATACAAGGATAAAGAGAAAATTCTGAAAGCAGCTAGGGATAAACAGGCTCTAACTTACAAAGGTAGACATATAAGAGTAGTAGCAGACCTATTTACTGAAACATGGCAGGCCAGAAAGGAATGACAGGAAATCTTCAATGTGATGAAGAGAAAAAATATGCAGCCAAGGATCCTTTATCCAGGAAGTCTGTCATTCAGAATAGAAGGAGAGATAAAAGTTTTGCCAAACAAAAACTGAAGGAATTCATCACCACTAAACCAGCCCTACGAGAGATTCTAAGGGGAATTCTAAGGGAAATGTTGCAAGGACCACAAAGTACCAGAAACATCACTACAAGCATGAAACCTACAGACATCACAATGACTCTAAACCCATATCATTCAATAATAACACTGAATGTAAATGGACTAAATGCTCCAACCAAAAGACATAGGGTATCAGAATGGATTAAAAAAAAAAGACCCATCTATTTTCTGTCTACAAGAGACTCGTTTTAGACCTGAAAACACCTTCAGATTGAAAGTGAGGGGATGGAGAACTATCTATCATGCTACTGGAAGTCAAAAAAAAAGCTGGCGTAGCCATACTTATATCAGACAAACTAGACTCTAAATTAAAGGTTGTAACAAGAGATGAAGAAGGGCATTACATAATAATTACAGGGTCTATCCATCAGGAAGAGCTAACAATTATAAATGTCTATGTGCTGAATACAGTAACCCCCTAATATGTAAAACAATTAATCACAAACATAAGCAACCTTATTGATAAGAATGTGGTAATTGCAGGGGACTTTAATACCCCACTTCCAGCAATGGATAGATCATATAGACACAGGATCAATAAAGAAACAAGGGCCCTGAATGGTACATTGGATAAGATGGACTTGACAGATATATTTAGAACTCTGCATCCCAAAACAACAGAATATATACTTTCTTCTCGAGTGCACATGAAACATTCTCCAAGATAGATCATATACTGGGTCACAAAACAGCCCTTCATAAGTATACAGTAATTGAGATCATACCATGCACACTTTCAGACCACAATGCTATGAAACTTGAAATCAACCACAGGAAAAAGTCTGGAAAACCTCCAAAAGCATGGAGGTTAAAGAACACCCTACTAAAGAATGAATGGGTCAACCAGGCAATTAGAGAAGAAATTAAAAAATATATGGAAACAAATGAAAATGGAAATACAATAATCCAAATGCTTTGGGATGCAGCAAAGGCAGTCCAGAGAGGAAAATACATTGCAATCCAGGCCTATCTCAAGAAACAAGAAAAATCCTAAATACAAAATCTAACAGCACACCTAAAGGAAATAGAAGCAAACAGCAAAAACACCCTAAACCCAGCAGAAGAAGAGAAATAATAAAGATCAGAGCAGAAATAAGCAATACAGAATCTAAAAAAAACTGTAGAGCAGATCAACGAAACCAAGAGTTGGTTTTTTGAAAAAATAAACAAAATTGATAAACCTCTAGCCAGCTTCTCAAAAACAAAAAGGGAGATGACCCAAATAGATAAAATCATGAATGAAAATGGAATTATTACAACCAATCCCTCAGAAATACAAGCAATTATCAGGGAATACTATGAAAAATTATATGCCAACAAACTGGACAACCTGGAAGAAATGGACAAATTCCTAAGCACCCACACGCTTCAAAAACTCAAACAGGAAGAAATAGAAAACTTGAACAGACCTATAACCAGCGAAGAAATTGAATCAGTTATCAAAAATCTCCCAGCAAATAAGAGTCCAGGACCAGATGGCTTCCCAGGGGAATTCTACCAAACATTTAAAGCAGAGATAATACCTATCCTTCTCAAGCTGTTCCAAAAAATAGAAAGGGATGGAAAACTTCCAGGCTCATTCTATGAAGCCAACATTACTTTGGTTCCCAAACCAGACAGATACCCAGCTAAAAAAGAGAACTACAGGCCAATATCCCTCATGAATATGGATGCAAAAATTCTCAACTAGATACTAGCAAATCGAATTCAACAGCATATAAAAAGAATTATTCACCATGATCAAGTGGGATTCATTCCTGGGATGCAGGGCTGGTTCAACATTTGCAAATCAATCAATGTGACACATCACATTAATAAAAGAAAAGATAAGAACCATATGATCCTGTCAATCGATGCAGAAAAAGCATTTGACAAAATTCAACATCCTTTCTTAATAAAAGCCCTTAAGAAAGTTGGGATAGAAGGAACATACTTAAACATCATAAAAGCCATTTATGAAAAGCCCACAGCTAATATCATCCTCAATGGGGAAAAAACTGAGAGCTTTCCCCCTGAGATCAGGAACACGACAGGGATGTCCACTCTCACTGCTGTTGTTTAACATAGTGTTGGAAGTTCTAGCATCAGCAATCAGACAACAAAAGGAAATCAAAGGCATCAAAATTGGCAAAGATGAAGTCAAGCTTTCACTTTTTGCAGATGACATGATATTATACATGGAAAACCCGACAGACTACACCAAAAGTCTGCTAGAATGGATACATGAATTCAGCAAAATCGTAAATTACAAAATTAATGTACAAAAGTCAGTTGCATTCTTATATACTAATAATGAAGCAACAGAAAGACAAATAAAGAAACTGATCCCATTCACAATTGAACCAAGAATCATAAAATACCTAGGAATAAATCTAACCAAAGATGCAAAAGATGTATATGCTGAAAACTATAGAAAGCTTATGAAGGAAATTGAAGAAGATACAAAGAAATGGAAAAACATTCCATGCTCATGGATTGGAAGAATAAATATTGTTAAAATGTCAATACTACCCAAAGCAATTTATACATTCAATGCAATACCAATCAAAATTGCACCAGCATTCTTCTCAAAGCTAGCACAAGCAATCCAAAAATTTGTATGGAACCACAAAAGACCCCGAATAGCCAAAGTAATATTGAAGAAGAAGACCAAAGCGGGAGGCATCACAATCCCAGACTTTAGCCTCTACTACAAAGCTATAATCATCAAGACAGCATGGTATTGGCACAAAAACAGACACATAGACCAATGGAATAGAGTAGAGACTCCAGAATTGGCCCCACAAAAGTATGGCCAACTAATCTTTGACAAAGCAGGAAAGAATATCCAATGGAAAAAAAGACAGTCTCTTTAGCAAATGGTGCTGGGAGAACTGGACAGCAACATGCAGAAGAATGAAACTAGACCACTTTCTTACACCATTCACAAAAATAAACTCAAGATGGATAAAGGACCTGAATGTGAGACAGGAAACCATCAAAACCCTAGAGGAGAAAGCAGGAAAAAAAGCCTCTCTGACCTCAGCCGTAGCAATTTATTACTTGACACATCTCCAAAGGCGAGGGAATTAAAAGCAAAAATGAACTATTGGGACCTCATCAAGATAAAAAACCTTCTGCACTGCAAGAGAAACAATCAACAAAACTGAAAGGCAACCAACGGAATGGGAAAAGACATTTGCAAATGACATATCAGACAAAGGCCTATTATCCAAAATCTATAAAGAGCTCACCAAACTCCACAACCGAAAAACAAATAATCCAGTGAAGAAATGGGCAGAAAACATGAATAGACACTTCTCTAAAGAAGACATCCAGATGGCCAACAGGCACATGAAAAGGTGCTCAACATTGCTCCTCATCAGGGAAATACAAATCAAAACCACACTGAGATACCACCTCACGCCAGTCAGAGTGGCTAAAATGAACAAATCAGGAGACTATACATGCTGGAGAGGATGTGGAGAAATGGGAACCCTCTTGCACTGTTGGTGGGAATGCAAACTGGTGCAGCTGCTATGGAAAGAGTGTGGAGGTTCCTCAAAAAATTAAAAATAGATCTACCCTATGACCCAGCAGTAGCACTGCTAGGAATTTACCCAAGGGATACAGGCGTGCTGATGCATAGGGCACTTGTACCCCAATGTTTATAGCAGCACTTTAAACAATAGCCAAATTATGGAAAGAGCCTAAGGCCATCAACTGATGAATGGATAAAGAAATTGTGGTTTATATGCACAATGGAATACTACTTGGCAATGAAAAAGAATGAAATCTGGCCTTTTGTAGCAACGTGGATGGAACTGGAGAGTGTTATGCTAAGTGAAATAAGTCATACAGAGAAAGACAGACACCATATGTTTTCACTCTTATGTAAATCCTGAGAAACATAACAGAAGACCATGGGGGAGGGGAAGTGGAAAAAGAAAACAGTTACAGAGAGGGAGGGAGCCAAACCATAAAAGACTCTTAAAAACTGAGAATAAAATTGGGGTGATGAGGGGTGGGAGAGAGGGTAAAGTGGGTGATGGGCATTGAGAAGGGCACCTGTTGGGATGAGCACTGGGTGTTGTATGGAAACCAATTTGACAATAAATTTCATATTAAAAAAAGAAAGAAACATAAATTAAAAAAAAATACCATCAAAAAAATTTTTTTAAATTCCCAATTTTTAAAAATTCCCAACCTGCTTTACAGGTGAATTCTACCAAACATTTAAAGAGGAGTTAATACCTGTTTTTCTCAAACTATTCCAAAAAAGAGAAGAGGAAGGAAAGCTTTCAGATTCATTCCATGAAACCAGCATCACACTGATACCAAAGCCAGATAAAAACAGTATGAGAAAGGAGAACTATGGGCCAATATCTCTGATGAACATAGATGCAAAAATCCTCAACAAAATATTAGCAAACTGAATCCAACAATACATTAAAATGTCTATCAATTTTGTTGATCTCTTCAAAGAACCAGCTCCTGTTTTCATCAGTCTGTTCTATTGTTCTGTTTTGTTTTGTTTTGTTTTTTTAGTTCCTATTTCATTTATTTCTGCTCTAATCTTTATTATTGCCTTCTTTTTACTGGTTTGTGGTTTTGTTTGTTCATTATCTGGCTCTTTTAGTGTAAGATTAGGTTATATATTTGAGATTTTCCTTGCTTCTTGAGGTAAGCTGATATTGCTATAAACTTCCATCTTAGAACAGCTTTTGCTGCATCCAAAGATTTTGAACCATTGTGGTTTCATTTTCATTTGTCTCCATGTATTTTTTTATTTCCTCTTCTATTTTTTGCTTGACATATTCATTATTTAGTAGCATGTTACTTAACATCCGCATATTTGGGTTCTTTCCAGATTTTTTCTTGTGGTTGATTTCTATATTCAGAGTGTTGTGGCTGTCAAAGATGCATGATATGAATTCAATCTTTTTTAATTTCTTAAGACTTGTTTTGTGGCCTAATATGTGATCTATTCTGGAGAATGCTCCATATCATGTCACTAACTCATAACAATGGGACGTGAGCTGATGTGATGTGTCACTTCTAATCCAAAAAGGATGTACCTTATCCACACCCTCTCTCCCATCCATGTGGTGGTAACAAAGTACTCTAAGACATCAGAGTGGCAAAAAAGAAGCAACTTGGATCCCTGAGTCACCACCTGGAGGAGAGCCAAGCACGGGAGCTACCCGACCTACATCAGCCTATAATGTAAATATTTAGAGAAACAAACCTTTGTTCTGTTAAGCCCCTGAGATTTTCAGGTTTACCTGTTCCATAGAATAGCTTAGCCTAGCCCGACTACTACAGTTTACTTAATTAAGATTCTGGAATCAGAGGAGCCAAGATGACGGAACAGCATGGAAGTTTTTTGTGTGTCTCGCATCCATGAAATAGAGCCAGACCAACACTAAAACCATCCTATACACCTAGAAAACTGATTGTAGGATTAATACAACAATCTGCACAACCTGAACAGAACAACAACTGTTCAACAACCTGCACAGAATTCAGCAGGTACATGGCGCGGAGAGGTGAACTTGGGAAGTGAGAAGGTGCAGGAAGGGAGGTGCTTTTGCGAGCAGAGAGAGGACGGAGACTGGGTTGGGGGAGAATATGGGAAAACACCCCTCCCCAAAAGCAGCTGGAGAGAAAGTGGAAAATTGAAAACAGCCACAGGGACTAAACTAAAAGGGGAGAAAGGAGAAAGGAGAGGGTTTAAATTCCATTAAGACTGTAAATAAGGGGAGCTCAAAGGCTGTAACTCCGCAGCTTGATACCTGGCGGTGCTCTGGTGGGAAAGGCGAATCCCCAGGAACAGAGTGGGGTCCGGAGGTTCTCAGGCCACACAGGGAAAAGCGGTTCCACTGCTGGAAGGACATTTGGTAGAGACTGTTGAAGCCACCTGGTCCCAGCAGACCCCAGAAAATGGCCACATTCGCTGGTGCTGGAACAAAATCGTTGAGGGTGAAGCCTGGTGCCAGATGTGTGTTGTGATCTTCCATAATCCCTGAAAAGCTGCTGCTACACTATCTCATGAACTTTTTCTGGGGCAGGCTGGCACCTGGCCAGTCTCGGGGCACTGGCAGCAGCAGGGTCCAGCAAGCGTTCCTGGGTGCAGCCAACATTCAGCCATTGCTCGGTGAGACTCTCCCGCAGAGGGGGTGGAACGGGTCAAAGCTGCAGTCCTTCAGAAGTAAGGGGCCGGGGAAAAGAGCCGCATCTGAGACAAAACTCAGGAGAGAGGTACTGTCCAGGGCCTGGTCACGGACAGTGAAAAAGTGGGGAATGGATGAAAGCTGAAGACAGAGGACGGGTGCACGATTGCTGATCCGGGAGATCAGAGTTCCAATACTAGAGACTGGGTAGCTGGGTGGCACCATTTTCACCACTCCCATGCATGCGCATACACACCTACGAGTGCCACAATGCTCCACCCCAGTAGGCTAGCAGCGCCATCTAGTGGAGAGTGGAGCCGTTATACTGAGCCCCACTCAACTGGGCCAACTTCACTCTTCAAGAACACAAGTCTCATCGCCTGCTTAGTTTATGGACTATAAAGCGCTACACAGTCTGACTTCTAGGGGAAAATGAAGTAATTTCAGTCCTACTTCAATCTGTTAGCAGGTCCATCTATTCAATTTTCTTTCTTTTTTTTTCTCTTTTACACTTCTTTTCTTTTTCTTGAATACAAAAAGAGAAAAAATTCATTTTTATTTTCAATTTTTATTAAAAATGTTTTCCTTTAATTTTATTGCTATATTTTTTACTTTTGTGTAAATGTTTTCAAATTCTATTTTACTTCCACTACTTTATTTAAGCCTACTTCAGTGTATTTGCCTCTTCAAATTTTTAAACTATTTCCTTTGTTTTCTTTCTCTTTTTTTCCTTTTTGTTTCTTTTCTTTTACTTGAAGGCAGAAGAGAAAAACTTCAAATTTACTTTCAATTTCTATTAAAAATGTTTTCCTTTAATTTTATTACTATATTTTCTGCTTTCATGTAAATTTTTTCAAATTCTATTTTACTTCCATCATTTTATTTTAGTCTACTACAGTGTATTCACTTTTCAAATTTTCAAATGATTTCCTTTTTTTCCCTTTTCTTCTTTTTTCTCTTTTTCATTTCTTTTATTTTTCTTGAATAGAAAAAGAAAAAACTAATTTTTATTTTTAATTTTTATTAAAAATATTGTTCTTTAATTTTTTCTACTATATTCTTTACTTTTGTGTATATTTTTTCAAATTCTATCTTACTCCCATCATTTCATTTTAGTCTACTTCAGTGTATTCATTTTTTCAAATTCTCAAATGATATCCTTTTTTTTCTCCCTCCTCAGCTTTTTTTCTCTAATCTGTCAAATGACATTCAGCACCCAGACCAAAACATACCTAGGATCTAGCATCATTTATTCTATTTTTGGGTGTGTGTGTGTTTTTAATTTTTTAATTTTAATATTTTTTTAATTTTAATTTTTCTACCTCATTAATTCCTTTTCTCCCTTCAAAATGACAAAACGAAGGAATTCACCCCAAAAGAAAGAGCACGAAGAAATGACAGCCAGGGATTTAACCAACACAGATACAATCAAGATGTCTGAACCAGAATTTAGAATCACGATAATAAGAATACTAGCTGGAGTCGAAAATAGATTAGAATCCCTTTCTGCAGAGATAAAAGAAGTAAAAATTAGTCAGAATGAAATAAAAAATGCTATAACTGAGCTGCAATCACAGACGGATGCCGCAGGAGCAAGGATGGATGAGGCAGAACAGAGAATCAGCGATATAGAGGACAAACTTATAGAGAATAATGAAGCAGAAAAAAAGAGGAGGATGAAGGCAAAAGAGCACAATTTAAGAATTAGAGAAATCAGGGACTCATTAAAAAGGAACATCAGAATCATAGGGTCCCAGAAGAGGAAGAGAGAGAAATAGGGGTAGAAGGGTTATGTGAGCAAATCATAGCACAAAACTTTCCTAACCTGAGGAAAGACACAGACATCAAAATCCAGGAAGCACAGAGGACCCCCATTAGATTCAACAAAAACCAACCATCAACAAGGCATATCATAGTCAAATTCACAAAATACTCAGGCAAGGAGAGAATCATGAAAGCAGCAAGGGGAAAAAAGTCCCTAACCTACAAGGGAAGACAGATCAGGTTTGCAACAGACCTATCCACAGAAACTTGGCAGGCCAGAAAGGAGTGGCAGGATATATTCAGTGTGCTGAATCAGAAAAATATGCAGCCAAGAATTCTTTTTTTTTTTTTTTAATTTTTTTTTCAACGTTTATTTATTTTTGGGACAGAGAGAGACAGAGCATGAACGGGGGAGGGGCAGAGAGAGAGGGAGACACAGAATTGGAAACAGGCTCCAGGCTCTGAGCCATCAGCCCAGAGCCTGACGCGGGGCTCGAACTCCCGGACCGCGAGATGGTGACCTGGCTGAAGTCGGACGCTTAACCGACTGCGCCACCCAGGCGCCCCAACAGCCAAGAATTCTTTATCCAGCAAGGCTGTCATTCAAAATAGAAGGAGAGATAAAAAGTTTCCCAAACAAAAATTAAAGGAGTTTGCGACCACTAAACCAGCCCTGCAAGAAATTTTAAGGGGGACTCTCTGATGGGGAGAAAAGATTAAAATATATATATGTATATATATATATATATATATACACACACACACACACACATATATATACACTATATATATATATACACATATCTATACATTATAGATATATGTATCTATATATATACACACACATACATATATATAGAAATAAATAAATAAATAAATAAATAAATACCAAAAGCAACAAAGATTAGAAAGGACCAGAGAACACCACCAGAAACTCCAACTCTACAAGCATCATAATGGCAATAAATTCATATCTTTCAGTACTCACTCTAAACGTCAGTGGTCTCAATGCTCCAATCAAAAGACATAGGGTAACAGAATGGATAAGAAAACAAGATCCATCTATATGCTGTTTACAAGAGACCCACTTTAGACCTAAAGATACCTTCATGTTGAAAGTAAGGGGATAGAGAACCATCTATCATGCTAATGGTCGACAAAAGAAAGCCAGAGTAGCCATACTTATATCGGACAATCTAGACTTTAAAATAAAGACTGTACCAAGAGATGCAGAAGGGCATTATATCATAATCAAGGGGTCTATCCACCAAGAAGACCTAACAATTGTAAACATTTACGCATCAAATGTGGCAGCACCCAAATATATAAATCAATTAATCACAAACATAAAGAAACTCATCGATGGTAATACCATAATAGTAGGAGACTTCAACACCCCACTCACAGCAATGGACAGATCATCTAATCAAAAAATCAACAAGGAAACAATGGCTTTGAAGGACACACTGGACCAGATGGACTTAACAGATATATTCAGAACATTTCATCCTAAAGCAGCAGAATATACATTCTTCTCCAGTGCGTATGTAATGTTCTCCAGAATAGACCATATACTGGGACACAAGTCAGCCCTAAGTACAAAAAGATCGAGATCATACCATGCATATTTTCAGACCACAATGCTATCAAACTCAAAATCAACCTAAGAAAAAATTTGGAAAGGTAACAAATACTTGGAGACTGAAGAACATCCTACCAAAGAATGGATGGGCTAACCAAGCAGTTAAAGAGGAAATTAAAAAGTATATGGAAGTCAATGAAAATGATAACACCACAACCCAAAACCTCTGGGATGCAGCAAAGGCGGTCACAGGAGGAAAGTATTTAACAATCCAGGCCTTCCTAAAGAAGGAAGAAAGGTCTCACATACACAACCTAACCTTGCACCTTAAAGAGCTGGAAAAAGAACAGCAAATAAAACCCCAAACCAGAAGAAGACAGGAAATAATAAAGATTAGAGCAGAAACTAATGCTATCGAAACCAAAAAAATAGTAGAACAGATCAATGAAACCAGAAGCTGGTTCTTTGAAAGAATTAACAAAATTGATAAACCACTAGCCAGTTTGATCAAGAAGAAAAAGGAATGGACCCAAATAAATAAAATCAAGAATGAAAGAGGAGAGATCACAACTAACACAACAGAAATAAAAACAATATAAGAGAATATTATGAGCAATTATATGCCAATAAAATGGGTAATGTGGAAGAAATGGAAAAATTCCTAGAAATGTATACACTACCAAAACTGAAACAGGAAGAAATAGAAAATTTGAACAGACCCATAACCAGTAAGGAAATCGAATTAGTAATCAAAAATCTGCCAAAAAATAAGAGTCCTGGGCCAGATGGCTTTCCAGGGAATTCTACCAAACATTTAAGGAAGAGTTAACACCTATTCTCTTGAAGCTGTTCCAAAAAATAGAAATGGAATGGAAAACTTCCAATCCCTTTCTAGAAAGCCAGCATTATCTTGATTCCAAAACCAGACAGAGACCCCACTAAAAAGGAGAACTATAGACCAATTTCCCTGATGAACATGGATGCAAAAATCCTCAACAAGATATTACCCAACCGGATCCAACAACACGTTAAAAAAATTATTCACCACAACCAAGTGGGATTTATACCTGGGATGCCGGGCTGGTTCAATATCCGCAAAAGAACTGACATGATTCATCATATCAATACAAGAAAGGACAAGAACCGTATGATCCTCTCAATAGATGCAGAGAAAGAATTTGACAAAATACAGCATCCTTTCTTGATAAAAACCCTCAAGAAAGTAGGGATACAAGGAGTATACCTCGAGATCATAAAAGCCATATATGAATGGCCCAATGCTAAATATCATCCTCAAGGGGGAATAACCGAGAGCTTTTCCCCTAAGGTCAGGAACAAGACAGGGATGTCCACTCTCGCCACTGTTATTCAACATAGTATTGGAAGTCTTAGCCTCAGCAATCAGACAACACAAGGAAATAAAAGGCATCCAAATCAGCCAGGAGGAGGTCACTCCTCACTCTTCACAGATGACATGATACTGTATATGGGAAACCCAAAAGATTCCACCAAAAAACTGCTAGAATTGATTCATGAATTCAGCAAAGTTGCAGGATATAAAATCAATGCACAGAAATTGGTTGCATTCCTATATACCAACAATGAAGCGACAGAAAGAGAAATCAAGGAATCGATCCCATTTGCAGTTGCACCAAAAACCATAAAATACCTAGGCATAAATCTAACCAAAGAGGTGAAAAATCTATACACTGAAAACTATAGAAAGCTTATGAAAGAAATTGAAGAAGACACAAACAAAAAAATGGAAAAAGATTCCATGCTCCTGGATAGGAAGAACAAATATTGTTAAAATGTTGATACTACCCAAAGCAATCTACATATTCAAAGCAATCCCTATCAAAATAACACCAGCATTCTTCACAGAGGTAGAACAAATAATCCTAAAAATTGTATGGAACCAGAAAAGAACCTGAATCGCCAAAGCAATCTTGAAAAAGAAAACCAAAGAAGGAGGCATCACAATCCTGGACTTCAAGCTATACTTCAAAGCTGTAATCTTCAAGACAGTATGGTACTGGCACAAGAACAGACACTCAGATCAATGCAACAGAATACAGAACCCAGAAATGGACCCACAAACATACGGCCAACTAATCTTTGACAAAGCAGGAAAGAATATCCAATGGAATAAAGAAAGTCTCTTCAGCAAGTGGTGCTGGGAAAACTGGACAGAGACATTAAGAAGAATGAACCTGGACCACTTTCTTACACCATACACAAAAATAAACTCAAAAAGGATGAAAGACTTACATGTAAGACAGGAAGCCATCAAAATCCTCGAGGAGAAAGCAGGCAAAAACCTCTTTGATCTTGGCCACAGCAACTTCTTACTCAACACATCTCCAGAGGCAAGGGAAACAAAAGCAAAAATGAACTACTGGGATGTCATCAAGATGAAAAGCTTCTGCACAGTGAAGGAAACAGTCAGCAAAACTAAAAGGCAACCAACAGAATGGGAGAAGATATTTGCAAACGACATATCAGAACAAGGGTTAGCCTCCAAAATCTACAAAGAACTTATCAAACTCAACACCCAAAAAACAAATAATCCAGTGAAGAAATGGGCCGAAGACATGATTAGACACTTCTCCAAAGAAGACATCCAGATGGCCAACTGACACATGAAAAAATGTTCAATATCACTCATCATCAGGGAAATACAAATCAAAACCACAATGAGATACCACCTTACACCTGTCACAATGGCTAACGTTAACAACTCAGGCAACAACAGATGTTGGCGAGGACGCAGAGAAAGAAGATCTCTTTTGCATTGTTGGTGGCAATGCAAACTGGTGCAGCCACTCTGGAAAACAGTATGGAGGTTCCTCAAAAAATTAAAAATAGAACTACCCTACAACCCAACAATTGCACTACTAGGCATTTATCCAAGGGATACTGGTGTGCTGTTTCGAAGGGACACATGAACCCCCATGTTTATAGCAGCACTATCAACAATAGCCAAAGTATGGAAAGAGCCCAAAGGTCCATCAATGGATTAATGGATAAAGAAGATGTGGTATATATATACACAATGGAGTATTACTGGGCAATCAAAAAGAATGAAATCTTGCCATTTGCAACTACATGGATGGAACTGGAGGGTATTATGCTAAGTGAAATTAGTCAGAGAAAGACAAAAATCATATGACTTCACTCATATGAGAACTTTAAGAGACAAAACAAATGAACATAAGGGAAGGGAAACAAAAATAACAAAAACAGGGAGGGGGACAAAACAGAAGATACTCATAAATATGGAGAACACTGAGGGTTACAGGAGGGGTTGTGGGAGGGGGGAAGGGCTAAATGGGTAAGGGGCAATAAGAATCTAGTCCTAAAAAAAAAAAAAAAAGGGGGCGCCTGGGTGGCGCAGTCGGTTAAGCGTCCGACTTCAGCCAGGTCACGATCTCGCGGTCCGGGAGTTCGAGCCCCGCGTCGGGCTCTGGGCTGATGGCTCAGAGCCTGGAGCCTGTTTCCGATTCTGTGTCTCCCTCTCTCTCTACCCCTCCCCCGTTCATGCTCTGTCTCTCTCTGTCCCAAAAATAAATAAACGTTGAAAAAAAAAAATTTAAAAAAAAAAAAAAAAAAAAAAGAATCTAGTCCTGAAATCATTGTTGCACTATATGCTAACCAATTTGGATGTAAATTCTAAAAAAATTAAAAATAAAATAAAAAAGATTCTGGAATCAAGAATGTCATTTAAAATAGATAACTGAAGTTTAATTCTAAGTTGATCACACACTTCCTTTTACATAACCATCCTCATCCCATCTCCCAAACATACACAGAAATACACACTACTCTTCCGCATATTTTCTTGAGTCTACTAAGGTATCCTATATCTCTAATAGATTCCCCTTTCTCAGGGAAGTCTTGTTCACATCGATTCTGCTTCGTCCTCTCTCTGCACCATTTAGGAAGTTGAAAACAGAGAAGGAAGATGAGGATTAGTTTAAAACACAAATTTAAATGATGATAAGAATATTGGGAGAATCCTCTATTTTTCAGCAGTAAAAAATCATTGCATACTAAACATATCACTTCAAATGCTCTGTTGAGAATTCAATAATCCATTGCTATAAAAAGTTTGCCAAATCAAAAAATATTTGAAATTTCCAAAAGAGAGATCTTTCTTTACTAAAAAAAAATCATAAGCACATACATTATTTCAACCATGTAAAAATAAACTCTGAAAGAGTCAAACACTGAGGGGATAAATGCGATAGATGTGCAATGAATCATTGTTGAATTTTCATCATTTCAGGTGTCAGTTTACACATTTTTCCTACCTCTGTCTTCCTGGGTATAATGCAAGTGCTGATCTTCCTTTACTTGAGCTACTCCAGCCATCACCCTGGAGATATTTAACACTGAGACATCCTTCCTGTTAGATGGCTTAAGGAAGGAGTTGCTAGATCTCCAATTCTAACCTGAGCCCCCTTTACCACCTCTCATACCCAGGATGCTATTTCCCAAAATTACCACTAATTTCCTTTCTGAATCTTTTCTCCTTAAGTTCCTATTATTAAGTTCCTGCTTATGAGTTTATAGGAATTTTTCCTTGTTCCCTATTTCAACTTATTGTTCCTAAACTTGTTATTACTAGTCTTGCACCTCCTCCCCCACCCAAAAAACCCTACCCCCTAAGTTTGGAGCCTATACCCAAGGATAGTTAATAATACTAAGTATCCATCAGGCCATGTGCTAGAGGTTTTCCTACAGCATCTTTAAATCCCCACAACCACACTTTAAGGTAGGTACCATTATTAGCCTTATGCAAGTGAGGAAAGTGAAACCTAAAGGTTGGGTAACTTGCCTAGACTTTCCAGGCTAGGAAGTGGCAGGGTCACTGCTGTCTGACACTATTTTTTTTTTTAATTTTTTTTTTCAACGTTTATTTTTATTTTTGGGACAGAGAGAGACAGAGCATGAACGGGGGAGGGGCAGAGAGAGAGGGAGACACAGAATCGGAAACAGGCTCCAGGCTCTGAGCCATCAGCCCAGAGCCCGACGCGGGGCTCGAACTCCCGGACCGCGAGATCGTGACCTGGCTGAAGTCGGACGCTTAACCGACTGCGCCACCCAGGCGCCCCGACACTATTTTTTTTAATATAATTTATTGTCAAATTGGCTAACATACAGTGTGTAAAGTGTGCTCTTGGTTTTTGGGGTAGATTTTCATGGTTAATTGCTTACACACAACACCCAGTGCTCATCCCAACAAGTGTCTTCCTCAATGCCCATCACCCATTGACACTATTTAAGGAATTAAATGTACCACAGTATAATGGGTTTCAATAAATTAATGTCTTGGCTAGAGGCCAGTGAGAGTGATCATTGAGTCAACAGACCACATGATGTTCCTAATCTGTCTAGGACCTCCCAGTCTTGGGTGGAAGGGACAGCACCTGCTCAAGAGAGACCTGAGTATCTGGGTGTGTGACAGTGGCAAGTACAGGGAAGGGAACCTAGCCCATCCAAGAAAAGGTATTACCCAGGTTAGTCCATAAATGGGCAGCTTGGATACAAAAGCAGAATCTAAGGTTAATTCTAATATCAGTAAATCAAGAAAAACAGTGTTAACTTCATAATTTTTGGTTTAGCCAAATGTTTAGACAAGCTAATCCAAAAACTTAATGCCCACACAGGAAATCCAATTTATGTGATGTCTGTATTGTCAGGACTGGGTTGGACAAAGGTCAGAAGGGCTCCTTAAAGGAATTTGACCAGCTGCTGACCATCTTCTCAGTGCTGGTTTGATCCAATCTCATTTCCCCCCTCACTCCCTCCTTTCAGAATCACAGTTAAATCAATCTCAACTTTGGAAGATTCTTTATTGTTTTAAATCTATAGTATATTCAGAGTAAGGGGAAAGACAAGATTTCAGTTCTTTGAATATGATATGTATGTGTGTGTGTATGTGTGTGTGTATTCATATATGAAACTGAACTAAAATACTCTATTTGGTGCAAGATAAATACACTTGCACTCACTTATTTAGGCAATATGTAGTTACAAACTAAATTTAACATCAATTCTCAAACCTTGGGTTGAATAAGAGCACCCTCCTAAGGCCACAGCTAACTTATTGAATTATATTAAGTGCTAAACTGTCACTTAGCTTCCAAGATGAGGAAGTGGTGCAACAGTAACTGAAAATTGCAGAAGTATTTGCCAGCCATCCCATAATTACCCCCCAAATTCTCACTTAATAAAGGCAATTGCTGGGCAACGTTTTGTATGTAGATTGAGAAAAGAACACTAAAGTCAACATGTTTTCTTTCAGTTTCCGCCACTAACTATGTGACCTTGAGTAAGTTCATGAGCCTCTCTTAGCTTTCATTTACTTATCTCTAACATGGGTATAACCCTTACTAAGTCTGCCTCAGTAGGGTCAAATAAGATACACCTCTAAGTACTTTGTAAAATACAAAGCGGGGCGCCTGGGTGGCGCAGTCGGTTGAGCGTCCGACTTCAGCCAGGTCGCGATCTCGCGGTCCGTGAGTTCGAGCCCTGCGTCGGGCTCTGGGCTGATGGCTCAGAGCCTGGAGCCTGTTTCCGATTCTGTGTCTCCCTCTCTCTCTGCCCCTCCCCCGTTCATGCTCTGTCTCTCTCTGTCCCAAAAATAAATAAACGTTGAAAAAAAAAATGTAAAATACAAAGCAATTTGAAAAAAAAAGAAAATACAAAGCAATTATAGGTGTCAGGTATTATTAGTATTAATGACATAGCATAAGCACTCACTTCATTTTGTTCGGATATAGAACACAGTACTTGACAAAAAAGACATTTGTTATTTCTGTATAATAGATATCAACTCATTTAAAAAGTGAATAAAATCTTCAATTATTGAAAAAAAAGCACTGTAGAGGATCTTTGCTACATGTAGGGATGTGCGCTTCAGACTCACATCTTAAGTAATCTACTTGCTACCTCTTTGTCAAGGCTTTGAATCATTTAAATTAGAGATCAGTGTCAACAAAGATTCATTCAGCATCAGAGGTAGGGCACTGTGTTAGGAATTCAAAGAGAGCTCAGTGAAAAGCACTGAATTTGTATTTAAATCTTAGATGCTAGGAAGCACCTCAAGAGATCATCTAACGTACTGAGTAAATTTCTTTTACATCTCCTGTGTCAGAGAAAGATTTCAAAGGATAAAAATCTGTTAATTATGATTAACTTCTAAAAAGTGTGGTTAAAGGTAGGACCATCACATCTATATTGTTTAAAACTTTTAGGGGCGCCTGGGTGGCTCAGTCGGTTAAGTGTCCGACTTTGGCTCAGGTCATGATCTCCCGGTTTGTGGGTTTGAGCCCCGCATCGGGCTCTGTGCTGACAGCTCAGAGCCCAGAGCCTGTTTCAGATTCTGTGTCTCCCTCTCTCTATTCCCGTCCCCCACTCACACTCTGTCTCCCTCTGTCTCAAAAATAAATAAACATTAAAAAAATTTTTTTAATAAAATAAAAAGTTTTAAATAATAAATGCATGTTTCCTTGCCATTTAAGGAATCAAACAAAATGATTTGGAAAAGCTGGTAAACTTTTGTTTAAAGACTGAAGCCAAAAAGTATAGTCAAAGTCTTATTTTCAAAGAACATTCTAGAGATAATGACACCCTGCCTAACACAAGACTTCAGACTCCTTAGCTTGATTCTCACCTTTAACAAGTTCAAAAACAATGTATCTTGCACAGTTTTAAATGAAATATCTAATTTTTTTCACCATAACTATAAATGTCTTCAAAGGATATAATTTTTGGCATGCTGTAAATATTGATATGTTTACTTGTATACAATTGAATATAAATATAATGATTTCATACCATTTATCACATATTAATAAACAAGCTCTTTTTTAAATGCTGAAAATGATATGTCATTTAGGTTTGTCTCTTAACTCTGACTGAACCAATCAAAGTTCAGTGCAAGAAACAGAAGCCCAGAAGCCCCTTGGGAGCCTGGCTGCTCAGCCAGTGGAACTCTTGATCTCGGGGTTTTGAGTTTGAGCCCCATGTTGGGTATAGAGATTACTTTAGAAATAAATAAATGCAAAAAAAATTTTTTTAAAGAAACAGAAGCCCCTCAAGGCCTTTCAGGCAGAAAGAAATTCACTATGGAGAATCAGGTTCATACAAAATCACCAGAACAAGTTCTAAGTAGGCTTCCCAAAGTCCAGTCTGGGCAAATCGAGAGACAGAAGGTTAAAAGCCTAGTTTCCTAGGGCTGGTGTGCAGGGAGTGACTGCTTTTGTTGTTGTTGTTTTTAAAGTTTATTTATTTATTTTCAGAGAGAAAGAGATAGCAAATAGGAGAGGGGTAAAGGGAGAGGGAGACAGAGAATCCCAAGCAGGCTCCACACCATCAGCGCAGAGCCCAACGCAGGGCTCAAATTCACCAACCATAAGACCATGACCTGAGCCAAAATCAAGAGTCCAACACTTAACCCACCTGAACCACCCAGGCGCGCCCCAGGAGTGATTGTTAATAGGGTAGTAGCTTCACTGGAACACAGCCCTGTCCTTTCAGGTATTGTCTGCAGCCACTTTTGCACTATAAGGGAGAATTGAGTAGTTGTGATACAGACTGTATGATCCTCAAAGTCTGAAATATTTACTATCTGGCCCTTTAAGAAAAAGTTTGCCAACTTCCCTTTTATTCAAAGATGGAGTGTTGAACTGTCAGAAAAAATATGTAACTTTTCACCTTCTCTTCTTGAAATGAAGCAAAACAAGCACCCAGGGCACAGAATGAGACACTGGGGAAAGCAAGTCCTCACCAAGCTGTTTCTCACTAATTAGAATTGTAGGGGCACCCTAGGTGGCTCAGTCAGTTAAGTCCCCGACTCTTGATTTCAGCTCAGGTCATGATCTCACGGTTTGTGGGCTCGACCCCATGTCCAGCTCTGTGCTGACAGTGCAGAGCCCGCCTGGGATCCTCTGTCTGCCCCTCCCCTGTGCTTGCGTACCCTCTCTCTCTCAAAAATAAACTTTAAAAAAAATTGTAAAAATACAAGAATGGTCTTCCTTGCAGGTTGGAACTTCCCAGCATGCTTCTTACAAACTTTAAACATTTGAAATCTAAGAGAGATAAACAGTAGTTTTATTTTTTAATGTAGTATTTATAGTACACCAGAAATTGTATCCTTTACAACTATTTAAACTTATGATGAAAAAATTTTAGATGTAAATTTAAAAATGTATGTGGAGGGGCATCTGGTTGCTCAGGCAGTTAACTGTCCAACTTCAGCCCAGGTCATGATCTCACAGTTCATAAGTTTGAGACCATGTCGGGCTCTGTGCTGACAGCTTAGAGCCTGGAGCCTACTTCAAATTCTGTTTCTCACTCTCTCTCTCTGCTCCCCCCACCCCCTTCCCCACCCCAGCTCACACTGTGTCTCTCTCTCAAAAAAAAAATAAATAAATAAACCTTAAAAAATTGTTTTTACTGTATGTGGAGAACATGGCTGCTTTTGTTCCAAAATTTTTATAGAGGACAGGCAAACAAAAAAGTTAAAGGCCACTAGCCTAAAGAAGAAAGTCATCTTTGATTTTAACCAAGAATCCTAGGTGGAGTTATAAACTCCTCCTCCCCAACTGGAATTCCCCTAAAAGTTAGCTATATTCTTTTATTATTTTTTAGAGCTTATTTATTTATTTTTTTAATTTACATCCAAATTAGTTAGCATATAGTGCAACAATGATTTCAGGATTAGATTCCTTAGTGCCCCTTACCCATTTAGCCCATCCCCCCTCCCATACCCCCCTCCAGTAACCCTCAGTTTGTTCTCCATATTTATGAGTCTCTTCTGTTTTATCCCCCTCCCTGTTTTTATATTATTTTGTTTCCCTTCCCTTATGTTCATCTGTTTTGTCTCTTAAAGTCCTCATATGAGTGAAGTCTTATGATATTTGTCTCTGACTAATTTCGCTTAGTACAATACCCTCTAGTCCCATCCGCGTAGTTGCAAATGGCAAGATTTCATTCTTTTTGATTGCCGAGTAATACTCCATTGTATATATCTATACCACTTCTTCTTTATCCATTCATCCATCAATGGACATTTGGGCTCTTTCCATACTTTGGCTATTGTTGATAGTGTTGCTATAAACATTGGGGTGCATGTGTCCCTTTGAAACAACACACCTGTATCCCTTGATTAAATGCCTAGTAGTGCAATTGCTGGGTCGTAGGGTAGTTCTATTTTTAGTTTTTTGAGGAACCTCCATACTGTTTTCCAGAGAGCTTGCATTCCCATTCTTTTATTATTTTTTTAAATGTTTGTTTATTTTGAGAGAAAGAGAGATAGAGAGTGAGTGGGGGAGGGACAGAGAGCAAATCCCAAGCAATCTCTGTGCTGCCAGTGTGGAACCTGATGCAGGGCTCAATCCCACAACGCTGGGATTATGACATGAGGCAAAATCAAAAGTCAGATGCTTAAATGACTGAGCCACACAGATGCCCTGATCTTCTTTTATCATTATTAAGGCACCCAGTGCCTCTGTTCATTCAGTATATCACATTACAGAGGTTTCCAGAAGAAAAAATTTTTGTACGAGTTATTCTGTGTATTGATACATAAGTGAAAAGGAAACTAACATTTATTGAATATCTATCATTTGCCAGATTCTCTGTATAAATTATCTCATTAATTCCTCATAATTATACTGTGAGGTACATATTATTATATTAATCCTATTTTTCAGCTACAAAACAAAGCTGATGCCAAGTGCATTTAGGTAATAAACCCATACAAGCCAATATGCAGCAAAACTAGGACATGAAACATGAACCCAAGACTGACACAAAGCCCATGTACTTTCTACTCCTTATACTGTTTGACTCAGCTTTCTTACACCATAGGCCTATGTTTACATGTATCTGAATCCATGACATGCAAGGATTCTGGAACCTATAGTGATAATACTTAGTTCCTAACAGTTCTTGGTACTTAGTTCCCCTTCAATCATTAGTTAGGAGCAAACTACGTAACAACCAGTGGGACACCAGCACCAGGCACTCCAAGCAGATGCCAATATAAAGATAGGTATGGGTATACCTGGGTTTACCAGCGGAATATCAGCCCTGACTATACCTAAAACCACAGGATTTTTAGAAAAATTGAAAAGGATAAACCTGCTGAACCACCTCACTTTTAGATAAAGAAGCTAAAAATTAAGAGATTAAGGTCTTGCCGTATGTGACACCATCAGTTTTTGGCTGGGCCAAATTAGAACACCAGTCTCCAGAATCTCCCATATTTTAACGACTGATTGGTGAGTATGAAAATAACTGACATAACTCTGCTTTCTTTCTTTTGGAATCTAAAAGAACTCAAGGTAGCTTCGTGTTTACAATCAGTCTCCAGTGCTAGAGCATGAGCATTTCAGGATGCCTTCAAATAAGCAATTAAAGGTTGAAAATAAGTCTGTGAACATCTGTTAAATGATGCCAGTCCTGATACCTGTCCTACTTCTCTTCCTTTTCTACCTCATCATCCACTGCTTGCATGTTACCTGTGGAGAACAGTGCATCTTACAGAACATGCAAAAAAACCTGGAGATCTTGTTAAATTGCAGTCTGATTCAGTAGATCTAGGGTGAGGGCCAAGATTCTACATTTTTCATAAGTTCCCAAGTGCAAGTGATACCAGTGTTGCCACACTTTGAGTAGGAGGACTTAGACAAAATTGCATAAGGAGAATTACTTTACACAAGGATTTTTCTAAATTAAACAAAAAGAAAAAAAAGATTAGATGGTGTTCAGGATTACCCAAATTAAGACCATTTCTAAAATCTCTATTTTTGAGTATTGAACTCTAACCAGTAAGCAAGTAGTATCTGATGTGCTGGGAAATGAATTATCACACCTCTTTAGTGGGGGGGATATTATCTCTTATACTTTAAGAGATTACATTAGCTCTTTTACTTTAATAAAAGTAACAATGCTGCCTAGAAGAATATCTACTGGAAATGTGTGCCGCGTTTTCCTCATGGCAAGGAATTCATGAGATTCTACTACTTTTTTGCTTAGCTTATTACTTTACACTGCTTTCTAAAAACAACTCCACCACCAAGTGGACAATACAAAAATTATGTGATATAATATTCAGGCTTTTTCCAATTCCATCCTTCAATTTCACAGGTTAGTGAAAGATTATTAATTCTGAGCTAATTAAGAGAACTCCAGCAGGACTCCCTAATTCAAGACAGACACCCTCAAAAGATAAACCGTATCAAAGAATCCTTTTCTAGTACCTTTTAAACAATGACATCTGAACAGAACTGACCCTGCTAATTAGGAATGTAACACAACAAGTAAATATTTCCCCCATGGACACCAATGATTAGAATACACAGTTAAAGCAGTTTTCTAACACATAAAATCATGCTAAATATTAATTCGCAACCACAGATCTTGAACAATGAAAGCAACATGGTTTCCACTTCTTTTATCTTGGGTTCTTGCAATCCTATGCCTGCTTCAAAAACCGGGAAACAGAAACGAGCAACCTAATAGGGAAATACAATAGTGGGAGCACCAAGGCCCTCCCACTGTGAGGAGTGTATCGTGCCCCTCCCCTGGACTCTGTCATGTCATTTATTCTGGCCAACAGGATATCAGCAGATGTAACACAAGCAGAAGCTTGGAAAAAGCTTGCTTGACTGAGTTTATTTACTCCTGCTTCTCTGCTATCACATGAGAACATGACTTGGATAGTCTTCTGTATTTATCTATTTATAGAATTTGTACTTAGGATCTTTACTCCCATAAATAATTCCCCTCTAAGTATCTTTTTTAGCTATATCCTATATTTTGACATGTTGTATTTTCACTTTCATTCATCTGAAAGTATGGATGTATTACTCTTGTGATTTCCTACTTCAACCCACTGGTTATTTTAGGAATGTGTTATTTAATTTTCATATATTTCATATATATTTTCCCAAAGTTCCTTCTGTTATTGATTTCTAATTATATTGATTTATGGTTATAGAACATATTTTATAATGATTTCAATCCTTTTAAACTTATGGAGGCTTTTTTATGGCCCAATGTATGGTCTATCCTGTAGAATGTTCCATGTGCACTTGAGAAGAATATGCATTCTGTTTGGGGATGGGGTGTCCTAGAGTTGTCTATTAGTCTAGTTGGTGTATCATGTTACACAATTTTTCTATTTCCTTGTTATCTGCCTCCTTATTCTACCTATCAGTGAAAGTGAGGCATTGAAGTCCCAACTATTATTTTTCAATTTCCTGTTTTCTCCTTCAATTCTGGGAGTTTTTAATTCATACAATGGGACACTCTGTTGTTATATGCTTATGTCTTCCTGATGTATTGTCCCTTTAATCATTATAAAACATCCTCTTTGTCTCTAGTAACATTTTTGTCTTAGAGTCTATTTGCCTCATATTAGTATACCTACACCACCTCTTTGATTGCTATTTACATAGTATATCTTTTTCCATCCTTTTACTTTCAAACTATTTGTGTCTTTTAATTTAAAGTGAGTCTCTTACAGACAGCATACAGTTGGATCATGTTTTTTAATTCATCCTACCAGTCTCTGCCTTTAATTTGGAGAGTATAATACATTTATATTTAATTACTGATAAGATTTACATCTCCCATTTTGCTATTTGTTTTCTACTCTCTGATTTTTTTAGCTCCTTGATTTCTCTGATATTGCTTTCTTTTGTATTAAAATAGACATTTCTGGTGTACTATTTTAACACCCTTGTCAGTTCTTTTATTATATATTTTTGGGTTAGTTTCTTACTAGTTGCCCTGGTGATTACCAGTAACATCTTAATTTATAACAATCTGATTCTGATTAGTACCAACTTAATTGCAATAGTATATTTTTTTATTTTTTTTAACATTTTATTTATTTTTGAGACAGAGAGAGACAGAGCATAAATGGGGGAGGGGCAGAGAGAGAGGGAGACACAGAATCGGAAGCAGGCTCCAGGCTCTGAGCCATCAGCCCAGAGCCCGACACGGGGCTCGAACTCACGGACTGCGAGATCGTGACCTGAGCTGAAGTCGTACGCTTAACCAACTGAGCCACCCAGGCGCCCCTCAATAGTATATTTTAAAAATTGCTCTAAATGGCTCCATTACCCTCCACTCTTCTGTTATTATCAAAAACTAGATCTGTGTACATTGTTTGCTCATCAACATACATTTATAGTTATAACTTTATGCAGTTAAATCAGATATGGGGGGGAGGAGTAACAAACAAAAGCTACATTTATATTATCATTTAACTATGTGTTTACTGGTGTTATTTCTTCATGTGAATTTGAGTTACTATATAGTGTTCTTTCATTTAATTTTTCTTACAGGGCAGATCTGCTAATGATGAATTCTCTCAGTTCCTGTTTATCTGGTAGTGTTTTTATTTCTTCTTTCCAGACATAGAATTTGTGGCTAACGGTGGTGTTTTTCTTTCTTTTTTTTTCCCTTCTCTCTTTCTTTCAGCACTTTGAATATGTCATTCAACTGTCTTTTGGCTTCTATGACTTTTGATGAGAAATCAACTGTTAATGTTATTGAGATTCCTATATGTAATGAATCCTTCTCTCTTGCTATTTTCAAGATTCTTTTTTTAAGTTTATTTATTTATTTTGAGAGAGAGAGAGAAAGCACAAGCAGGAGAGGGGCAGATTGAGAGAGGTGAGAGAATCCCAAGCAGGCTCAGCACTGCCAGCATGAAGCCCAATGCTGGGATTGGACTCACAAACCATGAGATCATGACTTGAGCCAAAGTCAGACTCTTAACCAACTGAGCCACTCAGGTACCCCCATTTTCAAGATTCTATCTTTGCCTTCAGATTTTAACAGTTTGATTACACCATGTTTAGGAGTGAATCCCTTTGAGTTTACCCTATGTGGAGTTTTCTGAACTTCCTGGGTGTTTAGATGAATATTTTTCATCAAAGTTGTGAAGTTTTCAACCATTATTTCTTCACGTATTTTTTCTGCCCTTTTCTTGCTCTCCTCTCCTCTGGTATTTCCGTTATGCTTATGTTGGTAACATTTGTTGGTGTCCCACTGGTTTGTAAGGCTTTGTTCACTTTTGATCATTCTTCTTTCATTCTGTTTCCCAGAATGAATAATATCAATATATCCATCTTCAAATTCCCTATTTCTTTTTTCTGCCTGTTCAACTATTGTTGAGCTCCTGTAGTGATTTTTTTTCATTTCAGTTTTTATACTTTAAACTCCAGAGTTTATATCTGTTTCCTTTGCATAAATCCTAACTCTGTATTGATATTATCTATTTGTTGAAATGTCACTATTATACATTAATTCTTTAGATAGGGTTTGCTATAGTTCTTTGGAATATCTAAAACAGCTGATTTAAAATCTGTGTCTTGTAAGTCCAACATCTGGGATTCCTTAGGAATGACTTCTGTTGATTACTTTTTTCCTCTTATGGAGCGTATTTTCTTGTTTATGGGTATGTCTCATGATTTTTTGATAAGAACTAGACATTTAAGGGGTGCCTGGGTGGCTCAATCGGTTGAGTGTCTGACTTTGGCTCAGGTCATGATCTTGCAATTCATGAGTTCAAGCCCTGAATCGGGCTTGCTGATGTCACTGTGGAGCCTGCTTCAGATCTTCTGTCCCCCTTTCTCTACCCATCCCCCACTTGCATGCGCGCTCTCTCTCTCTCATAAATATTTAAAATTTTTTTAAAAACCAGACATTTAAGGGGTGCCTGGGTGGCGCAGTCGGTTAAGCGTCCGACTTCAGCCAGGTCACGATCTCGCGGTCCGTGAGTTCGAGCCCCGCGTCGGGCTCTGGGCGGATGGCTCGGAGCCTGGAGCCTGTTTCCGATTCTGTGTCTCCCTCAGTCTCTGCCCCTCCCCCGTTCATGCTCTGTCTCTCTCTGTCCCAAAAATAAATAAACGTTGAAAAAATATATATATTTTAAAAAAAAACCAGACATTTAAAATAATACAATGTGACAACTCTGACAGTCAGATCCACCACCCCTACCTTCAGAGTTTAATGTTGCCACTTGCTATACTTAGTTGTTTGTTTAGTGACTTTTCTGAACTAATTTTGTAAAGTCTACATTCTTTGTTATGTTAGCGTCCCTACTTAGTCAGCTAATTGGTCAACTAATGATTGGCCACAAATATCCTTAAACACCTGGAACTAATAAATCTCCCAGGCTTTGCCGTGAGTAGTTCGGTGTAGTGTTGGAGCATGTCTTTCAAACTCAGCCTTCACTTCCCACTTCCATAAAATTTTAGGGTCAATCAGACAGGACAGCTTAGGGCCTTCTCACATCTTTCCCCAGCATGCTCAGAGCTCTTCCAGGTAACACGGCCTTCTAGATTACCAGGTATATGTCCAAGTTTTTCAAAGCCCTTATGGACAGTGCATTCACCAGCTATTCCTTTTAAGCTTTTGGTTAGTCTATTGTTTGCTCAACTGTTATCCATCATATAAGCATCTACAAGTTAAAACCCTTGCCTGTAATTGTTTTCTGGCAATGTTCCCTGCTGGGGGCGGGGGGGGGGGGGGTAGTTTTTAGCACTGAGTTTTGAGTCAGCCTTGTAAGTGAACTCTTTCAGAGAAGCACTAGACAGATCAGATAATGACAATTTTATGAGAATGGGACTTTGAAAGAGTTCCAAATTCATTCTGCCCTCTCTGGTGGCTGCCAAGCTGCCCCAGGAATGTGGGGTGTTATTTTTTAAGGCTACTACATAACTGGAAAGTGGGTGGTGGGGTTAGGGTAAGTTATAATGCCACAGAGCCCACCATTCTTACTAAGATTCAGACACTTTTCTTGAGTAAATGATTCTTGGGTTGGATCCTTGGGTTAACCAAATAAGCCTTTGGTTAATTTCTAGAGTTCTGAAATTTTAATTCTGAAGGGGTTTTTTTGGTTTTTTTTGTTTTTTTGTTTTTTTAATGTTTATTTATTATTGAGAGACAGAGAGACACAGAGTGTGAGCAGGGGAGGGGTAGAGAGAGGGGAGACACAGAATCTGAAGTAGGCTCCAAGCTCTGAGCTGTCAGCAGAGCCCGACGCGGGGCTCCAGCTCATGAACTGTGAGATCATGACCTGAGCCGAAGTCAGTCGCCCAACCAACTGAGCCACCCAGGTGCCCCGATTCTGAAGTTTTTTTTAAGTATAGGTGACATATATTAGTTTCAGCTATATAACACAGTGATTCAACAAATATATATGTTATAAAATGAATTCCAAAGAGTTTGTCTTTTTTTCATTGCCCTTATGAAGAGGAAAATTTTTGAAGGTCCTTTTTTCTGCCATTTTTGCTGACATTCTCTCATAACCTTTTTTAAGCCAAAAATAATCCAAACCATGGCTAAGTACAAAAGCACTAACAGCCAGACACCAGCATCATGGACATGCAGAGTTAGGAGTTGTGAAGTAATAAAGACATAACAAAAAGCCTGTGAAATTGCCCCATAAGGCCCATTCAGAATATCCACTAATTTCCAACACCTTTCTATCCTCCTTTAATTAAACCTGCTCTTCCTTAAACACCAGCACCAAGATAAATGGGAGTGAGCTAATTCAATCTTATTGATTCCCTGTTTTGTTTAATCACTAGAGTTGCTATTTTGTTTAATTACTAAAGATTGTTTTCTATTTCTATTTCAAATACACCTTGACTCAGTTACAATATTTCTGCAGAGAAAAGTGCTCTACATTCCAAACAATCAACTTGTTAACTTTTGAAACCCAACAGGCTTGTTAACAAAGAATTAGCTGTATTCGATTAATGGCTGAAACCCCTAATGTAAAAAAAATAAGTGGTGTAGCTGGTACACTACTCTGAAGGTCTTCAGCTGGATTTCAAAGGATAGAAGAAGAATTAGGAGAATGTGAGAAAAATTATGTGAACAGAAGCTTCAAGCCCAGAATTAGCATAATATGATCTCAGATCAGTGAGCAGATTAACTTGGCTATGGTGGCAATTAATGGGGAGAAGAAGAAGGTTAAAGTTGGGAGATACTGGGGCTGGGAAAGACAATAGAAACCATTAAACAACAGGCAGAGAATTTTGTACTTGACTTGTAGGAGAATAGTTCACAACCATTTTATCTCCTCCAATACAGCTGAGAGATACGATCACTCCCAGTTACAGTAGTGGGCACAATTCAAGAGATCCTCAAATACGGGGATGAGGTGGTGAGACTCTCTCGCAGGAGGGTGGGGGGAGGGACACGAGAGATTTCAGAAAGTCCCACTTGAGATTCTGCTATTCCTTCATTAACTACTTCACTCATTCCTCCACACCCCCTTCAGTGGGAATGGGAAGTCAAAGGAGATCTTTGAAGAAAACAGTGCCCTTTTGAAAGTTCTTCATGACTGTATCTCATTGGAGTAATTGCCTAATTTCCTGAACATTAGACAAGTCTATTTCAGCACTTTCCAAAATGGGATTCATAAAATACTCATCCCATAGATGCCATCTGTTAAAAATGTTCAGTCCATACAAGTTTGGGAAATCCCACATGCATATAATATCCTTTTGCCAGAGATTCACAAACCATATTTATTAGTCTGCTAAAGGATCTAAGAACTTCCACAGTAGAGAAATCTGTTCAATTTTTTTAATGCAGTTTCCACACAGTTACTTGATCATAGATCTTATCCTCACATGTCTATTAACATCCTTGTATTTTCAGAGAAAAAAATGAGAAACACTGGCCTATATTAGCTTCTTTGTGGTTGTTGACATGTCACATGTGGTTCTGTACCTGTCATAAATCTGCTTATGCAAGACAATAAAGCAGGAAGTAACATTTTCTCTACTCTCTAGGAACCCCACTCCCTATAACCATTCTGTCCAGTCCTCACTTACCTCTTCAATTCCTCATGCAGAGAAGAATTCAACTCAGCCCTTTCAGTACCCCCCACCACCACCACCACCACCAAGTGGCTTTATTCAGTGGGAATTGTGAATCAAGGCACCTGGGTTCTTCAGTGTTTCTCTGGGACCCACACCAATGTCCATCCCTGAATCTGAACTAAGTAACCGAGCTGCCTAAAAGGGAAACCAGCTTGGAGAACATGATTGCACTTGTGGGTCTTCCTGTGTAATTAACTAGAGGGAAGGGAAGGGTTATGAAAATCTGCTAAGCAAGGGGCAAAGGAAAAGATGAGAACAGGCCTGTCAGGGCCTGAATGAGTTACAAAAGAAAGCAAGGCAGAAGAGAACCAAAGTAAGGAATGACCTTCTTCCTAGCTGTCATTTCCTTCCTCTGTAAAAGTCCTGAGTAGCCTTTTTCATTCTTCCCCAGTACAGCTGCACTGTCTTTCAAAGCTGTGCTCTGTGCTCCCTCTGCTGGCCCTGACACAGCAATTAGATTTAAAACCAACTATAATATAATAGTTACATTTGGGTGTCCTGCAGAGGTGTTTGCCATCTACATACCCTCTCTTAAACCTGGCTACACTTCCTAGCAAAGATGAGAATCCAACATCTTTTGTATTAACAACAACAACAACAAAAAATAAAGGTAGGCGAAGAATGGTTAAATAAATTATTGTACTTCATACTAGGAAACGCAGCCACCTAAATTGTGTCCACCACTGCGTGAGGGGCTACAGATAAAAAGATTGGTAATACTTGACCTCTGTTCTCAGGAAATTTATTACAGAGGAGAAGCCAACACATAACACATCTGTCAAAAGGAAGAATTCTGGAAAACTTCTGTATCATGTGCCTTGAATTATGATTCGAATATGTTCACTGAATCTATTAAGAGGCAACTCGTATATGCCTGGCTGTGCTTTCTTAAACGTGTATCTTATTGATTTCGTTCCATGACAATATGGACTCATAATGATCATAACAGCCATCCACACTGAAACACCTCCTGGGGCCAGTCACCATATGCTTTAGGTATGTTAATTCATTTTCTGAATTAAGTTCAGAGATGAGCCTAAGAAATAAACCGAGGTTCAAAGACACCAAGAGTACACAACTAGAAAGTGGCAAAGTCAGCATTACAATCCAGGTCTGCTTGACTCCAAAGTCCCTTCAATCTCCTTCCACTACACTGTCTTCAATCATTATCCAGTTTCCACAAATGTCATTGCTACCTGAGGTTCCCCTCCACTTAACTGCTAAATATAATGGAAAGCCTAATATGAGAGTCAGCAATAGTATCCTACTATTGACATGATCTATGTGCCGTGCATGAGGCTCCTGGCCTTAAGGAGTTTACAATACAACAGAGCAGTGGTTATATGTAAAATAAATTAAATATGGTTGGTGAAGGATAGAAGCAGAAAAATGTTCACCTTTAGCCCCGAATGTTGACCTATAGCCCACATACTTCTGACAAGGATCAAATACGTGCTGGTTGCTACATCCTGAAAGGGATTCATGACTGCTTGTGTATCTCACTGATAACACCAAAATGAATGATAAGCAACAGAGAAATTTTATGAAAGTAGTTTCATGAGTAGAAATTCAAAGAAGATATTTATGATTTAATACTCGCTGCATATCCCCTCCCCCTAGAGCACTGAGCATATAACCACCAGCTTCATTCAGCAAAAGTGCGGCCCTTTCTGCCCATGACTCCCATCCCCATGCAACTTAAATAAACTTACTAAGTTGCACCATACATCTCAAGAATTATTTCTTGGCTGTTGTACTCGACAAAACTGCATCATGGCCAAGAAATGTTCTACATGCCAGAAACAGGGGCACCTGGCTGGCTCAGTCGGTAGAGCATGGGACTTTTAATCTCAGGGTTGGGAGTTCAAACCCCATGTTGAGCATGGAGCCTACTTAAATCATAATAATTATTACTATTATTATTATTATTGCCACAAACTGCCAGTTTTAAGTCAAAATGAGGAACAAAGTCTATAAACAAGAATAGTCAAATACCCTAGAATAAACACAAAAAAAAATCTGTCAAGCCCTTATGAAGAAATTCATAGAGCTCTTACAGGAAGCTATAATTAAGAATAAACAGAAAGTCAACCCATGTTCCTGATAGGAATATTAAATATTGCAAATATATTAATTCTTTCCAATCTGTGAAATTTAAAGCATTTTGAGCTACAGTTATTGAATCACTGTGATATCAGCACAGAAAAGGACATGTATATCAACTCTAAAATCCAATAAACAATGTTGTGAAAGAATTTAGTTTATGGCAAAAGTGGCGTTTCAAGTAAGTGGCCTGAAACAACTGGCTGTACCTTTGGAAAAACATAAATTTTTAGCTCACAAGAGACAAAGAAACAAATTTCAGGTAGATTAAAGACGTAACCATTAAAACAAACAAAAGTAACAGAAGAAAATTAAGGAAATATTTTCATATGGGAACAGGAAAGGAAGCCCTGTCTAACTAAGTTCCAACATCATAATAAAAAACATTATGTTTAAGTAAGAAACAAAAAACAAAAATGTCTGCAAAAGAATAGGCACCAGAAAGAAAAAGGAAATGATAAATCTCAGAAGAAAATATTTGAAATATATGTGAGGGTCAAAGAAAGCAACATGTTATGGATTTAAAAACAAAACAGGGGCGCCTGGGTGGTTCAGTCAGGTAAGCGTCTGACTTCGGCTCAGGTCATGATCTTGTGATTTGTGAATTCAAGTCCCACGGTGGGCTCTGTGCTGACAGCTCAGAGCCTGGAGCCTGTTTCAGATTCTATGTCTCCCTCTCTCTCTGCACCTTCCCTGCTCACACTCTGTCTCTCTCGAAATAAATAAATAAATAATAAAAACAATTTTTAAAATATCCTTTAAAAAACAAAACAAAAAACAGATTTTGGAAAAAACAGTATGCATGTATCACTAATGTTAAATATAAAAAATGCATCAAAACAGTCAAATATAAATTAGATTATTACAGTGAGTTTTTTATGGTTTGGTAAAAATAGAAAGACTTTTACTGCCATATCATTTGAATTTCTACAGTGATTACATACTACAAGAAAAAAATATATAAATATTCTCATTTTGAAGAGCAAGAAGTAAAAGAGGAATAAATCCTTTACAGGAGAATTTCATTACTAAATAATAATCCTGAATTAGTGAGTGCTTGATAGTCTCCAGCTTATGGAATCTTTACAAACTCCTCGGTGACCTAAGAAATTGGATAATTTAAAAACTAGTGACTTTTCCATCTGAGAAGATAATCTGTAAAAAGCAATGGCAGTAGGTTCACTAGTCAATGACAGTAGTCATAAAGTCTAAAAGCTTGTTTTAAAAGAAATGAACAGGGGCGCCTGGGTGGCGCAGTCGGTTAAGCGTCCGACTTCAGCCAGGTCACGATGTTCGAGCCCCGCGTCAGGCTCTGGGCTGACGGCTCGGAGCCTGGAGCCTGTTTCCGATTCTGTGTCTCCCTCTCTCTCTGCCCCTCACCCGTTCATGCTCTGTCTCTCTCTGTCCCAAAAATAAATAAACGTTGAAAAAAAAAAAAAAAGAAATGAACAATAGTGGGGGTGCGTGGGTGGCTCAGTCGATTAAGCATCCAACTTCTGCTCTTCCAACTGTGTTTCGCGAGCTCCACTTCAGGCTCTGTGCTGACAGCTCAGAGCCTGGAGCGTGCCTTGGATTCTGTGTCTCCCTCTCTCTCTGCCCCTCCCCTACTCGTCTTCCCTCTCTCTCTCCCTCCCTTTCTCACTTCCCCTCCCCAAAATAACACTTAAATATTTAAAAAAAAAAAAAAAAAGGACAACAGTGAATGTCCGATTTCTCTTTCCCACGGATCCAGCTTCTCACCACCCACTCTGCTCCACCCTCAAGGTTTTGTCAAACTATCAAGGGAAAGACAAAAATGCCAGTGATGTTTCATATTACCTGTTGCTTTTCATTCTGTTATTCTCTGCATAAAAATAGAGAACAAAGAAAATGGAGGAGGAGAAGGGGCAGAGGTGGAAGAGCAGGGGAAGAAGGAAAAGATTCTCAGCTCTTAAAGTTTCAAAGTAGGTTTTGGAAACTCCCTGAAAACAAAAAGAAAAGTTTTAGGCAGCAGAAGCCAACAACATTAATGCCATAAATTGGGAAGAATTCCCTGGGTGGTAGGAGGTTCCCCACCTAAACTTGCTGGAGTTTCCACAGGCTGGGAGAGGACAGAGTCCGAAGGAAGCAATCCAATTAGCTAGAGTCCCCGCTGGAAGGTGAGGGGTGATGGAGTGTGGTGATGAGAAAGCTCTCAGTTAATTGGGGATCCAAGGGCTTGCTTCCCAGGTGAGATAGGTCCAAGAGCTGCTTCCCACATGACGACAGAATGACAGCACGACGACAGCATGACCGGAGGGGTGGCAGCATGGTGTGTTGGCCAGAGGCCCGAGACAGCCTCTCAAGCCTCCCACCACCTCAGAATGGCATGAGGGAGCAGGGGAAAGTTTTCCTCGCCCCAGGAGGGCTACAAAAGTGGCTGAGAGACAACCAGAGTGGCTGAAGGGGCTTGAGTTTCCCAGTGCAGTGTGTGAACTGATGACCCGAGACAGAAAACAAACGTTAGCAGCAGGAGCCACCTTAGAGAGATGACTATCACGACTCCGGTCTCCCCCACCACCAAGGCCCTCACACACACACAGATGCCGCCCCTACCCTGGATAGAAAGAGGGGAAGAAGTAAATCTGGAGTTGACTGAGGAAACCTGGCATTGACTAGATTAAGCCTCAGATATCAGGTAAAATGGGGCTCAAAGAAAGATAGAGTTGTATTATAATTTACATTTTGCATTTCTGTGGGCCTGAATTTGTGGCTTGTGCAAACTGAACCCATCACACCTGCTTTACAGGATTGTTTCAATGCGACAAGGTAAGACTGAGATGAGGAAGGCCCCATATACACCCTTTCAACTACCAGATGCATGTTGTCATTACTACAGCTCATGACTTCATTGCCCAGTCTCTTTTGGCTCCACCACTTACCAAACACAAGGGGTGCTGCAATTTGGCCAAGTTTATTCAGCTTATTTTCACTGTAAGCAAGAATATTCCAACGAGGGGCACCTGACTGGCTCAGTTGGTAGAGCGAGTGATCCTTGTGAGTTCTAGCCCCACGTTGGTAGGTGTGGAGATGGCTTAACAATAAAATCTTAAAAAACAAAACAAATATTCCAACGATTACCTCAGAATTAATGTATTTCATGTTCCTACATACAAATAATGTGACCAATGCTTTTAATTCAGTGACCCCCACCTGTAACACAAGACATTCTCTCTAAGCTGATAAGACACACTGATTCAAGATTTCCTTTATATAGGAGTATACATGATTCAACAAAGCATTTTCCTCAGGAGCCACAGTCCAGACAAGTTTTGCTACCTCCTTGTCAAATCCAATCTGACTGCACTGGGTTAAAATAAGCTCAATTGATTACCTGTCTTCACCTCTGCCAATCACCCCAGAAGGACATCGATTGCTTTTCTTTTAAAGTTATACCACTGAGAGCAAGAAAGTAATTCTCATTAATGTATTTATCACACTAAGGGTGCAATTGCTTATCTACGGTATGCTGAGTATTTTGCCTAATTACTTAAACTTGATGACTTTCCCCATTTTATAGATTAGGAAACTGAGTCTCAGAAAGGCTAAGTTACAATAAAGGCACAGAGTAAATAACAATGCCTATTTTAACTTTTTTTTTTTTTTTTTTTTTTTTACTTAAGTAATCTCTATACCCCACGTGGGGCTCAAACTCATGACCCCAAGATCAAGAGTTCCCCGGTCCTCCAAATGACAGGAGGTGGGGGCGGGAACAATGCCTATATTTAATCCAAGTTTGTCTAACTTCTTTTCACTCCACCACGACAGCCTGCTAATGAAAATATATGACCTTCTCTTAAGCTTATATTTTAAAAAAGTCTTGTCAGGGAACTCAAGATCTAGGATAACAAGTCATTCTACCACTCCTACCCTCTCACCTCCTACCCAACCCTACCACCCTCACTCCTATGCATTCCCTAAACCCACGTGCCACTCTAAACCCTTGACAGAAGCAGTTCCCTCTGTTAACTGTCCTGTCCTTCCCCACTTAGAGAATATCAACCCCTCCTAAATCAGAAGGACACTGGAAGCTTTGCTCCCTCTGCCAAGGACAATTAGCTGCCTCCACTCCAGCTTCTGCAACTCAGTTTATCTTTCCACCGCGGCACACACATGCCACTTGAGGTTGGCGTCTGCCTGCCTATGCCTCTGTAACCGCTTGCAGAATACGAACTCCCAACGCCAGGGGCCAGGGCCTGCACTGTGGGGTTTCAACAAATACTTGCTGAGTTGGTGTGTTTTAAGTCAAGGGCTATACTTTACACGTCGTAGACTGTGAATGAATCATAGGTAGGTAAGTACTGTGAAGTAAACTGGCTCTCACCAAAAGATGTTGAGGATGACGACGAAGGAGAAACTTTTCACTCACCCAAAGCCCGCTTTTTACGAAACCCCGCCCCCGTCTCCTCATAGGCTCTGCCCAGACCAGGGACGGCCCCGCCACCCTCCTCGCCAATCGATCGCTCCTCGCGCCTGCGCAAGCACCGCCCGGATCCCCGCCCCAGGTACGGCCCCGAGGCTGTGTCGGGCGGTTAGGTGCGGCGGGAGCTTTTTTTTTAACTGGTCCGCCCGCCATGACGATCACCTACAGCTGTATTGCTAATGGCCGAGCGGTCCTAGCGGAGCTGTCCCTGACCGGCGGCTCCTATCAGGTACCCCTGGGTCCGGACCTCCGCCTTGGCAGGTTCCGCACTTCAAGGGTGGCGCCTGCCGGGTCCGCCCCTCAGGACGCTGCGCTGCCGGGCGGCTGGGAGCCGGCACTGGGGACGAGAGGCACCGCCCCGAGAAAGGCCTGCTTCTGGGAGGCAGTGAATCCCGGGCGAGCGCCGGCGCGCTCCCGAACTGCGGAGCCACACGTGCGCCGCCTGGGGGTTGGGGTTGGTGGTGCGCGCGACCCATTTGGCCGTGATTAGTAGCCACGTGCTGCTGCAATTCCGGAGACCCTTAAAAAGATTTTCTCTCCCCTGCGGAGAAATGACTTGCAGTTCAAAACACACTTATTGAACATGTGTTATTTGGTAAAGGTGTTATTTGAAGAGAAAACGGGACCCGGAGTTGCCCATTGATGAGCTCGTTGTCTCTTTATGACCATGGGCTATATACAGTTTGTCCTACAGTGTAAAAAGTCTGCCAGTGGAGATAGGTCGGGATTGCGTCTGTAGCACTCAGGATGGGTGGCCGCTTGCTGACCACAGCGGAGGTGATATTAGGGTGCTTGGCGTAGAAGCCTTCTGAGAGTTAGTGTTAGCCTGGGACGGGAAAGGGAAATGGGGACTCCTGCATTCAGATGGAACAGCATAGTGTGTTGGGGGAACCTCAAGAACCTCAGTGTGGTTAGAGCACAGGGTCACAGTATGTAAGGGCTAAAGATGAGGTCAAGAAAGCCGGCAGAGGTTAGTTAAGGAAGAGTCCTATATTTAGTTTGTTTTCTTATCGTAGGGGAACCTGTTGAGCAATTAAATTCATTAATAGCAGGATCTGATTCATCTTCCACAAAACTTGGTCTAGTTACAATATGGAAGGTGGATTGAAGGGGAAAGAACCAGTTAGGATGGTATTGTTCTCTAGGAGTTTTAAGGGCCTGAGGTAAGGGCGAATGACAGTGCAAATGGGAAGGAGGGGGCAGATCCTAGAGACTTTGTAAAACTAAGGGAATAGGGTCATGCCAAGGTGATTCTCCATTTTTTTCTTTGTTTTTCTTTTTTTAATCTTTTTCCCCCACAGTTACTGAGCCATAATTCACGTATGACAGTGTGTAAATTTAAGGTGTACAATGTGATGATTTGTTAAATTTTTTTCTTAGGTGGCATTAAACAAGATTGAAACTACAGATGGAGGAGGATTGTGAGGGAGGAAGTCAGAGGGAATGTAGGAGAAGAGAGTACAGTTTGAGACAGGTTGGATTTTGCTGCCTGTTAGAAGACGCCAATCTATTTATGTACTTCCTTATCCACCTTATTCCCAAAAGATTTAAGTCGAAAAATGTCCAATAGGGTAGCCCTCAGAGGGTCAGGGCTAACAGTTGAGGATAGTAGAAGGGGGTGGAAAAGAAAAGTATGGGAGTGAGGAGAGAAAAGGACCAAAAGGCAGAACACTGTTCAGGAGCAAAATAGAGAAGTGGGACACCAAATGAGGGCAGTGGTGTCCTGAAAGCCAAGGGAAGAGAGTTACAAGAATGTTTTATACCCCAAAGAAGTTGAACAAGATCTAAAAGGTACTCCTAGAACTCTACAATCAGCAGGTGATTGGTGACCACATAGCTAGCAGTTTGGAAGAAGCGGTAGAGGCAGAAGCCAGGCTGCTTTGGGCCAACTGACTGGGAGATGAGGAAGTAGGGTGAGTGTAGTTAGACCATCTTTACGAGAATTTAGAAAGGGAGGGAGACAGAGTGAAAGCTGAGGAAGTGTGATCCAGGAAGGGGCCTCGTGTTTCAAAACAGGGAAGATTCTCAATGTATGTAGGCTAATGGGAAGGAGAAAAGGTTGAAGATCTAAGAGAGGAGGAGGTTGTTAGTACGGTAAGCCCTGAAGGAGCTCAACGGAATGGAATCCAGCATAGCAGTGGAGATGTGAGTCTTGGGACAGAGGAATGTCTTCTTTCTCTTGGGGAATGGAGGAGTCTGGATATAGAGACAGAGAACTTGGTCTCCTTCCTGGCTCGCCTCTTTACCAGTCCCTGAAGTGCTATGTTGCTCAAGGTTCTTACTTCCATCCTCTTTTAACCTGACACATTCATTCACACCCGTAGACACCTTTACCTTGACCACTGCCAAGTCCACTTCCAGAGTGATCTCTCTCCACAGTTACATTGCCCAATAGACATTCAAACATACCATGTCCAGAGCTAATAATCTTTCCTAGAAGATTCCTCCTCATCTGTTTCTCGCCTTGCTGAGTAGTTCTACTGAGCCATTCAAGCTGGCAACTGGGAGTCCTCTTCAACTGCCCATTCTTCACTTTTACATTTGTTCATTTGTCATTGTGTTCTATTAGTTCTATCTCCAGTATATGTCTTAAAACCAAATCCTTGCTTCTGAACCTTCTAGGCCCTGATACAAGGGTTATTGAAAATGCTTCTTGGGTGCCTGGGTGGCTCAGTCGGTTAAGCATCTGACTTCGGCTCAGGTCATGATCTCACAGTTTGTGAGTTTGATTCCCACATCGGACAAACTCGAGCCCTGCTTTGGGTGAACCCTGCTTCTCTCTCTCTCTCTCTCTCTCTCTCTCTCTCTCTCTCTCTCTCTCTTCCCTCTCTCCCTCTCTGCCCATTGCTCACTTGCACCCTCTGTGTAAATAAATAAATAAATAAATAAATAAAATTCTTAAAAAAGAAAAGAAAAAAAAATACTTCTTAGGCATGATCTCTCAGACTTTAGCCTTATCCTTCTCAGAACTGGCCTCCACACTGCTACTCAAGTGATTGTTCCTAAAAAGCAAATATGAGTCACTCCCCTGCTTAAAATCATTTCGTGGCACCTGATTACATTCAGAGTAAAGCCCATACTCCTTTAGCCTGGAATTCAGGGCCCTACGTGGTAGGGCTTTTCCATGACTGCCTCCTTCTCTTCCTGAATATTCCTGTGCTCTGGCTACCCTGAACTTCATGCTGATCTCACCAAGGTCTCCCTTTGCAACTTCCATTCCCTTTCCCTGGAACCCCATTTTCTCCACTTTTTAGTAATATAACCTCTTCTGGACTTTGAAACTTTTCTCAATTCTTCCTTGAAGCCTTCTCTATGCCTGGGCTAATTTACATACCTTTAAGAAACTACTTACCAGGCTGAATTGGAATCTTCTTTTTCTGATCAGATTCCTTCAAGACAAGGAATGTCATCTCTGTCTTTGCAGTGTATGATCCATAGTATACAGTAGGTTCTCATAAAGAACTAATTGGGGCACCTGGGTGGCTCAGTAGGTTAAGCGTCTGACTCTTGATGTCAGCTCAGGTCATGGGTTCGAGCCCTAAGTAGGGCTCTGCACTGGCAGCACAGAGCCTGCTGGGGATTCTCTCTCTCCCTCTCTTTCTGCTCCTCCCCTGCTTGCAATCTCTGTGTCTCTCAAAACTATAAACCTTAAAAAAAAAAAAAAAAAACAGGCACCTAGGTGGCTTAGTCTGTTAAGCATCCAACTTCAGCTCAGGTCATCATCTCACAGTTCGTGGGTTCGAGCCCCACATTGGGCTCCACACTGACAGTGCAGAGCCTGCTTGGGATTCTCTCTCTCTCTCCCTCTTTCTCTCGGCCCCTCCTTTAATCGCTCTGTCTTTCTCCCTCTCTCAAAAATAACTAAACTTAAAAACAAACAATTAAGGAAGGAGAGAGACAGAAAGCTGAAGAAATTCATAAGGCCGAAGGCCTCTCTTTATGAAGCATGCAGGAAAGTAAGACAGTGGAATGGGCTGGACCAGTATGCAGTTAGAGGAGAGGATTAAAGGTTTGGCATGACTGCTGTGCAGAAAGCTGACCAGGGGGAAGAAAAAGGGTGACAAGGAGCTTTAAGGAACAGTCTATCGTGTCTTTCCTCAGTGCTAAATATTAATGTCACAAATATTTTACATTCATTAGAAAAGTATTAGTATCTACCAAAGCTTAATTGTGAGATCAAATCCGCTGCTGTTAAAGGGTCCTGGAGTTGGACAGGACTCTAGAGAGCGTCTTGCCCAATTCCTTCATTCTTCACATGAGGAAACAGACCCAGACAAGTCACTGTCTTAACATGTGTAGCACAGTAATTCCAGAAATAGAGCTAGAGCCTACTTTGTCAGTCGTGTTCCTGCCTCATGTTGCCATTCACTTTATTTGAGATTTTGCTATGATTTCCTTGTTTATATAACCTAAAAAGGACACTTGGTGAAAGCTAGGAGAATGTTCCAGTAATGATAATATAGTAACTGAAAGTTTATATATCCCCTTAATTTTTTGTGTTTCATAGGAAATCTTTCCCCTGGACAATACCGCCTGGATTGTTCAAGCACTACCAAGAATTTCACGTTTTACTTTCTACTATTAATAATAAGTTTTTCCCTCCCCAAAAGTTTTTATTTCAAGTGTCATTTTGTGGAAATGGAAAAGCTAATTAGGAATGTGACTATTCAAGTCTTCCTAGGTAACTTTCAGGTTCCTTTCACACTTCTAAAGTAAATTAATAGGACTCCATACAATTAACTATATTTAAGATATTCTGGATAGTCATTAACACCTTGCACATTTTCCCCCAGAAAATGAGCCTTATAAGAAACAGATAATAAGGGATCTTGGCAATTATTTCTTTCATAAAAAGAGATCAGTAAAGAATATTGGATAAAAATTTTTATCTTTAAAGAAAGACTGCTTAGGATATTCAGAGAATAAGAGCTGAATACTTTTAACCCATTAACATTTTTACATATTTCAGTGACACTGAAAAGATACTTGATTAGATAGTGCTTCCCAGCCTTAAAGCCATATGTAAGCTGTAACTCTAAGCAAACTGCATTTGCACATGTAAGTATCCACACAACATATATTTGTGTAATTTTAATATTTTCCTTCAGATTCAAATGAATATTTTATAACTTGCCTTTCACCATGTATTATGACTACCCATTAGTTCTCCTCATGAACACTTGTTCTTTAATAAACCAGTGAGAACATTGGTAAATTTAGGAGGAGGCATAATGAAAGACACTACAATCGTCCACAAAGTAAACGCTGATAATTTATTTTTAGGAAGCAGCGGCAACAGTGCTTCGACTGGTGCTTCTTAGAGCTGAGCCAAAGACCATAATGCAGATGGGAAGGTAAGTTACATTCTAATAAAGGTCTGCTTTTTAGCAATAATAATGACATGAGAAAAAAAATGTTGGTTGCACATGCTCTTGATTGAACCTTCAGAAGAGAGAACGTCTATATGTAAAAGTATAAGATCAGATGAGAATGATTAACACCAAATTCAAGATAGTGGTTACCTCTGCAAAGGGAAGGGAGAAAAACGAAGTTGGGGAAGGGTATACATGGGACATTACGGTATCTGTAACATTTTAAGCAGATGGTAGGTCTAAAGTGTTCTCATTATCTTATTCTTCATACTTCTTTAGTATACCCAAAATATTTCTTTAATAAAAAAGGAAACTTCCACTTGAAAAATCTCTAATAAGACCACTCTAAGCTATACTTGGGACATTACATGGTATGGCCTAAGCCAGTCTTGAAAACATTTTGCTAGTGAAAGAACAGGTGGAGAGTAAGAGAGCGTCTATTATTTTTAGACTCACCATTGGTTTTTTCAAGAGTAGGTTTCTTTTAACCTTTATACTGTAAAATAAAACAAAATACAAAAACCACATCAAGCAAAAGGATAACTTCATGAAGCTTTACAAGGGAACCTGCCCACCAAATGCAGCTACCACCCAAGCCAAAAATACAGAATATTTTTGGCCATATGCCCTGTCCCATCCACAGCTTTCTCCCTCTCCCCCAAACCAACCAGTGTTCCAGCTTCTATAGCAGTTACTCACCCTGTTTCTTCATTGCCTCAACCCAAACAGGCAATCTCAAACATGAGTGCCTAATCCTGCCGGCTCTTTTCTTTTGGTGTCTTTTAAATCTCTATATTTTCCCTCTCCATCCCTTTCTTTTCCTTACAATTTATCATTGAAGAACCTGTAGAGTGTAGAGTTTCCCACACTCTGGTATTGCTGATTGCATATTCAAAATGCAGCATACCATGTTTCAGGCAGCTGAATCCACAGGCTTGATCCCTACAGCAAGACTGTAGGTGTTTTTTTCATGAGATGGTACATGTGTCTGCTTCTGTCTCCTTTTGCCATGCTAGCAGCCATTGATATTCCTTGTGTAAAATGGTGATATTCTAATTTTGTTTTTACTTCTTAGCCAGGGCGATTCCAAAAAGACACTTTTCTCATCTACTCATCTACAATTTACTTACCTATATTGTGCATTCTAAGTTGAATCCTTTGAATACCTCTTTCTGAACTCCTGATTCATATATCCAGCTGCCTATTCCACATCTCTGTTGGACATCTGATAGACATTGCAAACTTATGTCCAAAACCAAGCCTCCCCCTGCAGTCTTCCACATATCACCTTTCCAGTTCCTCAGGCCTGAAACCTTTCTGATCCTCGACTTTTGTCTCTTTGACATCCAAATCCAGCCCGTCAGCAAATCCTGTTGCCTTTACCTTCCAAATATATCCAGAACCTGACCACCTCCACCATTACCGTAGGAACCACACCATCATCTCTTGTCTGGGTTACTTGATACAAAGTCAAGTTCATTTTTGTCTTTGTGTTTTTTTATTTTTAAGCATTTCTCTCTTAAAGTTTGATTTGATAGCATTTTATTATTAGGCAAAACATATATGTGATTCCAAAATCAAATTGAAAAAACAAGTTTCCTGCAAAAAGTCTAATTTTTAGGGGCGCCTGGGTGGCTCAGTCAGCTAAGCAGCCGACTTCGGCTCAGGTCATGATCTCTCGGTCCGTGAGTTCGAGCCCCGCGTCGGGCTCTGTGCTGACAGCTCAGAGCCTGGAGCCTGTTTCGGATTCTGTGTCTCCCTCTCTCTGACCCTCCCCCGTTCATGCTCTGTCTCTCTCTGTCTCAAAAATAAATAAACGTTAAAAAAAATTTTTTTTTTAAAAGTCTAATTTTTATTCTTTCCTCTCTGCACTGTTCTCCCTCTCCCCCTATACAGGTAACCATTTTGACTAAGTTTTTAGTTTGTCATTTTCTTTTTCTTTGCTTTTTTTCCTATAAGAGACACATGCATATATATGTGCATTTCCCTTAGGAAAAAATATGAGAATGATAGATAAGTGGTAGTACATCATACACACTTTTCCTCATCTCGCTTTTGTTAGTTACCAGTATATGTTGAACATCAGGTAATCAAGGTTTTTTAACTTTTAAAATTCTTTTTCTTTTTAATGTTTGTTTATTTGCGGGGGGTGGGTGCAGAGAGAGAATGAGCAGGGGAGGGGCAGAGAGAAAGACACAGAGTCCAAAACAGGTTCCAGGCTCTGAGCTGTCAGCACAGAGCCCCACATGGGGCTCAAACTCATGAACTGTGAAATCATGACCTGAGCCGAAGTCAGATGCTTAACCTACGGAGCCACCCAGCTGCCCCAGGGTTTTTTAACTTTTAAAGATTTCTTTCTTTTTTTTTTTAAGACAAGTGATCTTTATTATTATCATTATTATTATTATTATTGTTGTTATTTTGAAAGAGAGAGGGTATGTGTGTGTGAGCAGGGAAGGGACAGAGGGGGGGCGGGAGAGAGAGAATCAGAAACAGACTCTGCAGTCTCAGCACAGAGCCCCACGCGGGGCTTGAACTCACAACATGAGATCATGACCTAACCCAAAACTAAGAGTCAGACGCTTAACCGACTGAGCCACCCAGGTGCCCCTAAAGATGGTTTCTGAATGTTACTCAGTAATAACATACTAAGCATAAAATTAAAATATCTCCTCCCATACATCCAATATCAATTTACTTCAGATCACACATATAACTTTCAGAGAGATGATAGAATTAGCAATTTTTTTTCCACAAAGACTCCTCCCAATTTAGAAATAAAAACATTTTCCAAGTGGAGATTATATGTATCAGTCAATATCATCATTAAAAATATTTGTAGCAGGGGCGCCTGGGTGGCTCAGTCGGTTAAGCGTCCGACTTCGGCTCAGGTCATGATCTCACGGTCCGTGTGTTCGAGCCCCGCGTCGGGCTCTCTGCTGACAGCTCGGAGCCTGGAGCCTGTTTCCGATTCTGTGTCTCCCTCTCTCTCTGACCCTCCCCTGTTCATGCTCTGTCTCTCTCTGTCTCAAAAATAAATAAACATTTAAAAAAAATATTTGTAGCAGATATATATATACATGTAGCATATTGTATTCATGATAAGACATGAAGGATTTACGTTGAAAGGGCACATGCCTTACATTTGCTGTCTCTGGGATTATCTTTTCTACCTGTTTCTAAGATTCATCACTTTTGTGTATATCCAGTTTAGCATTTGACCAGGTCTGTTGCCTGTTAACCATTTGGATATAGAGTGTTCAAAATGACTAGATGAAAGTCTAGGGACCAAGCAACTATTTTTGTTGCCATGTTTTTAAATTTTCTGGATTGTTGGGCAGTAAAGATAGAGGTACTTTCCAAGAGTCTTCTAGCTTGCTAATATGTGACTCTGAGAAAGCGCAAAAGGTCAGCTCAGATACACTTTTGCACACTATAGGGGAGTTTAATTTCCCCTCCCCAGTTCATCTGGTTCTTCAGAATATTTAGTATTAACAGTTTACAACTTTTAAATTCTAATCTATCATAATAGAAAGCCAGGAAGTACCAAAATTAAATATGTCTACCTAAAGATAGAGGGATTGGGGTACCTGGGTGGTTCAGTCAGCTAAGCATCTGACTTCGACTCAGGTCATGATCTCGTGGTTTGTGAGTTCAATCCCCGGGTCAGGTTCTGTGCTGACAGCTCAGAGCCTGGAGCCTGCTTCATATTCAGTGTCTCCTCCTTTCTCTGCCCCTCCCATGCTCATGTTCTGTCTCTCTCTATCTCTCAATAATAAATAAATGTTAAAATTTTTTTAAAAAAATAAAGATAGAGGGATAGTAAAAATGAGTGAACATAGCATTTTCTATTTGATCAAGATGAGAATCTTGATTCAGTCTTGGAATGAGTGATTCTGTCAGAGACACTTTAGGAGTGCCTGGGTGGCTCAGTCCCTTGGGCATTCAACTTCTGCTCAGGTCATGATCTCATGGTTCGTGAATTCAAGCCCACTTCTGGTTCTGTGCTAACAGCTCAGAGCCTGGAGCCTGCTTCAGATTCTGTGTCTCCCTCTCTCTCTCTGCCCCTCCTCCCATCGTGCTGTGTCTCTGTCTCTGTCTCTCTCTCAAAAATAAACATTTCAAAGTCATTTTAAATATAGAGTTTTCTCTTTATTGTATTTCATTTTTACTGATACGATATTAAATACATATTCAAATTTTATAGTTTCTATTTAATATAATTTAATTTTTCACATATATGAAAGATTTTCTAATTCTTATTGTAAAAAGTTATCTATATAGCTTGTATACTACTAATGAGAGCTTGAAAACAAAATTATATTCTTTGTGAGGGTACTTAATGTCTTCAGTGTTATCATGTAAATGAATGTATTCTTTTCAAAGCTTTGTCTACCATACTCTCTTTATTGATGGAATCACTTACCTATGTGCCACAGACAATGCCTTGGATACTATAACACCATCTGCATTTCTTAAAAACGTAAGTAACTTCTTACACTACTTTAAGGATTTTTTGCAGTTATTGAAATTATGAGGTCTCTGTTTTATACTGTGTTAGTAATAGTGTCACTAACCAAAAGCAGATCACTGATTTGTCTATAAAGCAGAGTTATTAATGACCCTCAGAAATTTCTTTTTTTTTTTTTTTTTTTTTTTTTTTTTTTACCTTCAGAGATTTGACTCTATCCTTCATCTGCCCTGTTTCCACACTTCCCTTGACCCTAAAGCAAGGTCTGCAAAGACTATCCACACAGATCTATTAGGCTCTCTCCTTGTGTTTGTCTTGTTCTGTAAAAGAGAAATTAAACTTTACTAATATTTAATATACCTTTTCAATAGCATGTGTATTTAATTTACAAGTAATTATATACAAGACACTTCTGGTTGAAAATATGAATCAATTATAAGAGTTAAATGAAAAGAAAAAAATTGTTTAATCAAGACGTACTATCTTTAGGGAAGTTTTAACTGAAAATTGTCAGAAAATATAAAATATGGTAAATACAACATGTACGTATATGTACTTACATACATTCATGAGATTTTATAAATTTCTTAAAGGTTAATTAGCCTTCTCAATAGATATCAGCTGTTGCTGATTATCACCCCAAGTTTGATCTCCAGCCAGCACCAAGGAGACTTTATAAAAGCCAGTCTCAGAGACAGAATGGGGCTAACCCATTATTCGAGTAACTTTATAGCCCAGATAGTACATTTGTTTCTTATTTTAAAGAGTAAATGATACTAGAGCACCTGGGTGGCTTAATCTGTTAAGCATCCAACTATTGATTCCATCTCAGGTCATGATCTCACTGTTTGTGAGATCAAGCCCTCTGTCAGGCTCCATGCTGACAGTGCAGAGCCTGCTTGGGGTTCTCTCTCTCCCTCTCTCTCTCTCTGCTGCTCCCCAGCTTGCTCACTCTCTCACTCTTTCACTCTGTCTCTCTCAAATAAAGTAAACTTTAAAAAAAAGTAAATGATACTCTCCCTCTCTCTCTCTGCCCCTCCCTTGCTCATGCTCTGTCTCTATCTCTCAAAAATAAATGTTAAAAAAGGGCACACCTGGGTGGCTCAGTGGGTTAAGTGTCTGACTTCGGCTTAGGTCATGATCTCACAGTTTTTGAGTTTGAGCCCCAACTCAACTCTGTGCTGACAGCTGAGAGCCTAGAGCCTGCTTCGGATTCTGTGTCTCCCTCTCTCTCTGCCCCTCCCTTGCTCATGCTCTGTCTCTCTCTGTCTCTCAAAGATAAATAAATGTTAAAAAAAAAAAAAGTAAATGATACTAATCTTTAATTTATGCACAAATTTTTAATTCAGAACAATATTATAATAAAAAATATTCATGGAAAAATTAGCTATCCTATAGTTACTAATTGTTATTTTCCATTCATATTCATGAATTATGTATATATTTCATTTGTTTAGTGTACCATCTTGCTTTAATACAACTCAAACTGTACCACATATAGAATCAAGGATCATAAGAACTGTAATTCACTCTTCAGATATGCCTTGACAATCCCTAGAGTCTAGATACTAAACACTGTTAGCCATTTAACTGACTATACTCTAATGTTTTCTCTCTCTGCTACTGTGACAAAACATCCCAACTTTACCACCTTTTCAAAACCAGATGATACCAAATTGCCAACCACATAAATTTTACCACTACTTCTGGGGAATACAACGTCGAGTACAAACAATTGAAAGAATTCCTTCCTGAGACTTTGAAATGTCCTTTAACAACCATAAGGGTTTGAAAGATAGTATCATGACACTTAGTTGGGATTGTTTAGTTATCGTTGAGTGGATTTTGAGGGTAGGAGCAGGAGGGCACATTTATTTAGAAAATATCATGGCCATCCATCTTTCTTTGTCTCCCAGAGGTGAACATCTGCTCTTCCCCTCAAGTCCTCAGACATACCAAAGGCTCCAAGCGGTATCTGCAGTCTCACTACGTGAGATTGTGATCTGTACTGCAGCAGTGGAGAAGACTGAGCAAGCACAGTTTTCATAAATACTGCATCTTTAATTAGAAAGGACACTCTCCCACCAAAAAGCTAGAAACGGTGCGGAAATACAATATTCTTTTACTTCACATTTCTGCCAGATTTTGCTTCAAATAAACATTTGCTCTGTAATTCTCCAGTTAAATTATCTACACAGGTTAAACATTTCCATTAATGTCCCTAGGTTAGCGACACTTTTCTGAGAAATCCTTTGATGTCACAAGAACATTTTTCTCCTTCAAATGCAGTTGCTGCAGATTTTCAACAAGTATTAGGGAAGTATATGGTATGTAACCTCCAACTGTACTCCTAAACATTGTATGACAGCTGAAAAATCAGTTTGGAATTAGGAGATAAGAGCTGTAAAGATGAGAACTGAGGATTTCTATTCTTATATAATGATAAGGAATGATATCCTCAATATATTGGTAAGTGAATAAAGCAAGATAGAGAAAGTATATATGGTATACCATTATTTGTTTACCAATCTTATACGCAGCCATTTAAGAAAGAGGGAGTAAATACAAACATATTTATTTGTTTGCTTATAGTCAAAAAAAAAGGGAGATTGGGGGCAAGAAAAGGATAAATCAAAAACATTTTAATGGTTGCCTACATAGGGATAAGGGGCAGGAATAGAAACAAGGCCTTTCTGAATGAAACTTATTTTGCAAATTTTACTTTGGAACCATGTAAATATTTTACATAATTATAGAATACTATTAAATTAAATTTTTAAAAAATAGTCCCTAGAGTGAAATAAGACAGTCCCAAGAGGACAAATACTGTGTGATTCCATTTATATGAGGTACCTAAAGTCAGATCTGTAGGGACAAAAAGTAGAACAACAGTTGCCAGAGCCTGGGGGGAAAGGAAGAGGAGGAATTGGTGTTTAAGGGGTATAGAGTTTCAGTTTGGGAAGATGAAAAATGTTCTGGAAATGGATGGTGGTAATAATTGCACAACAATGTGAATATACTTAATGCCACTGAACTGTACAGTTAAAAATCATTACAATTGTAGGGGCGTCTGGGTGACTCAGTCGGTTAAGCATCGAACTCTTGATTTCCGTTCAGGTCATGATTTCATGGTTTGTGGGTTCAAGCCCCACATCAGGCTCTGAGCTGGCAGTGCAGAGCCTGCTTGGGATTGTGTCTCCCTCTCTCTCTCTGCCCCTCCCTGCTCACTCTTGCTGTCTCTCTCTCAAAATAAATAAACTTAAAAAATTTTTTTTAAATCATTACAGTGGTAAATTTTGTTCTGTATATCTTACCGTAACAATTTTTTTTATTTTAAAAAAGTAATCCCTAAAACTCAAAAAAAAAAATCTAATAGGTTTTTTTTTTAATGTTTATTTATTTTTAAGAGAGAGAGAAAGAGATAGAGGATGAGGGGCAGAGAAAGAGGGAAACAGAATCCAAAGAAGGCTCCTGGCTCTGAGCTGTCAGCATAGAACCTAATTGTGTATTGAGCTGATGACTTAAAAGATAGTGAAAATTTATTTCAACCGACTTTAAGAAACAACAATTTGTATATTCCTAGTGAGATTATACCCTAATGACAATAGAACTAAAAAATAAATATTAAAGTTTTTATTTTCAAGTGTCCCATTGTTAATAATGACATTGGTGTTGCTATTCTAAAATTGGTTTATATAAATATATTACTTAGAGTAATCAAGTTAATGTCATTAGGAATCAAGGTTTTCAGCAATAGTTGCAAATATAAAATCAAAGAATTGAGTAAAACCTTATAATCCTAAATTTTACTTGAAAATTAAAAAAAATTTTTAAAGAAAATTAAATACTGAAAATTTTAATTGAAAGTTACATATTGAAATTTTTTTCACTGAAAATATATCAATCCTTTTTTCTCTTTTAAAAAAAGTATAATGGGGCACCTGGGTGGCTCAGTCAGTCGAGTGACCAACTCTTAATTTTGGCTCGGGGCATGATCTCGCAGTTTGTGAGATCAGGCCCCTCGTGATTTGTAATTATTTCTCTCCCTCTCTCTCTGCTCCTTGTTCTCTCTCAAAATAAATAAATAAACCTCATAAAAATAAAAAATAAAAGTATTTCCTAGGCTGTCTATTGAAAAACATTAGAAATAATGACCAACCCAGTAGCAGTGTGCCCCCTTAGCATCTAGATTATTGTCTCTAAATACCATTTTACACTAAAAAGAATAAGACCTAATTGCAGATGTCAGGCAGGAAACATATAAGCCAGAAACATTTTGTCATACCAGAAAAAAGGAAGCTTTCAAAGTTCACTGTACTCTTGTCAAAAGACTTTAGGAGCCAACTTGAAGTAGCTAACACTTGTCAGTAATGGAATAACTGAACATCAAAAAGAATAATAACTGCAGTGGATTGTAACACATCATATATGTTAAAACTCCTTGAGTTCCTAGATACTATCAAGGGGGGGAATAATCCCTCGTCAGTCAGCTCTGGAAGATTCTAAGGATCCACCTCATCACTCCAAAAACCAATAAATAAAAGGCTCAACCATTTATTCTGACTTTCTTATATGAACTGTACTTCAGATAAAACAAATAGTTGATAGGGAAAAAGGTTTTTTTTTTTTTTTTGGTCTTTATATAGACCAAATATAGAAATACTCCAGCTAATAAACAAAGAAGAGGTAATAAATTTCACTATTTTACAATCCCTAATGTAATAATAGATCTAGGCAGTGATCATTGATGACTGACAAAATTAGGTGAAACGCTGATGGGGAAATTCATAATAAATGAAATGAAACTGACTCAAAATACCTAAACCCACTGGGGCACCTGGGTGGCTCAGTCAGTTAAGCGTCCAACTTCAGCTCAGGTCATGATCTTGCAGTTTGTGAGTTCCAGCCCCACATCCAGCTCTGTGCTGACAGCTCAGAACCTGGAGCCTGCTTCAGATTCTGTGTGGCCCTCTCTCTCTGCCCCTCCCCCGCTTGTGCTCTGTCTGTCTCTGTCTCTCAAAAGTGAATAAATGTAAAAAAGAAATTTTTTTTTAAATACCTAAACCCATTGATTATTCCTAAGGTCACAATAAGGGAGACAATCAGTCATCAGTTATGTGTTTCTTGATGTCACACAGTAAGTAGTATATAGCACACATCTGAAGTAGGCTTGCCCAAAACATCAAACCTGAATAGGACCAAGCCTTTATATCTAACTACCAGTTTACAGGAAATAGAGAGATCAGTGACCACATTAAATGATACACAGCAACCCAATCAGCAAAATCCAGAATATGAGAAACTCTACAAGACAAATAATCAAATTTCTTCAACAAATAAATTGCAATGGGGAAAAAGTTAAGGAGAATCCACAGATTAAAAGAAACTTATGCATATCAACTAAATGTGGACTTTGGATCCTGGATCAGCAAAACAAATGTTAAAAAACAAAACAACTATGATTTTTTTTATAAATTTGTTACAAACTGGATGTTTGATGATATTAAGGCATTTTTATAGATACGATAATGATGTTGTAGTTTTATTTTTAAGAAAAATGAGGCCATATCTTTTAGAGATACAAACTGAAGCATTTACAAATTAAAATGATAGAATGTCTGGGATGTTCTTTGAAACAATACATTTGGGGAAGAGGTAATTGGTAGTAGTATAGATGAAACAAGATTGGCCATGTGTCGATACTCAGTGATGGGTACATAGGGAAGGGTTATACTGTTCACTCTGCATTATACTGTTCACTCTGTATATGAACTTTTCCGTATTAAAATATTCTCAGTATAACTGTTTTAGTTTTCTAATTATGTATTTAACAAATCAGTACAAATCAGCAGCCTAAAACAGCACACATTTATTATCTCCCAGGTTCTGTGGGTCAGGAATCCAGGCAGGACTTAACAAGTTCTCCTCAGGGTCTCACACAAAGTTGCAGTGAGTTTGTTAGCCAGGCTGTGTTCTCATCCAGGAGCTCTGGGGAGTATTTGGCTTCCAGGCTCATTCAGAGCCTGTTGCAAAATTCATTTCCTTACAGCTGTGCCAGGGATGCAGCTTTTTACTGGCTATTGACCAGGGCACACCCTCAGGTCCTAGGAACTGACAACAACAGGTCCTTGCCAGTTGCTGTCCTCAATCTGGCTGCTTCCCTGTCAAGACTAGCAGAGGAATCTCTCTCACTCCAGTCTACTAAATATTATATAATGTGACATAATCACAAGAGTGACATCCCATCACCTTTGCTTCTCTTAATTAGAAGCAAGTCACACTTGGGGGTGGGGAGGGGCGGTTTACAAGGATGTGATACATTGGGGGGGTCACCATAGGGTGTGTCTACCACAATGCCTAAAAAATACTTAAGGATAGATGCTTTTATATTAAATTCATAATTTTTTTAAATTTTTTTTCAACGTTTTTATTTATTTTTGAGACAGAGAGAGACAGAGCATGAACGGGGGAGGGGCAGAGAGAGAGGGAGACACAGAATCGGAAACAGGCTCCAGGCTCCGAGCCATCCGCCCAGAGCCTGATGCGGGGCTCGAACTCACGGTCGGCGAGATCGTGACCTGGCTGAAGTCGGACGCTTAACCGACTGCGCCACCCAGGCGCCCCGTAAATTCATAATTTTTTATGAAGAATTCTGCATATTCTACACAGCCAAAATATATTATTGACAGAGCTCCCCCAAAACTAGTTACCATATGAAAATATGCATATTTTAAGCAGTTAACACATCTGACATCAAAGACATTTCTTTTTAACATTTATAAACTAACCTGGTAAGCATTAAATCTGTAGAAAATTTTTAAAAGTGTTGTTGAATTTCTTATACTATAATTAACAAAAGAAAAATGTTTTGAGAGATTTAAATATATGTGTGTGTGTGTGTGTGTGTGTGTGTGTGTGTGTATGTGTGTATATAATCTGAATGCCAATGAATGGACTATAAATACATTATCTTAACAAATCTTAAATGATTCTCTTAGGTTAAAAAACTTAAACATTTTTTAAAAGGAGAGAAAGAAAAAAGGAACAAAAAGAAAAATAAAAAATTAACCATTCATCTTAAGTCGATTATATCTGCAAAGACCTTATTTCCAGATAAAGTAACATTCACAGGTTCCTGGAGTTAGGAATTGAACATATCTTTTGGGGGACACAGTTCAACTAGCAACCTCCTCTTTTCTACATTTACCTAGTGAGCTCCTCACAAAACATCAATTGTAAGTTGCATGGTCCCATAACCAACAAGATCAGAGTTCTGTCTAAGGTGGATTTGATCACTTGCCAACGAGCAGGGTTTTTTTTTTTTTTAATTTAAAATATTAAGGCTTATTAGTTGGGGCAGCTGGGTGGCTCAGTTGGTTGGGCATCTGACTTCAGCTCAGGTCATGATCTCGCGGTTCATGAGTTCGAGCCCTGCATCGGGCTCTGTGCTGACTGCTCAGAGCCTGGAGCCTGCTTCAGATTCTGTGTCTCCCTCCCTCTGCTCCTCCCCCACTTATGCTCTGTCTCTCTCTCTCCTCTCTCTCTCTCTCTCTCTCTGTCTCAAAAATAAATAAAGCTTAAAAAACAATGCTCATTAGTAAAGTAAAATAATACAAAAGTATATGAAGCAAAATACGAGTATCTCCTACAATCTCAGTCAAACCCCCTGAGGTGAGCACTCTTAACAGTTTAGTGTATAACCTTCCAGAATTTTTTATGTGTATAAACATACATATAAATATAAATGTATGCACATGTATGTAAGTATACATTTTTGTATACATTATATGTTTATAATATATATAACATAAGTTTATACATACATTTTAAATTCACAAAACTAAGGTCATTAATACAATGGGTAAAGGCTTGATCTCTGGAACTTGAGTCTGAATCCTTGTTTTGCTTCTAGCTGTGTAACATTGAGTACGTTATTAATTTCTCTCAGTCTCTGTTTTCTTCCTTAGAAAATAAAATGATAAAAGTACTACCTTATACGGTGGTTTGGAAATTAAATGAGTTAATATGTGTGAAGTGCTTAAAACAGCACCGGGCACATACTAAGTGTTCAATAAGTTATTATTTAATATTGTTCTGCAGCTGTAGCTTTTTATATATAACACTACATTGGAATGACCATTTTTGTTAACATGGATAAAGTGGACGACATAAAATAGGAACAAAGGACAAGAACAATGAATGGAAAACGGTAACAAATATGGTAGATATTAGTCCAACTATATCAATAATCACTTTAAAAGTTAATGGTCTAACTTTTCCAAAGAAAACATCCAGATGGCTAACAGATACAGGCAAAGATGCTCAACATCACTCATCATCAGGGAAGTATAAATCAAAACCACATTGAGATACCACCTCACACTGGTCAGAGTGACTAAAATTAACTCAGGAAACAACAGGTGCTGGTGAGGTTGTGGAAAAACGGGAACCCTCTTGCACTGTTGGTGAGACTGCAAACTGGTGCAGCCGCTCTGGAAAACTGTGGAGGTTCCTCAAAAATTAAATATAGAATTACCCTACAACCTAGCAATAGCACTACTAGGAATTTATCCAAAGGATACAGGAGGGCTGATTCATAGGGGCACATGTACCCCAATGTTTATAGCAGTGCTATCAACAATAGCCAAATTATGAAAAGAGTCCAAATGTCCATTAATGTCCATTGATGAATGGATAAAGAAGATGTAGTATATATATATATATATATATATATATATATATATATATATGTAGTGTATATATATATATGTAGTGTATATATATATATGTATATGTATATATATATATATATCCATTGATGAATGGATAGAGGTACTGTACTACTGTACTGTACTATATATATGTGTAAAAATGAAAAAGAATGAAATCTTGCCATTTGCAACAAAGTGGATGGAACTGGAGGGTATCATGCTAAGTGAAATAAGTCAGAGAAAGACAGATATCATGTTTTCACTCATATGTGGAATTTGAGAAACTTAACAGAAGACCATGGGGGAAGAGAAGGAAAAAAAAAGTAGTTACAAACAGAGAGGGAGGCAAACCATAAGAGACTCTTAAATACAGAGAACAAACTGAGGGTTGAAGGGGCGGGGGGGGGGGTGGGGAGGAGGAATGGGTGATGGGCATTGAGGAGGTCACTTGTTGGGATGAGCACTGGGGTGTTGTATATAAGTGGTAAATCACAGGAATCTATTCCCAAAGGCACACTGTATACACTGTATGTTTGCTAACTTGACAATAAACTATATAAAAAAATAATAATAATAAAGTTAATAATCTAAATACACCAATTAAGAGACAGATTGTAAGGTTGTTTCAAAAAATTGTCAAGAGAATGAGAAGACAAGCCACAGACTGGGAGAAGATGTTTGCAAAAGATACATCTGTTATCCAAAATACACAAAGAACTCTGAAAACTCAACAATAACATAAAATAGCCTGATTTAAAAATGGGCCAGAGTCACCTAGGTGGCTCAGTCAGTTAAGTGTCCAAGTCTTGATTTTGGCTCAGGTCATGGTCTCACAGTTGTAAGATGGAGCCTTGAGTCAGGCTTGATGCTGGGTGTGGAGCCTGCTTAGGGTTCTCTCTCTCCCTCTCCCTCTGCCCTTCCCGCCACTCTCACTTGCACATGCGCATGCTCTCTCTCTCTCAAAAAAAGGTGGGGGAGGGACTAAAGGAGTGCCTGGCTAGCTCAGTCGGTAGAGGATGTGACTCTTGATCTCAGGGTTGTGGGTTAAAGCCCCATGTTGATTGTAGAAATTACTTTTAAAAATAAAGACTTTAGGGGCACCTGGGTGGCTCAGTCAGTTAAGCTTCCGACTTCAGCTTAGGTCATGATCTCATGGTTTGTGAGTTCAAGCCCCAAATTGGGCCCTATACTGACAGCTCAGAGCCTAGAGCCTGCTTCAGATTCTGTGTCTCCCTCTCTCTGTGTTCCTCCTCCACTTGCGCTCTGTCTCTCTCTCTCTCAAAACTAAATAAACGTTAAAGAAAATTTTAATAAATAAACATGAAAATAATTTTTAAATAGAAAGGCCAAAATTCAAAACACTGACAACACCAGTGCTGACAAGGAAGTAGAGCAGTAGGAATGCTTCTTCACTACTGATGGGAACGCAAAATGCTAGTCACTTTGGAAGACAGTTTGGCAGTTTCTTACAAAACTAAACATACTCTTACCATATGATCCAACAACCACACCTTTGTTATTTACATAAGTTGAAAAGTAATGTCCACACAAAAGTCTTCATACAGATGTTATAGCAGCTTTATTTATACTTGCCAAAACATGGAAGCAACCAAGATGTTTTTCCATGGGTAAATGGATAAACTGTGGTACATCCAGACAATTGACTATTATTCAGCACTAAAAAAAAATGAGTAAATCAAATCATGAAAAGATATGTGGGAAACTTAAATACATATTACTAAGTGAGGGGCGCCTGGGTGGCTCAAGTCAGTTAAGCGTCCAATTCGTGGTTTCAGCTCAGGTCATGATCTCAGGGTTTCATGAGTGGAGCCCCACACCCGGCTCTGTGCTAACAGCACAGAGCCTGCCTGGGATTGTCTCCCTAGCTCTCTGCCCCTCCCCCGCTCGATCTTTCTCTGTCTCTCTCAAAATAAATAAATAAACTTAAAAAAAAATACATATTACTGAGTGAAAGAAGCCAATATGAAAAGCCAGTACTTGGTTCCAACTATATGACATTCTGGAAAAGACAAAGCTATGGAGACAGTAAAAAGACCAATTGTTGCCAGGGAGAAGGGAGGCATGAATAGGTGGAACACAGGAATTTAAGGGCAGTGGAACTGTTCTGTATGATACTATATTATGGTGAATACATGTCAGTATACATTTGTCCAAACCAAGTGAATGTACAATACCAACAGTGAAACCTAATGTAAACTATGGACTTTGGGTGATAATGATGCATCAGTGTGGGGTCATCCATTGTAGCAAATGTACCACTCTAGTGCAGGTTGTTGATGGGGAGCTTTGGGGAGGGGGAGGGGTGTAGGGAGGGGATAAGGGGTATGTGAGAACTCTATACTTCCCACTCAATTTTACTATGACCCTAAAACTCCTCTTTATTTAAAAAAAATTTTTTTTAATGTTTATTTATTTTTGAGAGAGAGAGACAGACAGAGCGTGAGTGGGGGAGGGGAAGAGAGTGGGAGACACAGAATCCAAAGCAGGCTCCAGGCTCTGAGCTGTCAGCCCAGAGCCTGACGCGGGGCTCAAACTCACCAACTGCAAGATCATGACCTGAGCAGAAGTCGGACACTTAACCCAGAGCCACCCAGGCACCCCTAAAACTTCTCTTTAAAAGTCTATATAAATATATAAACAACTTAAATTTTAAAAAAGACTTCCACCACTGATTGAATATATTGAAATATCACTCTTCCATCCACCCCCTCCCCTTTTTTAGCAAGATTAAGGTGGGACAATTTGAAGTTTAGTTGATTCCTTATGCTGAAATACAATTGAAATGCACCTTTGACACTTTTGTTCTAATTTGTACAATCTATTATCATATATTTTATTTATAGAAAATAATATTTGTATTATATTTCATTTCTATATAGATGCAATACAATAAAAATCAAGGTGATAGCTCAATATCTACACTGAGGAACCAAGTAACTGAAGTAAAAAATATTATGTCCAAAAATATTGATGAAATTTTGGAAAATGAAGAAAGATTGAATATCTTCACTGATAAAACCGATGATCTCCAAACAACTGTAAGTGATGTTCACCTGTCTTGATATCCAAACAGTGTCTTAGGACTTGAGACAAATGGCCAAAAGGAAATACTGTGAGGAATACCACGAATACTGTGAGATAATCCTATGTCACCAAACTATGGCTTTATCAAAAAATTATAGGGTCTCCTGGGTGGTTCAGTTGGTTAAGTGTCCGACTTCAGCTCAGGTCGTGATCTCATGGTTTGTGAGTTCGAGCCCCGCGTCGGGCTCTGTGCTGACAGCTTGGAGCCTGGAGCCTGCTTCAGATTCTGTGTCTCCCTCTCTCTCTGCCCCTCCCCTGCTCATGCTCTGTCTCTCTCTGTCTCTCAATAATAAATAAATGTTAACAAAAATTTAAAAAAAAATTATAAGAATGCAACTAAAGTATTAATTATAAAACAATGAAAATTTAAAACCCATTAAAGTAGGAGGTACTTATTTGCATAACAGATGTATTTCTTACATTAAAAAACACACAGATTAGTCAACAAATAAATTTCAAGGGAAAAAAAAGAGGGAGAACTTACCAAAAAATGGATTTAGAAGGTGTATCATTTCAGTGTGTGGTCTTTATTTGAAATTTGATTCAAACAAACTCTAAACATGAACATTTACAACTTCATGAATAAGTAGATATTTGAATTCTGACTGGATATTAGATGACAGTAAGAAATACTATTGGTTTTTAGATGTAATAATGGTATTATGGTTATGTTTTTAAAAAGTCACTACTACTAGAAATACATATTAAAATATTTTGAATGAATTTATGTAATATCTGAGATCAGCTTCAGAATAGTTCAGGAGTGGGGAAGTAGAATGAGGTATAAATGAAACAAAATTGGCCATAAGTTGATAATTGTTAAAACCAGATGTTGAGTATATAGGGTTTCATTATACTATTCTGTCAATTTTTGTATGTGTTCAAAATTTTCTATTAGAAGATAGTTTTGGGTGCGCCTAGGGGGCACAGTCCATTAAGCGTCCGACTCTTAATGTCAGCTCAGGTCATGATCTCACAGTTCATGAGTTCGAGCCCCACATCAGGCTCTGCATTGATGGCATGGAGCCTGCTTCTGATTCTGTGTCTCCCTCTCTCTCTGTCCCTCCCCCATTTGCACTCTCTCCTTCTCAAAAATAAATTTAAAAAAAAACATTAAAAATTTTAAAAAAGAAATTAGACTATGATTAAAGTCCCTGTGTACCTTTCCCAAGCCCATTCCCCTTCCACACCAGAACCACTATCATGAATGATATGAATCATTTGTATGCTTGAGTCCTGATTTGTATCTGTAGGTATATATGTATCTACATTCTTAGTTTGCATTTTTAACTTTATGTTTGTGACATTATAATGTACATATAATGAACTAAAACATAAGATTTTAGTTCAACATTATGTTTATGAACTGTATTTATTTGGACACACTTAGCTTTAATTTATCAGTTTAACTTCTGACAGTATATCATTACTATTTAAGTAAACGTAGTTGGGGGCGTCTGAGTGGCTCAGTCGAGTAAGCACTGACTCTTGACTTCGGCTCAGGTTCATAATCTCAAGTTCGTGTGTTCAAGCCCCACATCCAGCTCTGCGCTGACAGTGGACAGCCTGCTTGGGATTCTCTCTCTGCCCATCCCCCATTCTCTCTCTCTCTCTAAATAAATAAAATGTAAAAAACTTAAAACTACATAAACACAGTATACTTATTTTTTCTCCTTTTAATAAACATTAATGTAGATTCTAACTTTATTATGAACAATACTTCTTTGAACAACCTATTCATATCTCTTGGTACACTTTTGCAAAACTGTTCTTTTTGTTTATTTATTTTGAGAGAAAGAGTGCACATGGGAGGGCCATAGTGTGGAGCCTGATGTGGGGCTCCAGCTCACAAGCTATGAGTCGTGACCTGAGCCAAAACCAAGTGTCAGTCACTCAACTGATTGAGTCACCTCAATCAGGTTCCCCTGCAAAACTGTTTCTAAGACAGTGATCTGTAGAGTTTTTTGGTCATGCATACCTATTTGTAATTTTACAAATTTACAAGTGCATTCTTGAGAATGCATTTAGATATATATCTAAATTATATATTCTTCTATAATGACACTATATAATATAAAGAATATAGGAAAGTAGTAATTAAAAGAATGGGATGAAGATGAAATAAAATATTAAATAATTTGGTTTTTTAAGAAGATTAAAACTGTTTCTCTCCGATTAAGAAAAATATTAATAAGAATGTTTTTAATAATAGTAATTATAATTAAAAGTCAGATCTGATTATAATCATTATATTTTTATTTCTAAATATGGCAGATGAAATACTCAAACTAGAAGAGATATATCCTCTTTGCCATGTTTTTGTTGTTTATGTTTGCCTTATTGGTATAATTTTTTTAAGTTTATTTATTTATTTAAGTAATGAACTCACAACCCCAAGATCAAGAGTTGCACACTCTTCCTACTGAACCAACCAGCACCCCTTTATTGGTAGAATTTTTAAGCCACATGTGTACTTTTTAGTTTAGTTAAAACTAAATAATATTGCCCATAAATTCTCTTCCCCAGATGCATGTAAATTATAGGAATTGCAATACACTACAGGTAAATGGATAAAGGGGTAGGCAGTGGTCAACTCTTTGTCACTAGGGAATTTACACTTTACCCCTAAAAAACCTTAAGCGTCCTCATGTATCATTTTACGTACACACTTAGGGAAGGTGTCAGCACCTATACATATGTTGTACATTAATACATGTTCATTCCCTTCCTATTTTTTTGATTAAAATAAACAAAGAGAAGTTCTAAAATTAATTTCCTGCTTTCCAATGGAGCATCTCATGCAACTCCCTGGGATGCTTGATCTCATTGTAGAACCCTCACTCTGCTATATATAGAAAGAGAAATGAAATTGCTGGATCTTAAAATATGTGCATCTTTAAATTAACTAAATACTTCAAAATTCCTTAAGAAGTGTTGTGCCATTTATACTTCCATCAGTAGTATATGAGAGTTCTGTTACCCCACATTCTTTCTAATACTTGGGATTATGAGATTATGATTTTTAACAATCTGTAAGGGAAAGAAGATAACTATTGTCTTAATTTGTGTTTTCCTAATTTTGAATGACATTGAACAATTTTTATGTTTATTAACTATTAGAATTTGTTCTGTGAACTGCCTGTTGATATCCTTTGCCCATTTTGCTAATGTGAATCTTTATCTTTTAAAATAATTTATAGGAAATACATAAAATACTGATGTATAATAAAGGATAAAAATGGTATACAATTCTTAGTTGTTGATACTTAGTTGTATAAAGTGTAAATATGTTCTCCCAGTATGTGGCTTGGCTTTCAGCTTTGTGTAAAATACCTTTTTTAGGAAAGAAGTCTTTAACTTTCATCTAGACAAATATATCAGTCTTGTCCTTCATGGTTTATGCTTTTCTGGGTCTTGTTTAAGAACTCCTTTGAGGCGCCTGGGTGGCTCAGTGAGTATGCAACTCCTGGTTTGGGCTCAGGTCATGATCCCAGGGTCCTGGGATCAAGGCCTGCATTGGGCTTTACACGGAGTGTGGAGCCTGCTTGAGATTCTCTCTCTCCCTCTGCCCCTCTCTCCTGCTAGCGCTCTCTTCCTCCCTCTCTCAAAAAAAAAAGAACTCCTTCCTTTCCCAAAGTTATAAAGATATTCTTACATTGTTTCCTAAAAGTTTTAAATTCTGCTTCTTAAACATGGATCTTTAAAACATCTGGAATTTTGTTTTTTGCATAGAGTATGATGTAGGAATCAAAGTTTTATAATTTTCTGTACAAAAAATCAGTTGCCCAAACACCATTTATTGAATAGCACTCAGCCTTTCCAAATTTGGTTTGTAATGCCAATTATATATATATTTACATATATATGTATATATGTATATGTATGTACATATATGTATATGTAAATATATATATACTCTATTCTTTTTTCTTTTTATTTAATTCATCTAAGTAATCTCCATACCCAACGTGGGGCTTGAACTCATGACCACAAGATCAAGAGCCACATGCACTTACCAGTAGGCCAGCCAGGTGCCCCTCCCTATACATATTTAATATCTATTAATCCATTTCTTTATCCTTGGACCAGTACTATACTGTTTTAATTACTGTGGTTTTACAAGAAGTCTTAATATCTTATAGTGAATGGTATTCTACTTTTTGAAAATTGTGTTAGCAAGTCTTGCTTTCTCTTTCAGTGAATTTTAGAATCTACATCTTGAGTTACACACACACATACACACACACACAATTTTAGGATGTTAGTTGGAATTACATTAATGTGAGGAGGATTGACATCTTTAAAATATTGTTTTCACATCTCTGAATGTGCTAGGTCTCCATTTTTCTAGGTCTCTTTCTGACTCTGTTTTTTGATTAATAGGAACAATCAATTTTTGCATACTAATGTATCCTAAATCTTACTGAACTTTCATGGTAATATTATCTATGGATTTCTTTGCATTTTTACATAAAAACTTTATCATATACTAAATAATGACTATATTTTTTCATCCTTTCCCATATATATTCATTTTTTTAATTTTTTTTTGTTTAAGTACCCTCTACACCCCACATGGGGCTCAAACTCACAACCCCAACATCAAGAGTTACATGTTCCACCAAGAGCCAGGCACCCCTCTTTATTTTTGCTTGTCTTACTATGTTATCTAGGAATGCCAGTAAAATATTGACTAGAGGGGCGCCTGGGTGGCGCAGTCGGTTAAGCGTCCGACTTCAGCCAGGTCACGATCTCGCGGTCTGTGAGTTCGAGCCCCGCATCAGGCTCTGGGCTGATGGCTCAGAGCCTGGAGCCTGTTTCCGATTCTGTGTCTCCCTCTCTCTCTGCCCCTCCCCCGCTCATGCTCTGTCTCTCTCTGTCTCAAAAATAAATAAACGTAAAAAAAAAAAAATTTTTTTTTAAAATAAAAAAAAAAAATTTAAAATGAATATTTTTAATGCTTCCCAATTAAGTATTAAATTTACATTCAGATTTTGATAGATACTTTTTAACAACTTATAAATCTTCCTTTCTATTCTTTATTTGCTAAGAAATTTTATCATGACGGGGTTGAATTGTATCAAATGCTATCTTTACATTAATTGAGATAATGATTTTTCTTCTTAAACCTGTTAATATGATAAATTTCACATTAAATGTTTGTACGTGTTGTAGGATTCACTGCTATAGTTTTACCTTTGTTGCCTCAAAAGACTGACTCTAGCCGTGTATAAAAACTTACACTATATGCTATATGCGGTTGTATTCTTAACTTTTGTCTTGTGCCTGTGGTTGGTTTAATTTCCTCATTCTTAGCCTTTCGATTATTTTAATCAAGTTTTTTGTTTTGTTTTGTTTTGGTCCTTTCAAAGGACCAGGTTCTGCTTTATTTTCCATTTCAAAACTTGGTTGATTTTGAATCTTTTTGCTTCTAGTCGTTTCCAAGTGCCTGTATCCACATGTAAAGTTCTTTTCTGGACAATATTCTGAAACCCGGTTATTTCTTTGCTCCTGCTCCTTGCCCTCATGCCTCCCTCTCAATTTAAAGACAACTACTTTGAGGCCATTAGGCTTGGATAGGAAGCATATTGCACCCTTAACCTCGTCTCCACCACAGGGCAAAATCTTTTTTTTTTTAATTGAGGTAAAACTCACATAAGGTATAATTAACATTTTTAAAGTATACAATTCAGTGGCATTGAATACATTCACAGTATTGTATATCCAACACCTTACTAGTTTCAAAACATTTTTGTCACCCCAAAAAGAAACCTCATATCCATTAAACAATTATTCCCCAGGCCCTGGCAACCACGAATCTACTTTCTGTCTCTATGGATTTACCTATTCTGGCTATCTCATATAAATAGAATCATACAATCCAGTCTTTTGTGGCTGGCTTCTTTCACTTAGCATGTTTTTCTAGTTCATCCATGTTGTAGCATATGTCAGTAATTCATTCCTTTTTGTGGCTGAGTAATATTCCATTTTATGGATACACCCCTATTTGCTTATCTATTAGTCATCATTTGGTGGACATTTGGGTTGTTTCTGCCTTGGCTATTGTGAATAATGCTATTAACATCCATGTACAAATTTTTGTTTGAATACTTGATTTCAATTCCTTTGTGTGTATACATAGGAATGGAATTGCTACATCATGTGGTAATTCTGTGTTTAACTTTTTGAGGAACTTCCAAACTATTTTCCACAGTGGTTGAACCCAGTAATGTAAGAGGGTAGCCACAAGTACCCACCAGTAATGTAAGAGGGTTCAGATTTCTCCATATCCTCTCCAACACTTGTTATTTTCCATTTTTTTAATTATAGACATCCTACTGGGTATGAACTAGCATCTCACTTTTTTAACTAGCATCTCCTTTTGATTTGCATTCCCTCAATGACTAATGATGTTGAGCATCTTTTCGCATGCCATTTATAGATCTTTGATGAAAGTCTGTTCAAGTCCTTTTCCCATTTTTTTTTTAATAGGTTTGGAGTTTTTCTGTTATTGAGGGAGGACAGAATCTTAATGGGCATTTGTCATTAAAGACCTTTTCAATATTTCTATTTCTGGACCAAAAAAACATAAGCTTATCTAATGTTTCAGTGTTCCACATTTCTTCACCCTATTCCTTTTTCATTTCTTCTTGCAAACCAGCCAGTTGGTACCTTGATAAATGCAGCCAGTAACAAGAACTCACACCATTACCATTCTGTTTTCCAACATTTTCTTCCAAAGTGAAAGACTCAATAGGCAATTTGTTTGCCTTCCAAGTTGTCACAGGCAATGGTAAAACTATCCAGTGTTTTATTCTGAAGAATATAGGTCTTTATCTTTCCAGCCTCTACTACCAGTTTCTTCACTGCCTACCACCTGATGGTTAAGCCAATGCCACATGTTTTAGACTCTTTTAATAACATCTCATCCTACTACCAACTGCAGTATTAGAGAAACACTAACTGTTGAACTAAATAAAGGTTTATTTCTTGGTTGCATAACAATTTAAAACAGGTTTTCCGTGGGCATAATTTCACATGGTAATCCAGGAACCCAAGCTTTTTCCGTTTTGTGACTCTGCCATTGCCTGGGGCCTTAGAGTCTTTCCATTTCAGGTGGCAGTTGGTTAAACATGGAGTGGAAGAAGCATATTTGCTTATAGCCACTTCAGCCCAAAAGTGACACCATCATTTCTACTCACGACCTATTGGTAAGAATTAGTCTTACAGCTTTGCATATGTGCAAGAGGCAGAGAGGGAAACAGCACAGAGTGGGGTGAAGAGCCTGATAAATGTGGTCTGTGATTGGACAGTCTCTTGCCAGCAATAATTCTACATTATGAGAGGGGAACTAAAGTCTGCAGTGGATAGCTGGCTGTGTTTATCACATCTGCACTAAGGAAATTCTAAAGGAGGTATTTTAGGTAGTTGGAAAATTATCTCTGAGGAGAAATCTGACTTTCAGCAAAAAATTAAAGAGCAAAGAAAGTGGTAAAAGTGTAGGTAACATAAAATGAATATTTAGTTCAGTACAAGTGGTGAGAGGTGGTTGGATTCTGTATACATTTTGAAGGTGGAACAAATTGGAGTTGCTGACAGATTGCATGTGTGGTGAGAGGGAGTTAAGGAAGACTCCAAAGTTTTGAGCCTAGTTAGCAGGAAAGATGAAAATTCAATATAGTTCCATGTTCTCCTCATGGAGCCCAGAGATTAGCCTGCTGTGCCTGTGGGCAGTGAAATCCCAAGCCCTGGATGACAGAAGCCAATGTCCTCACCCTCCCAAATCCAGACAAGCTGCACCAGAAGTGCAATTTCTCACTGTTTGCCTAAGTTTTGGCACCAGGCTGTACTCTGACTTTCTTCCCAATTCTGCTATGAATTTAAGTTTGCTTATTATATTTTATCTAGCATTTCTGAGTAGTAATAGTGGCAGGAGGGTTATGGGATTACTTAGTCTACCATACTGCCAGATCTATTAATTTTTTTATTAGATTTTGTCTTTTGTATGGGGTAAGTGGCAACATCTAAATCCCACAAAAAATATGGCAAAAAAAGTAAGAGATTTTATTTCACTTTACTGCCTTACCTTCCAAACAAATCCCACTTTTATGCATACATGATTACATGAAGAAAAAAATGACTTCCTCTTTGAGGACAGTTGAGTAGAAGCAGCTCAATAAAACATATTTGAAGTATTTTACAGTTTTTCTCAGAATATTTTTCACACAGATACCACATAATCATTCTCACAAAAACCTCTATTTTTTGACTTGCAAAATTAGTTACCTCTTTTCCCCCTTGATCTTTATATAAAAGACTACTGAATGTCCCTTAAGAAGCTGATTTGGGGGCACCTGGGTGCCTCAGTCAGTTAAGCTTCCAACTCCTGTCAACTCAGGTCATGACCTCATGGTTCTTGACAACGAGCCCTCTCTCCTCCTCCACCCCTGCTCTGCTTGTGCTCACACCTGTGCACAAGTGCTCTCTCTCTCAAAATAAATAAGCTTTTTTAAAGGGGAAAAAAAAAAAAAAAGCCCATTTGGCTTTTTAACAAAAAGGCCAGTAAGCTTTCTCTCAGTCTGCCTACAGATAAATATGGGTCATGGATTTTAATTTGACAGATTAAACAGATACATTTATCTTGGCATACACTCAAAATTCCAATAAAATTATAGGTAAAGCAATAATTAGGAATTTTAATGTATAAATTACTAGGACAAAAAACAAGGAAAAGACAACAGGTAACAGATGGCAACAATTCTGGAAGCTAGAAAACCAATTATGAGTACTTTTTAACCTTTTTAGTAGCAAAAACCTCAAAACCTAAGTTTGTACCAGAAGACATTAAGATGCAAACTGATCCAGACCATAGAACTTTGGAAAGAATCAGAAATTGGAGATACATGGTACTTGTAAAAGTAGACATGCAATAGAAGTCTCAAGAGGAGACTAGGTATAAAGTCTTTAAAAGGAACATGTTACCTGCAGAGCCTCTTCCCTACATTTTAGAGCCACATCACTTCCTCTCCTTACCCCTGACAAAAGGATAATAAGTGTTATTACCTAAAGACAACAGACCAGAGAGGGTCTAAATTCAGAAACCATATGCAGTTGAGGCCAGAGTGACCAGCATATTAAAATCCGGTGGATCAAGTGAAAAGTTTTATCCTGAGTATCTGTATCTTTGAATATGGTGACCATTCCCCAACCTTCTCTGTCTTCAGAGAAGTAATAGAAAGTAATGCATCCCTGAAACAAGAATGAAAAGCTATGTAAAAGCTTATTCATAGAACAAAAGAGATCTTTTGGAAATTAAAACAATAGTAAAAATTTTAAATTCAGTAGAATTATTATAATATAAAGTTGAGATACTCTCTCAGAAAGGAGAGCAAAAAGAGAAAGAGGAAAGATAAGACAGCGAATCAGTCTGAGATCCAACATATGAACAACAGGAGTTTCAGACAATGAAGAAATCAAAGGAGAGAAAATTAGAGGCATACAAGAAAAATTCCTAGAACTAAATAACACGAGTTTCCAGATTGAATGAACAAAACAAGGACCATAGCAGGGCATGTAGGTAATATTTGAAATTGTAGAACATTAAAAAAGGAAGAGAGATTTTAAATGTTTTCAGAGAGAAAATACAAAGACTTGGCAATTAGAATAGCATCACATTTCTCAATAGCAATATACGGGTGCTAAAGAAAAATAGAGGAGTATTCTACGTTAAGCACTGTTGGGAATACAGCAGTGAATGAAACAAACCAAAATCCCTGCCTTCGCGGAGCTTACATTCTCAACACACAATAAATAAGATTTACATAATGTTAGATAGATAAATACCTTAAACATGTTAATTTTTTATGATTATTTTTGAGAGAGACAGAGACAGAGTGCAAATGGGTTAGGGGCAGAGAGGGAGACACAGAATCCAAAGCAGGCTCCAGGCTCTGAACTGTCAGCACAGAGCCAGAGGCTCAAACTCACAAACCATGAGATCATGACCGAGCCAGTCAAGACGTTTAACTGCCTGAGCCACCTAGGAACCCCAAGAGATAAATACTTTAGAGAAAAATAATGTATCGAAGGGAAATAGGGTTTCTGGGATGGAGATGGGGGTAGCGATTTTAAATAGGGTTATAAGGGATAGTGGCATTTAAGTAAAATCATAAAGTGAAGATGAGGAAACTGGGGCTCAAAGAGTTATTAACTTGGTCACAGAGTTAATAATTTTAATTAATAAATTCTATTAGTTTATTAAATATTTACTAAATAATATTTATTAAATATATTTATTAAACATTAATTTATTAATATTAATAAAATTACAGCTGAACTCAATGAGGAAGGCACCTGGAACCTTGGTGCATCATTTTATAAAAGCTGTGCAGACTTTGTGAGATTCTCTGGGGTTGCTCAAAACCAAGCTAAATCTGTTCTTTTACATAGCTTTATTAGGTATTAAAAGTGTGTCCATTAATCCAGATACAGAAAGAAAACATTAAATTTGTGTTTATTTCAGGCCAAAGAGTCCCAAAAAACAAGAAAGATTCTCAGAAGGATATGGTGGAAACACTTCAGAAAGATAATAATCATCACCGTGGTAATTCTCCTCTCAATCATCATCATTCTTTTAAGTACAAATGTAATACCAACCTGACCTGACCCTTTTTCTCCCCATCCCCAGCAGTTACCAATAAATTGTTGTGTGTAAATAGAGAGTTCTACAATCAACAATTATGAAATAGCATTCTCCAGTGGTAGGAAGACTGAAGGAAGAGGGTTTTGGAAGTTTTTCCTTGTCCTTGTAGTGTGCTTTATTAATTTTCGTACCTCTTCCATTTCTGTAATGCTGCCAGTTTTTTCCCCACTGCTCCAGCTACTTCCCCAGCCTCTCTGCCCTTTGTTAAGATTAAAAGCACAAACCCTGGAATCAGACCACTGAAGTTTAACTCTCCACCCTGCAAGATACCATCAGGTGACTTTGGACAAGTTGTTTAACCTGTGTCTGTTTCCTCATCTGTAAAAGGGAGCTAGTAATAATACCACATAGAATTATGTCTACCACATAGTAAATGCTATTTAAGTGTTAACTATTACTTAACAGGAAAAAAATGATTGCATTTTTGGCATTAAATCCCTAATATTTTCCTTCTTACTCAGAAGAAAAATGACTGTGATCTCATGAATTCCCTTAGAAATAGAAGTCTTGTGGTGCCTGGGCGGCTCAATTGGTTGAGTGTCCAACTCTTGATTTTGCTCAGGTCATAATCCCAGGGTCATGGGATCGAGCCCGACATTGGACTCTGTACTGAGCATGGAACCTGCTTAAGATTCTGTCTCTCCCTCTCTTTGCCCCTCCCTTGCTCTCTCTCTCTAAAATTAAATACAAATAAAAATTAATGACTCTTCACATGAGTACACAGTCCAGAAATAAACATTCACCTCTTCCACAGATTCTTTCATTTGAAATGACTACTCACACCATTGTTTTATACTAGACATTTCCTTGGGTGAAGATTTTAAAATTAGGAAGCTGTATCTCCAATAAACCTGGAGATTTCCTGTCCCATTTTACCACCCTAATAGCTTTCCCCCTACATTTCACTCAATAACCTCAAATCACTAAGATATCTAATAACCAAAACATCCAGCTTCACTTTGCAGCTGGTAACAAGGTATCATGAGTTGTTTCTTAAATGGGAACTTGAGGTCTAAAGTCAGTTTTAAAAATCACTTAGTGATCCATGGGGAAGAGTAAAAACATGGGTTCCTATCTGGTAGATAGCTCATTTTAATTCTAATGATCAAGTATCAGCACTTTATAAATAGACACCAAGCTTGTTATTCCTCCAGCACAGTATCACCTTTCCATGCACAAAGTATTTTTTAAAGGATTTTAAATGTTAGAAACTTTAGAGTTTCTGTAATTTATGTCAGGAAAAAATAGGTGTTATATTGAATATGTACTCTGATATAATGCACTAAGTGCTTTGGAGGAGGAATGTCTCATTAATTTTACAATGACATAAAGAAGTAAAAACTATTTTTAACGTTTATTTATTTTTGAGACAGAGAGAGACAGAGCATGAACGGGGGAGGGTCAGAGAGAGGGAGACACAGAATCTGAAACAGGCTTCAGGCTCTGAGCTGTCAGCACAGAGCCCGACGCGGGGCTCGAACTCACGGACCGCAAGATCATGACCTGAGCCGAAGTTGGCCGCCTAACCGACTGAGCCACCCATGAGCCCCTATTAAGTATAATGTAAGGCACATAGAAAAGTGCTGTGTAATATTTGCTCATATTATCTTTGTTTTGCAGATCAGAAAATAGCCAAGTTCAATGACATGTTCAAGGTCACACACCTAGAAAGCTGAGATTTTATGAATTCAAGTCCTGGCTGTTGTATATATGAAATCTGTATCTTTAACTCAGAGTATATTATCTGACCCCTCAATTGTGGTCCAGATTAAGACACATGGAGTATTTTTGCTTTTTGTAGGTTGGTAGGTTGTTGGGGGCGGGGGGGAGGGGGGAGGAGACAGAAATTTAAAGAGAAGCATTGTGAGAATTGCCATGTATTTTGCTATTATTTTTAAAGCCTATATAATGTGTTTCCCTTACATTTCTGTAATATATTTATAAAACAATGTATTTGTTTCCTGATTGCCAGTGAATACTAACATATGTATTGCTAGAAGACATGAACCTAAAGATCACTTAATCTACCCCCTCCCCAATTTTACATATTAGGATGCCAAGACCCAGGAACCTAAAAATGAAGAGCATGTTGTGACAAGCTTCTCTCCACTTGCAGCACAAATAAGACACAAGCTATCACTCTGGTTCCAGGCTATTAAGTCCCACATAATGCTGGTTTTCCCAGTCTTAGAACTGTCTTAGAGCTTAAGAGTTAGGAAGAAAAGCACTCGTTTAGTATGGAGTGTTTATCTGCTATTTATGCTACATCTGTCAGAAAATACCTGAGTAGATAGAAACAAATATTAAGGCAATCTTAAGACTTTTCATTGATTTATGCATCCAAACATTGTTGAGCTCCCACTCTGCACCAAAATAGTTCTAAAACATTACAATTTTATTGTAAGTTACCACATCAATAGAGATAACTGATGTTTGAGAAATTAGTGGCTATACACAGAAGTGTAAGAAATGGACCTAATCCCAACGGAAGCTAACATTCCAGTTGAGGCAGCAAGACTGAAAAAAATCATAAGCACATTTAAAACAACGCCTATTTAAGTGGCACATTGTGCAGCAGAGAATAAATTCAAGAAAGATAATGATCAACACCAGCTCCAGTCACTGATGGAGATTTTGTGGGTTGTAAGTGGGGCTGGTAATTGGATCTTACTAGAAATTGAATTTATCTTGGGGTGCCTGGGTGGCTCAGTCGGTTAAACCATATCTAACTCTTGATCTCAGCTCAGGCCTTAATCTCTGGGTTGTGAGTTCAAGTTTGGATTCCATGCTGGGCATGAAGCCTACTTAAAAAGGAAAAAAAAAAAGAATTTATCTCAATAGGTCAAGGCAGTCAACAGTAACAGTTAAAACACTTAACTATATGCCAGTAGCTGTTTAAGTACTTTACAGATTCTTTTTTAATCCTCACAACCCTGAGGTAGGGACTCATTTCCATTTTACAGATAAGAAAACTTGACAAGCTAGGTCACTTGCCTGACTCCACTGGGCTAGTAAGAGAGAGGATTAGCAAATTAAGACACTGCTTGCTGGGGGGGGGGGGGGGGGTGCAGAAAGCAGAGTAGACCTTTGGGAGTCTAATCATGCACTCATTCATCAAATGGCCTGCAACAGAGCTCAGCCTTTGGTTCTCTTCATTTCCCACACTCTCTAGGGTGCTTTTATTTACTCCCATGACATTGCCTTCTCCAGCAAGTAACCTCTCTTCTGAATTCCAAACCTTTTCCAACTCTCTACTGGATACACCCACTTAGGTATCATGCAAACACCTTAAATTTTAAATCCCCAAAACTCAACGATATATTCTTCCTCCATTCCCCACAAAAATGCTTCCTTGACCTTATTTCTTATTTATAAAGGCTTTTACACTATTCTGTAATCCAGAACCTTTTTAGCCTTTCTGCTTATCTCAAATTACTCACGAAACTCAAGGGACTTCTACACTAAATCTGAAGGTTCATAGCCAGGGAAGCCCAGAAGAGTTACAGAAGCACAAGTGGGAAGTCCTAGCAGATGCCCAGGCAAACTGCAAAGGGCACTCATCCCATCTTGGTAGACAGCTATGTGTATCTACTCCCCACAAGCCTGGCCACATTATACTCTTCACATTCAGACTGCCCAGCACATATAGGTATTAACATTTGATACCTTTTCCTATGTGTGATCTCCATAGCTCTTAAACATGGTCATAGCAATAAATATGAAGCTTTGGTTTTCAACTCTCAGACTCAGGGATCTTAATAATATAGATGCCTGGGCTCTCCCCGTTGAAGATTCTACTTAAGGCTGGGATAGGGCCTCAAAGTGTGTTTAACCTTACGATAAAGTTGAGAACTACTAACTCCAAAGCCCATTCACATGCCTATCATCAAACATCCGTATCTGAGAAATAATTTTCAGTTGGAAAACTGATGCTTAGACAAGTTAAATTTTATTTGTCCAACATCACAGGGCAAATGACAGAGCTGGACCTCAGAAACATTCTTTTTTTAAATTCTATTCCATTGAATTATGTATTAAACTAGAAATTGCTTTAAGTCTGCTAGACAATATCCTATACATTTTAATAAATCTGAAAAGATGATTTTAACTTATTTTAAATAAGTACATATTCTTGGGGCACCTGAGTGGCTCAGTGGTCTGACTCTTGATATAGGCTCAGGTCCTGATGTCACAGCTGTGAGATGGAGCCCCAGGTCAGGCTCTGCGCTGGCAACGTGAAGCCTACTTGGGATTCTTTCTCTTTCTCCCTCTGCCCCTCCCCCCCCAAATATTTAGTAGGAGACTTCTAAAAAAATAAAGTTAATATTCTCATTATAGAATCATGGCAGAACCTAAAATAACAGAACCCATTATTTAACTTGGCCTGATTTTATAGAACAAAAAGGCAAATCACAAACTGGTCACAGAGATCATTTGTGAGGGAGTGAAGACCTTCTAAGCATCATACCATGACCTGCCATAATGTCAGCCTCTCTCTTGGCAGGCCAGCACTAGGAACGACCCAAATGCCTCAGAATTCTCGAGGAACACAAACACAGGAAATGGAATAGTGGAACAATAATGTTATGTTAGGTTTCCTCTGTATTCAGAGTAGGAATACCTTGGCGAACATTAGTGCAACTTTACACATCTAATTCAATTTGCCATCTTCTGAGAAATATATACAAGTCTGCATAAATAGCAGATGCCTACCAGCACTTTCAGCAGTCTCACCACATTTGACAGCAAACCCAGTAGAGGCCAGAGACTGAATATCCCCATACAGAATCTTCCTTCTCTCACTATCCTTCCTCCTGAACATCCTGGAGAAAACTGAAAATGACCCTTCTTTCTTCCATTGAATTCAGGGACTCTTCAAATTCAAAAACTATTTGACCATTTTGCATAATCTTTCAAAAGAATCCCATCATTTAAAACTGTTACATTTTAAATATGATAGTTCTTACCTTTTCAACTAAGAAAATAAGACCTGTTATTTCAAAGTATTCATCCAAGAAGGGAAAGCTTAAATTGAAAAAAAAAGAAAGAAAAACAAAAAGACAGTGCAAAAAATGCATGAGTGCTATAAGAGTTTAATTGTAAGACAAAAGCACTACATTATAAATTTGAACATAAGTAATCTTCCAGAAAAGAAAATTTAGTGCAAATTAAAACCCCACTAAAGCCCACTATAAACTTAATATGAACTCTAAAAGTAGGCTTCCGGAAATGGAAACACTTGGTTCTAACAGAATTTGCTGGGGGAGAATAGGTTTTGAAAATGTTAAATGGTACAGAGAACATCACGTTAGTGTGAAATCAAGTCAACCAGGTACTAAAAAAAAAAAAAAAAAAAAAAAAAAAAAACAAAGACATGCTGATAGGTCTTAATACATAAAACTAATTGACTAGTAGTAGCATGCTTTATTATATATCAATGATTGTAGAAGCAATGTACAACAAATTTCTGAGCATTTTGAAGTTTTCTTTATTGCCTTAGCTAATTTAACTACACTTATAACAGCCAGAGCCATCTTCCAATTTTTATTTTAAACGGGTTCTACTTAGTGAGATTGGCAAGTGTCTTCTAAAAGTGTGATTAAGCCTTGTGTAATCCAAGGCCATCCATACAACAACAAAGGGGAATTATATAATTCCTTAAGTATTTATTCAAAGCATCGCTTCCATGACATGTTAAATGTCGCTTTTAGGTAACATTAACAGACCTCTTAAGTTTCTTCAAATATTTTATTTTTCAGAGAAATGAGAGAGGCAGGAAAAATAACCTCGCATTTAAATCCCGAAGTGCAAACAATGTAGCCTATCCAATTACAAAATAAATTGTATACCAATTAACCTTGAAGTTTAAATGATCTTCCTATCAAGTGACTTAAGTTTCTCAAAATAGAATTCAGTAACTTCTATCATTGTTAAATGAATTAGCACCTCCCCTAATGCCTATTCTGTACTTTCTCGGAAGACTTTAAAGAATTCCTCTCCTGACAAGTAAAGTAACTGATTTGGACTGTTAACAACAAAGAACACCTTGCTCTTAAGATCTAATTCTTATGAAGCATCACCTTTTAAAAGCAGTACAGTAATTTTGCAAGGTCCTTTTTTCATGCCTTTAGAGCCCCCCTTCTGTCCCCCCAAATTTACAGGGCTTGCTGGGGTAAATTAACACTTAGCAGTCACCCATTGCTGTCTTCCTAAATTGCATAGTCCCTTGGATACCACAGTTGTTACCTAAGGCTACTCCTATACTACAGCCATTGAAAATAAGAGGCTGCTGGAAATCACTAGAGAATCTAAAAGATGCTAAGGATAGTGGGACAATATGTAACAAGCCCAACCCAAAACTACAGCAAGTCAATTTCAGTTACTAATTACCAATTCACAATGGAATGGATGAGTGACATCAGTGACAAACTAAAGTGGGGCAATATGCAGGCAATAAGGAAAGTGTATCGCCTATAGTTAATTTAAAAATCATAAAACCAACTCCCCACGTTCCGAGCCTACTGCTACTTCCACCACATCTCTTCCCCCACTTGGTACACTATTACTCATTGTCATCTCGGTGCTCGCCTTCGGCAGCACATATACTCATTATCATCCTGTACACTCATTAGAATGCCAAGTCTTTCTGATTTTTTTTCCAAGCAAGACTTAAGGGATCATGATTAAAATGCTTGAGTGGCATTGTTTTATGAAACACACACCTTTGTCTTTACCCGAAATAAAAGTAAAAACAAAAAATCTTTATGAAACAGCATTATTTAACCATCTTAAAGCAACAATACCTAAAACTTTAGAGTAGCGAAGATCACTTGGAGTGGGGTGTGAAATCCAAGTTCCCAGGCAACACCTGAACAATTCTGATTGATTCCGATATAAATGGGCTCAAGCCTCTTTGAAATGAGGATTATAACTAACCTTTCTCCAATTTTACCAATTATAGGCAACTGACAGCAATTAGCAGGCCAGGCAGATTCAATTTGCACAATTGGATATTCATCTTGCCAGAATTACTTCAGCCATGGAGATTTTCAGGCTAGACTTCAACATGGCCAGCAGTGAAGAAAAGATAAAGAATGCACTCTCAGCTTGCCCAAAGTAGATAGTAAAAATCAGTTTTTATGAATAATTCGGAGTCATGCTTAAATGTTAGAGAGCTGATAAATTAGAAGTAAACTGCTCCCAAAGAAATTTACTCACCTAGATTTTGACATTTCAAGTTAATGTGACCCCAAGCCAAATAAAATTATACATTTCAGAAAACCAAAATTTGCTGTGGTAGGCAGTGGGTTCAGTTTTGATTTTCCCAATACCTCAACGCCATAAGGTACTTTTAAAGTACAAGACAACAATTTCAAAGAACTTTTCCAAGCAGTAAAAAACCAAAAGTGCATATAGAATGCACAGGCCTTGTAACTTAGATGCTAACGTTAATGAAACCACCTTTCAAAATTACCTCAGCATGAAGGACACCTGGACAGATGTTCCACATAATGTATTCTAACTTGTGCACATCAATGAAGCAACTGCCATCCCAATGTGCAAAGAGTAATGTAGTAACAAAACCTGTAACCTTATAAAGCTCATTGAAGGTTAAGAAAGGAATAAAAGCCCAAAACCCCAAGAAGAGAGATTGTAACTCACCTGGTAGCACACACCTAGTAAACCAAAGGTATCAAAACTTGAACTAGGCCGGCAGACCAGACCAAGAACTCACACATTACTTGAAAAGAAGGAAGATTGACAGTTCTAATCAGTCTACAAAACTGGTGGAGAATTGAAATAAAAGCTAACACTGTCCATTAATAGAGATTGGTTCCATAATAAACTAGCAAACTACGTATGAAATTTATTGGCCAAATTCTGGAAGGTATTATGCTAGAACACTATGTGGATTTTAATTTACCTGCCCCTTTATGTTCTCCCAAACCTTCCGTCACCAACCACCCCCACGCAAATAAAAAAGGCTGCTAAAAAATAAGACCCTATCACTTCTAGTCCCTTCTGAAATTCTACTAAAACCCGTTACTTTAAAGGGCGGGGGTGGGGGGTGGGAGGTGGAGAGACAACATTTAAAAACCTTGAGGACAAAGAACGGGAAAGGAGACAACAGCAACAAAATTTTGGAAATTGCAAAGCTTATGAACAAGTGGTAACGGACTCGACCAACAAGAAAACCAAATAGGCTGTCAGCAATGAGGATATCCCTCCCAGACTGTACCACAGAACCCCTGCAAAGGCTTAGCAATGGACAGCTCAGGTACCTTTAAAAACAGGTAAAAGGAGTAAGAGGATTGGTTCAAAATGTTTGATAGTTAAACCCTTAGTTCTTCTGTATTGATGAACAGAAACCCATTCCTGGCAGAAAACTGGAGTTTATCTGAAGTACATAAGAAAAGGTGGTCTTTGTACTCAACAGGCATAGCGTGAAGAAAATAAAGTACTTCACTTGTTCAGAACCCTCAGCCGTTTTCCTTCACTGGGATCCCAAACACTGGCAGCCAGTTTTTTGCACTTTTTTTCCACCCTTCTGGTAGGAGTAGACAAAGACTTCTGGTGAATCTGACCAGGTAGGCTGCAGGGCAGGGGGAAGGGTGTGAGGGAGAGGGGGAATATCAAAGGGTTCCTCAATAAAACGACAAAGCACTTAATAGTCAGATCACTTGGATCTGACATGAATGCCAAAAGTTAAACCCTAGCCCAATCCACAACATCCAATTAGCTTTTAAATATGAGCCACAGATCACCAAACATTTGAGGAAAATGTGTAATATGAGAGGCAGAAGTTCAAGCAACAGCAAAGTATCTTGGAAACAAACCTTTAAAGTTATTAATAACCTTAGAGATGAGAAAAAATAATGCGTCCATGTAAGAACACGTTGCTAATTTATAATGAAGGTGAGGGGGGAAGGTCTTAGAAATTAGAGCTAATTAAAACCTTAAAAAAAAAACCTGTAACATAGAAGTTGTAAAAAATCAACATACTGCAAAGGAAAACAGAGGTCCAGGGCTCACATTCAAATAAAAATTCCAGAGAAAAGGAAGATTGGGGTGGTGGTGAAGATGAGCAAAGAAGCATCTCAGCAGCATTTCCCAGAACTGAAGAGCAAGTTCACACAATGCCAACACCCCACTGAGTGTGCAACAGAATGGATGAAATAATCCCATCATAAAATTTGAGAATACTGGTGAATAGAACTAAAACCTTGAGCAACTTTAGCATAAAAATACTTCATATGATCAAGAACCAAAGTGCCATTTGATTTCTTCACTAAACCTAGAATTTTTGATCTAGCAAAACTAGTGATCAGTTAAGAGGCAGAATAGACCTTTTTTGGGA